>NC_141535.1:76142954-76469090 GCF_021556685.1 Rattus norvegicus
TCAAACAGTTCTGAGTATATCATCCAACAAAACAGTAGACAACATGGTTTCAAGTACCAAGTTACACGGGAGAAAGGGTCCTACGATGGGCAGAGATTTGACCAAAGTGGATGGCTGTTTTGGGAAGCATGAAGTAACCGATTGAAACTCCTCTAGAATTTCAAGGAAGCACAAACCCCTAAATCACTTTATTTTTTTTAAATGTGCTGCTACAGACATGGAAAAAATAATTTTCCTTAAATTAAATCATTGATAATTTGTCTCAGCATCTTTCACAAAACCATATAGATATTAGTACCTTGACTATGGAACTACTGTAGGCAACATGCAAGAGTGTAGAAGTAACTTTAGAATTGGCAATGAACAGAGAAAGCAAGATTCAGAGGATTAGAAGAGGATCAGGATATAGTTCAAGTTAATAAATAGAAATAATAAATAAATAAATAAAAATAATAAATAAATAGAAATGTCATGAACATTCTCTCTTTTAATCACTGTTATGTTTTCACATTTTAAAAATACTATAATTTACAATAATAATACAGACAAATATCTAAAATTGCACAGAAAACTTTTTATAAGGTAAAACTAAGTAATGTCTTCAAACATTTGTGTCAATATCACTCAAAAATAACTACATCTTATATGACTTACCTTTTCTCTCTGAAGTAATAGGGATTAAATCTCGAGTATTATTTATTGGTATGGTAAGCATTCCTGCTGAGATTTAGAATCCATTTTTTCTATTGTTGTTTGTGTTAATTTTGAGACATGGTCTATCAGAGTTTCTGAACTAGCCTTAATGTTACTGTAGTTTATGCTTTCAATAAACTATGATGTTTTTGTCTCAGTTTCCTGAATACCTGGAATTATAAACATATGTCATTAAGACTAGTTTGTATATCTTTTAATACTGTGTGATAATAACCAATTTAACTCTCAAATAAATTTCGTTCTGTATTTGGCCAATAGTTTCCTTTACATACATTCCCATGTTAACTGGGTTAACATTTTCTTGCAATAGTATATCTTTAATGCTTGGTGCTAAATATCTTTACATTTTGTTCAGTGAAGCTTTCTTTTGATTAAAAAAGAAACAAAGAAACAAGGAAAGAAATAGGAGAATATGAAATGTTATAAAAATGAGAATAGGTTTATTTACATTCCAAATGTCCACACCTCTTGGTTGAATGTAAATAAATTAAATAAATAATTAAAAAAGGAAAGAAATGGCACAGACTGTGAGTCTTGAGGTAAGTATCAGAGCAGTAACACAGATTGTGAGTCTTTAGGAAAGTATCAGAGCCCGAATCCTTAGACAAATGGGAAGGCTGAAGCATTCATGGAATTTGGGAAGGACTCTATGAATGGAGCTGAGGAGGAAATAGCATTGTATCAGACAGAGAAAAAGAAAGTGAAGGTTAAGGACAAGCCATTTGGATCTTGTCTCATAGAGTATGGGAGAGGCCCTGGCTCTCATGAAGCTGTTTTTGCTTCTGAAAATCATTGTACCGATTTGTTGTCATCTTTAATTATTTTTTACAGTCCAGTCGTTATCCCCCTCCCATTCTGCTCTCTAAGAGTTCCTCATCCCATTTCTCTTCCCTATCTCCAAAAGATGTTCCCACATAACCAATATCTCAACACCCTCTCAGGCCTCCCATTTCCTGTGGCCTCAAGTCTCTCAAGGGTTAGGTGTATCTTCTCTCACTAAGACTAGATCAGGCAGTCCTCTGCTCTATGTGTCAGGGGCCTCGGATCAGCTAGTGTATGGTTGGTGGCTCAGTGTCTGAGAGATTGTGGGGGTCCAGGTTAGTTGAGATTGCTGGTTTTTCTATGGGGTCATCCTCCTCCTTAGCTTCTTCTAGCCTTCTACTAATTCAACCACAGAAGTGCCCAGCTTCTGTTCATTAGTTAGGTATAAGTATCTGCTTCTACCTCAGTCAGCTGCTTGTTGGGTCTCTCACAGGGCAGCCATGCTAGGCTCCTGTCTATAAGTACATCATAGCATCAGTAATAGTATCAGCCCTTGGAGCCTCCCCTTGAGATGCGTCCTAATTTGGGCTGTTCACTGGACCTCCTTTCCCTCAGTCTCTTCTCCATTTTTGTCCCTGCAATTCTTTCAGAGAGGAACAGTTTTGGGTCAGAGCTTTTGCCAAGCCTATCTCTCCACTTGATGTCCTGTCTTTCTGCTGGAGGGGGAATGCCATTATTGGGCATTTCATCTAAGGTCCCTCCCTTTGAGTCTTGAGATTCTCTCACTTCCCAGGTCTCTTGTACATTCTACAGGGTTCCCCCACCTCCCACCTTCCAATGTTGCATATTTCCATTCATTCTGCTGGCCCTCAGTCCTCACTCCTGTCCCCTGCCCTATACCTGATCATATTCCCCTTTCCCTCTGCTCCTCCTCCTCACCTCTCCTACCCATTTCCCTGTCTGTGGAATATTAATTCAAAATAAATAATTTCAATAAATTTCTTTTGGTGATGGTATTTTATTCCAGCAACAAGGAGTGATTGAAACCATGAAAATTATCCATAGGTTAATGCATTTTGCTTCTGGATTCCCAGCTGGTTGTCCAGTTGGGAAATTTATATCCCTTCGAAAGGATGGAGTGTCATGTTTGGAAAGCTTTATTATTTTTATATCTTAACTTCTCAATTACTGTCCAGGGTAGCTACTATTACTTGTATTAAATTATAAGGCATTAAATTATTGGGCAAAATGAGTTTGAAAGTTTATATTTGATTATAATAGGTAATAAGGGAGATATGCTTATGAGGAGACAAACTGGATGATCAAGTTTATTATTCTCTGTGCAGAGTTGTAATGCTGTTGAACTAAAGAATGTTTATCAAAGAAGCATAGTTAACAGAATATGACCATTTGACAATGATTTCTCAACTATTACTGTCTATAATATATTTATATACATGTTTCTTGTAAAACTGGTATATTAGTCATAAAATTATCTCATTTTCCTGTGTTGTCAGGAAAAGAATTATGAATCACTTTGATTTTGCACATGTGAAGAGCTGTTTTATTTTTCCATGTACTGAAAAATTTATTTATCCTTATGTGTTGTCAAAGTATTTTTTCATTTTGTCATACATATAAATATTGGGTACAGTCATCTGTAATTTTTATTTTGTATGAACTGAATTGTTATAAAATTACCGTGATACAGCTTTATCTAGAGCCAGCAAATTGGGAACAGAATGAAATGTTCTCTTTTGTTATTTAAAAAAAAGAATCATTTTCTACAAACAAACAAAACATAGTATTTATTGCCTCCTAGTGCTCTGGCTTCGCTGGTTAAAAGGTTTCTTCTAGGAAATAAAACATTTTTTCCCATTCTCATGGCTTAGAAACTGACAAAATTTGAAAACAAAGTGCAGACATTGAGAACTGAATAAACAACGTGAGATGCAGCTTTGCAGTGGACTGAACTGAAAATGGGTGTCGCTTGTCAATCACTCTTTCATGTCTCGTATCAATATAACTGAAACAAACATCATTTTGGTTTAGTTTTCTGTCTCCCACTCTGTTTCTGACAGTTGATTGACAGGTAATGACAGCCGTTCTTGTTTCTTTCTCTGTTTCATTTTGAGAACATGTTTGTGGTCCTTACACTGCTTATTTTGAATGTTTCATTCACATTACTTTGAGTAAAAGGGAACTGGACATGCATATTTCTATCATTTCACTGCATAGTAGCCACAGATTTGATCTGTATTACATGCTATAACATGTGGAGTCAAGTATCCTTAAGAGGGACTTCAGAAATTACACATGATGATTATTTTCCTTCTAGTCATCCTTTATGACGTGTAGTACTATACTCTCATAAACTATATTACAGTATAGGGATACTTTAGATGAGAAGAAATACTTAATCTATAGATCCTGATACCCATATGCCACTCAATATTGTGGCAAATGTGACCAAGTTGTGATGTGTCAGATTGGGTAGGTCCTTTGACTCTAGATTACCATACTGAGTTAACCAACTACTATACACATTTCCTTGCACTGATGATCAGTGATGCCTTTTTCCCCTCTTTTTCATCATTCCACACAGATCTACTTAGTTTCTAAATGGAGCAGTCCTTGTGAAAATTCTGAACTCTCAACCAATATATTCACCTGGGAAGTTCAGGACTCTCACATAATTTCATCATTAGATTACTCTAGACACACCTCCTTTTAAAAATAACCAGAAAAAAGTTTGCTATGGTTACCATCATTGATATGTTCTTAACCCTATTCTGGAGACTGGGAGGTCATGGTTAAATTGTTGAAATCTTTTTGCTTACTTGAAGACATTGTTTACAGCAGGTGAGATTATTTCTGTGTCCTCAGATGTTATCCAGAGTCACTAGCTCCCATGTTTATGTGCCTTCTTATAAGGAAACCAGACATATTCATTTACCCTTTGATATCTCTACATCAAGTCCCATATAATGTTTGTACATGTAATGATTTTTAACATATAGATTTTAAGGAGATATATTTAGATTCATAATAGTTACATGCATATTTTTCAAATGCTTTTAAATACATAGAAAAGATATAAGTAAGAATTTCCCACAAGCCAAAAACAGTAGGTGAGGAAAATACTAAAGCAACAAGATTAAAGCCACTTTCTACCATAACAATTGATATGAAGAATCTATACAGCCTAGGAAGACTATAAGAATTCCTAGGAATTTCCGCCAAAAGAATAAGACATCTAAAGAAGATAACAATACTATAGAGCAAGGAGAAATATAATTATATATGAGAAACATGCAATAATTTTTACAGTAAAATGCATGTATAGATGAAATTGTATCATGTTATCTCTATTGCCTGCATCCCTCTCTTTCTGTCTCCTTATCTATTAGTCCTGCTCTATCCTCTTTTTCAGTCTGTGAGAAGGTGTGTGTGTGTGTGTGTGTGTGTGTGTGTGTGTGTGTGTGTGTGTGTGTTTGTGTCTGTGCAAGTCTGATGCTGAGAAGCATATTTGTTGTGTGCTTTAGTGATTGAAGTGGCCATGTTATATCCACAGGAAATCATTTTCGCATTGATCCTTTCTGTCCTCTAGGTATTGGGTCTTCCCTATTCATTTTACACACTGTTCTCTGGGCTTTGGGAATGTGGTACAGATATCCCATTTACAGTTGAGCACTCAAATGTCACTCCTTTGACCAGCTGAGAGTCTCTGTGTTAATAATCACCTTCTATGACAAGAGACTTCCCTGACTGAATGGAGCAGAAGTGGTCTCAGTTTGAGCAGCATGGAAATAGGGTTCAGAATTGCTGATTCACTTTGGGGTCTCTGGCGTCCCACAGGGACGTCTCAACTTCTGCGTATCACAACAGGAGTGTATAGATGAGTGAAGGGATTCAGAAATACAAATCCACTTTATTAAAACATATAAAAATGTAAGAATAGGGATATAAAATGAGGGGTTAGGAAGCTAATGAAAACATACTCAATCTTTTAAATATTAAGCTTCTGAGATGTGAATTTAATGTGGATTTGAATTTTTGTGTATTTTGAAGCCTGGATTATAGGAAATAATATTTATTAAATTATAAGCAATGTATAGATTAGAGACTTTTTGCAAAATTTATATAATGATACATATAATATTCAGAGGAACTATATTTTTTCAATTCCAAGGGCTATATATTTCAGTGTCATTATCAGAATCTTTTACTCGGAGGATCCTATATTCAAGCATCTGTGACTAATGATTCCTTTTTTGGTTCTTGATTACTTTTTAATTTTGTTAGTTACTTGTTTCTTATTTCATTTATTAACTCAGGGGTTATTTAACAAAATTCTCCTTTTCTGATGTGGGAGGTTTCTTAAACAGTTTGTTGGTCAGTAACACAAGTCACCACACCCCTGGCCATGCGGCCTACTTACAAGGTTATAGAACCTATAGCTAATGATTCTTACAGATGAAGAGGTTTAATATTCATTTGCAATTTATTTAAGCTCATTTAATTTCAATATATTCATTTAGAAAACCGAGGTATTATGGGAAGAGAAAAGGACATGAGTCAACTCTGAAAACAATCACGTTCTGACTAATGTGAATGATAATGGGTTAGAAGACGTAGTTTTAGCTAATATCCCTCTTGGTAGTCACACTTTGTTTTAGCATTGAACAAGTTATTCTGCATGTGCATGTGCAAAGCACCAACAAATGCTAATGACTATAAAATTAATTTCAGTCTCAATCATCAGAAAATCCCATTTGGATGTTTCTAGGATGAAAACAACATATGCTGTAGCACTGTTTGCCTTGATTTTTCTGGCTTCAGTGAGTCATTAGTTTTCCTTTTAAGTATACTTGTGGCTTCTTTAAAACTATTCACAGAGGAGCCTATGACATAGCTCACTGAGTAACGATATTTGCTCTCAAGCCTGATGATCTGATTTCCGCATGATATAAGGGGACAAATGACTCCAAAAAGTTATCTTCTGACCTCTAATCAAAACACATGTCCTGTGTTTTGCACTTGCATATGTTAAATACAAAATGTAAAACAAAAACAAAAGTGCAACAAAACAAAAACTTTCACTTTAGGACTTAGAAATCAGTCTTTAAATGACTTGAAAAGGTATTCCCTATTGGATAGTGTCCATATTAGTGAAATGTGTAATTCAGGTAACTACATGAGTAAAATCACTGTGTTAGCTTCTTTTCTGTTATTGTAGTAAGGCATCCCGATCAAGTATTAAAAGAAATAACTTAGTGGGTCTTACATTTCCATAGTTTTAAGTGCATGATGGAGGAGGAAAACTAGGGTAGCAGAGTAGCAAAAAGCTGACATCTTGAACCATAAATTAGGAGTTAGGAGGTAGAGAAGGGAGCACTAGGAATGGTTTGAATCCTTTGAATCTTAAAGTCTGTGGTTTGGATACATCTCCTCCAACAAGGCCACACTTCCTAATCTTTCCTAAGGAGTTCCACCAGTTGAGATCAAAGTATGCAAATCCTTCCCTTAGGGAGCCTTAGGGAGAGAAGCACAGCTATCTGTGACCCATATTTGTTCTTTCTCTGAATGCTGAAATACCAATCAACAAGGAAAGTTGTGTCCACTTGAATAATAGTTACATATATGTGAGTGCAATAGCAAATTGCTTTCTGACAGGAATTGAGACCATTTTTATAGGAGAGAATCCATGATGAGTTCTATAAACCTCATCAAAATCCATAACCTGGGAATTTAAATGTCCTCAGAGAGAATCTCTTATCATTTATTATTAAATGGTAACATAGTAAGGCTGTTTTCTGAACTTTTTTGTTTGTACTCATCAATCAATCAACCTTGTAAGTTTCTTTTTTTCTCCACTGGGCAGTGGTTAATGTATAGTCTCGTAATTGGTCAAACTGCTAAAAATAAATGACTGGTAAGTGGTTATCCTCAAATGAGAAATCAATATCAACTCACCTCTGGCAAAGACTTAGGAAATATCATGGTAGAGGTTGCATGAAGAAGATAAGACTCAAAGAGCAGAGGAGGGCTGCTGTTGAATGAGGTCTTCCAGATAAAAATGTAGAGGTTGCACTAGTGAAATCACATCACTCTGGTATCCCACAGGACTCCACAAGATCCAGATCAAGGTTGTCAAAGTTCCAGCAAGGATGGACAGGGGCATTCTGAAGCCCTTCCACTACCTGAGAAGCTATTGGTAATTCCTGGCTGCTGAGGTATGGGAAAAGAATATTATTTATTTTCCCATTTGTGATGTGGCCATTGGTAAGTAGCCTATGTTCTAGAAATAGTTGCATATCTATATTCAAGAGAATTTGCAAGTATTTGTTTAAATGCCATAATGATGCTTTAATCATCATCTGGGAATTAATTAACTTCAGTTATATACATCACTGCCATTAAGCCTTAAATTATTAATATGAAACTGTCATAGAATCATTCAAAATCATATTATAAATATAATAAACACAACCTAATAAGTGACAAAATATTTGCAATATATCACTGAGAATAAATATTATATAGTCAACAGTGAAAAGATAGTTAATCAAATACACATTAGCATCCATTAATTGGTCAATTCCAAGTTGATCATACAGAATAAAGAACATGTGACTTTTTCAATTTTATTTTTCTTAAATATTTTATGTATTTACATTTCAAATGTTATCCCCTTTCCCCTTTTTCCCATACCTCCTTCCCCCTCCCCCTGCTTCTATAAGGATGCTTCAACTGCTACCCACCCACACCAACTCAACACCCTGGCATTATCTTAAATTGGGGAAAGGAGCCTTCACAGGAACAAGGGCTTTTCTTCCTATGGATTCTGGACAAGCCATCCGCTGCTACATGTGGCTGGAGGTATGGGTCCCTCCATGTACACTAATTGATTGATGATTTATTCCCTGGGAGCTCTGGTGGGGTCCAGTTGGTTGATACTGTTGTTCTTCCTATGTTGTTGCAAACCCCTTCAGCTCCTGCAGTCTTTTCTCTAACACCCCTCATTTGGGTCCCCTTGTTCAGTCAAATGGTTAGCTGAAACCATCCTCATCTGTATCAGTAGGGCTCTGGCAGAGCCTCTCAGGAGACACCCATATCTGGCTCCTGTCAACAAGCACTCCTTGGCATCAGCAATAGTGACTGGGTTTGGTGGCTGTGAACATGTGACCTTTGATAGTGAATCATTAACTTCTGTAATACTAAGAAAGAAGAGATTTTTGTGAAAAAATGTAAAAGAAAATTATACAAATAATATATACATATACTAGTATACATTTGATTTATATTTAAATCTTATAATTTTATGATATATGGAAAAACTGGAAAAATAAAAGATATGTCAAACAAGTTATATCCATTGCCACTGACTCCCACTCAGTGTGGAATTTCTTATTTGAGATTGCCTCTATCTAGAGTCAACACCTCTCCTGGCGAACATGGATTCACCTCTATTGATCTGTTTTGTTTGTGCCTTTGTGTCAACCTACTCTGTGCATCTCAGCTTCTCTACATTAAATATTTTAGTGGAACATCTCTCCTTTATTTTTTTAAGTGTTTCTTTCTACACTTGTCCAAAACTGATTAGGATATTGACAGTGAAATCATCTCCAAATAACCCTCCAATGGAAGAATATATAATAGTTGCAAGTCTCCATTGCTAGTTTACTTGCAGACATATCAATCCATATATTCAAAATCCATTAGGAATTAAAACAGTTGAATATTCAGGTGAAGTTATCTATCAGAATGATATGATGACCTTTCTAATAAAGAAAACATTGAAGATTAATACAAAATGTCATTGCAGTTAATTTGCATATTTATTATATATATTTTAAAACTACTCATATTTAATGTTCAAAAATAAGTAAATAGTTAACCGATACCCATGTTGAAGAGTAAATAATACTTATAACTTGTATATTAACATAACTATAAAAACATTGTATATATATTATGGAACAGAGAGTTTATTCTTGTTTTGGGTCAGTATGTTTTCTCTGTATTCAGACATAAATAGGTGATATAAATAAATCACAGGTATAACTAACTTCATTTTCTATTACCTACCTTTTCCCTATCCCTTAATTCAACTGATACAAAATGACTTATTTGTTGCTTTCTGGCTTCTTCAGGAACAAGAAAAATTAGAGTTTTGAAATTATGATCCATGTATCATGCCTTGTTTCCTGAATCACCTAGAGCCTGGTTTGAAAGTCCTTTCTTATGCCTGTGTATCATTGCATACTCTCTCTCGTTTATTAACAGGCAGCATGATTTTAGATTTTATAACGATGTGTTTGGCCCATTGGGAGTATGACTTGTGCAGGGTGAGAGAGATTGACATAGAAGAGAAAGAGGACAAAGAGGAAGAAAAGGAAGAGCAGATTCTGAAGCTATATGTAATATGTTAAACTATTCTGAAATGCATCTTCTTCAACAAATGCTAAGATTCTATCAGAAAACTTTCTGTTCACTAACTGATATTATCTAATGCATGAATATGTTTAAACCAAATGGGTATAATGTGGTATCAATCTGAAGGTTGATTTTCAACTCACAGCAGATTGGTTATAAGAAAGAAGACTCAGTTAATGGATTGCCCATATCAGATATACCTCTGTGCTGTGGGTCTGCCTTGATTCTTGAACAGTTTTACTGGAGGCCCAGCATACCTGCAATAGCACAATTGACTGGAAATTGTGAAACTAGGATTGTACCAACAAGCTAGCATGTCTAGGATTTCTCTTCTATATGCTTTCTTTATTTAATAATTCTGACTTTTATAAGTGATAGTCTGTGCTTGGAATATATTATCTAAGTAAACAATTATTTCCCACATTCTGCCCTTTATCACTGTGCTTTATGAAAGCAACAAATGGAATAATCCATAGTGAATGTCTCAAGCTTGGCTATGTTCTCACAGAATATAGACACAGATGCTGTATCATCCACATGTCAGCGTTCAATCCAGAACTATTGTAAACTCATCACGCAATTCTATCTCCTTCTACAAGGCAAATTCACTCCTGTAAGACTTATGTGTATAAACTTTTGCATACAGTGATGCAGATATATCATTTATGATAATTCAAGAAATCGTCTCTGTAGATGGAGAGATGACTGCGCAGTTAAGAACACTTATCGCACTTACAGAGAAACTATGTTTGATTCTGAGTACTCAAATGGTGGTTCAAAACGCCAGTTCCATATCCAATGCATTCTCTGACCTCAGTGGGTACCATAAACTCATATGGTGAATACACAAACACACAGGCAAAAATAAATTTAAAAATTTAAAAATAAATCCAATCTAACACTACCTACTTGTTTATATATAGTAACATATATATGTGTGTGTGTGTGTGTATGTAATAGTGAAATTTTTATGCAGTTCAAATAGAAAATTGATTTCTATCATTATTGATTTTTCAATTCTATGTATATATAATTTTCCATGAGTGCATTCTTCTTTATGGGACAAGATATCGTAATCTAAAGTTTTTTACAAAGAGAAACAAAGAATTTATTCATAGGAGATTAATTGAGTATAATTATGAAAGATGGCACAATTTCTACTTAATTCTAATTTCGCTTTTATAATGATGTGTAAAATAAATTTGTGTAGGCTGATATACAGAATACATCATGTTTTTAGGAAGAAGTCATAACTGAAAGTGATTCATTTCACTAGGAAAGCACGCATTTGTTTTGTAGAACATACTAATTTTCTAAATAACCAGATGCCTTTGAAAAATGAATGCACAGTAATGCACAGTAGTCTACAATTACTTATCTACTGTGGGTGTCTATGATTATTTGTAAATTATTTCAGGTACAGAAAATTTGTAGATCAGAATTATGGTGATGCTTGCCGTGAGAGTATAACACAAATTGTTCTAGAACAACAACAACAACAACAAAAAAAGACAGTTGTCTTTGGCAAAATAAAAAAAAATCCATATAATCTATGGTCAGTGTTGTTTCTAGGGGTGCAGACATTGATTACATGTCTATGGATCCAAGCCTTCAAATTTTTCAGAAAGTTATACACTTTCATTTTTATTTATTTCTTATTTTGAATAATTATGATTTCATTCATCTTTTAAAGGGAAATTCATACTGTCATATCCATAATTTTAATCTCTTCCTAGATTATAGCCAACTCAGCTCAATATATACACTTGAATATTCCAAAACTGATTCTTCTTTTTCAATGTTACCTAAGCCTCGTTATGGATGCTGATAAACATTTACATCATATTACAAATTATTGTTAGGAATAATAATCAATAAATGTAAAATCTCAAGTTTTTGGGTCTTGAGAGTTGACTTACCAGTTAAGAACAATTTACTTTTATGTGACAAAACTGTAAAATCTAGATGTAATAGATGGTTTTCTAGACAAATACCATGTATCAAAGTTAAATCAAGAACAGATAAACTGAACAGTATGACAATTCCTAAGGAAATAGAAGCAGTCATTAAAATTCTCCCATCCAAAAAAGTCCAGGGACAGATTGTTTTAGTGCAGAATTCTTCAAGACTTTCAAAGAAGAGCTAATACAACGCTGCTCAAATGATCCCACAAAATAAAAGCAGAAGCAATATTACTTAACTCATTCTATGAAGCCACAGTTATTCTGATACCTAACCTAAACCCACAAAATCCCTACAAAGAAAGAGAACCTCAGACCAATTTTGCTTATGAACATCAATGCAAAATTACTGAATACAATTCTCACAAACTGAATCCAAGAATACTTCAAAAACATCATTAAAATGATAAAGTAGGCTTCATCATATGGATGCAGCGAAGATTCAATATGCAGAACTCTATCAACTTAAGCCATATTGTGATTGTTTGTGTATGCTTGGCCCAGGAAGTGGCACTATTAGGAGATGTGGCCTTGTTGGAGAAGGTGTGTCACTGTAGATATGCACTTAAGGTCCTCATCCTAGATCTCTGGAAGTGAGTCTTCTACTAGCAACCTTCTACTAGCAATGATGAAAATGTAGAACTCTCAGCTCTACCAGTGCCATGCCTGGATGCTACCATGTTCCCACCTTGATGAGAATGGATTGAACTTCTGAACTTGTAAGGCAGCCCCAGTTAAAGGTTGTCCTTCTAAGAGTTACCATGGCCATAGTGTCTCTTCACAACAGTAAAACCCTAAGACACAAACTCTAATCAAATTCAGAGAAAAAAATCACAGGAACAACTCATCAGATGCTGAAAAAGTCTTTTGACAAAATCCAACAACCCTTCATGTTAAAAGTCTTGGAGAGATCAGAAATTCATGGCACATACCTAAATATAATAAAAGCAATATAGAAAAAAACAACAGCCAACATCAAATTAAACGGAGAGAAACTTGAGACAATCCCTTTATTATCGGAAATAACAACAACTTTGGTATAAGTAGAAGCAACACTTTGGTTCTTAGCATCCACTTGGGGCCTCAGAAGTGTATATAATTCCATTTACAGGGCATCTCATACTATCTTTGACATCTATATGCTAGAGGCACACACATGATGCCTCTATGTATTTACAGACATGTATGCAGACTTAAATACTCAGATAAATCAGAGCAGATAAATAACTGTAACATTTTAATCATAATTTCCTAGGTCATACTTTTGCTAGAACACCTACTTTACATCAACTGTTGATTTTTCAACAATGCTTCCTTATTTTCATATAGGTATATGACATATTGTCAGAACCCTGACAGGAAAAACAAAACAGAAGAAACAAAATAACAACAACAACAACAACAACAACAACAACAACAACAACAAAAAACATCCAAAGCTCATATAGGTACCTCTTTCTGAAAGTTTATAGACATTTTCCACTAAGTCCAATAACTAGTCAATCAGGTCTATGAAAAGAATAATGACTTCACAGGGCAGAAAGGCTTCATGATAAAACGCTCAAGGTTGGTTTCTGTCACTGTGGGTTAATGTAAGGACAGAAGAAAAGCTGTC
This sequence comes from Rattus norvegicus, assembly GCF_021556685.1. NCBI lineage: Eukaryota > Metazoa > Chordata > Mammalia > Rodentia > Muridae > Rattus > Rattus norvegicus. Next base: position 76,156,446 of record NC_141535.1, read on the forward strand.
ATGAGTAATCTGTCAGTAGACGATTTCATGTTGCATTTCTTTATCAATAAACAACCTTTATGTGACTGCTAATACAGGATTCTCAACAATCTTAATTAAATTCAATGGGCACTCAAATCTACTTGAGCAGAAAGAAGAGTTAACCAGCTCATAGTTTCTTCGGTCTGCATTTATGTCAAGAATTGATAGCTAATGAATATTCTCTTCAGTACCTGGTACCTGCACCTCCCACTTGAAATTTTTACTCTAGTAAGTGTTTTTTTATTTAGCAACAAAAGTGACAGTAACACCAACAACAGAGACTCAGATCTTAAATTATTAAGAAAACGTTTTTGAAAGTAATGAGAAATAAACTCAGATCCCCATCATTATAGTACTCAAATTCACAATAAATGATACCCACAAACCAAGACATTATTGTTAGGGGTAACACAAAGATGAATACTGAAACAAAGAATATGTTAAAATATTTTATTAAATTTTTTATTAGTTAGCTTGTTTTCTCTTTTTATGTCAGTTTGACACAAGATAAAGTCATTTGAGAGGATGAAGTTTCAATGAAGGAAATGTTTCCATAAGGTTTGGCAGTAGGTAAGACAGATATTCTCAATATGTGAGTTAAAACCCCTATAGGGTAAAAGGAAATTTGACATGGGTTACATAACAGATATCTTGCATATAAAATATTTAAATTGTTATTCATAACAGAAGAAAATTAGTTAAGAAGTAGCAACAAAAATAAATTCATAGTTGGGCGGTCACCAAAAGTATTTTCTAAAGGAAAACTAATGCTCATTAGAATTTTATTAATTTGGGATTGATGGGAGAAGATCTAGGCCATTGTAGTTCAAGTTTTCCCTGTGCTGGGGATCTGGAATTCTGTAAGGAAACAGTCTGAGTTAGCCATGATAAGTAATCATTGGACAGCAGTCCTCTAAGGCTTCTGCATTAGCTCCCACATCCGGGTTCCTGTCTGGTTGGAGCTCTTGTCTTGGAAAGGTAAACTATCAGGTAGAAATATAAGTTGAACAAACCCATTTCCTTCTCTAGTTGCTTTCTGTCATGGTGTTTCCTCACAATAATAGAAACCCTGACTAAAAGAGCCATATTGTCAGAAATGCAAGTAATAAAAATGCAGAAAAAATCATTTTACTCATCAATGGAAAATTGAATGAATGATGTCAGTAGGATTGTGTAGTTCAATCAGTTGTACATGCTATATTCAGTAAAATCAGTTATAATGCTCGAAAACCTCCAGTGTGATTTTTTATGATTTTAGAAATTGCAGAATGACTTTTGACAATCTGATGAACATTACTTTTATAAACTGAAATGTAGCAAGCATGGTGAATCACGTGGCATAAGCTACCATGTGTCTTTAAACGCTCTCACTCAGGCATCTTTGAACCTTGAAAATGCAAAATTTGACACCTTATCTAGTAATGCAGTCTTTGAGAATATGGCTATTTTTGACCTCAGGAAAAGGTCCCATGAACAGAAAATAGACTACGGGCCTGTGCAGCAGTTTTCTAGAAATATTTGCTTATTAGAATTCTTTTATTGAATCAGAGATTACCCACTCTGAATAAATTTTCCCTGAGGCATTTGTCAAAAATAGTGAAAATTTCAGAACTCTCTAGCTGCATAAATATATAAGAATGTTTAGGGTAAATAAGAGCTGAGAGAGTAAACTCACAAATGAAATATCTCTTAAAGCTAAAATGTCATACATATGCAGAAATGACTGAAAGTTTATGATGGTCTTATAATTCTCTTATACCAATCCTGCTTACCTTAATTCCCAGCCAAGCCATAAAATATGACTGAGTTTTGTAAACTGCAGACTATTGAAACTATGTGACCACTAAGCTGATAGGCCTGTGGCAAATTCTAGTGAAAGTATAGTATCAAGATTTCCAGGGAGATGACTGTAGAGACCTATAGAAAATCTGTAGCTACCTATGGAAAAGTGTAAGAGTGTACCTTTAAAGCCTATAACAAGGAAAGCAATGAGTAAAGAATTATTGAATAAATGTCAAAATCAATAAATTGTGACAAAAAGAAGGAACATATTTGAAACAGAATGCCATGGTATAGAATGTAATAGTTGAAATGCATGTTTCTTTAAGTGAAGGTATAATATATGCAAAGAATAAATACTAATTCATATATTAGAAATATAGCTGGTGGACTAACACTGATGAAATACAGATTTTGAATTTAGTATAAGAAGACTGGATGAATCACTTAACTCATGACACTGCTCTTGTGAAGACCTGAACATCCACTCAAACAGGAAATTGATGACAGTCCAAAATGTGGATGCCACTGATATCCAGTTGGTGAAATAATGAGCTCATTGGTGTTACTTATGGGAACAAGTAAAATGTTACACACAGAAGCAGATGTGATTCAAATATGTTTGTATGATCTAAATTCTATCCCAGCTTTGTTGACAGTTCGTGAAAGCTAGAAACCTGGAATGACCACTGAGCCTGCCGGCTGCTCAATAAGTTGGGATGTCTTTTCCAAGTAGCTCATTTCTTTTGAGCCTTTTTCAGGTAGCTGATTTGTTCCTTGCCTCCAGGTGGTTAAGTTTATCTAAAACTATTCTAGGCAGACAGTTTGTCTAATCATATTTGTTAGAAATCATTATAGCACATATATATATATATAATTTTTCATACATTACAATGCAAAAATTCAGGAGGATTTAGGTTAATTCTTCAAATACATTTAGAAGTATACTTTGTTAAAATCATGTGTGTGTGTGTGTGTGTGTGTGTGTGTGTATACACACATATATACACACATGCGGAAAGGTTACTAAACCTGATCAGTTTCAGGAAGTTACTGAAACTTGTGAGGTGTTTACTTCTCAAGCTTCAGAAACCTCCTTGTAGAATGGAATGCTTCACCTCCTTGAAAAATGCCCTTTTATGGGACTTACTGACAAAATGGGAGCTTTAAAACCAATTTTGTTAAATCCTATATACTTGTAGCTTCCCTGCAAGACAGAATGATTTTAGCTCCTCTCAGGACATTCTATTTCTTAGTGATCTTCCCTTCAAAACAGAATGATTTATTTCTGAGGCTACTGTTAAACAACAAATATAATTCAAAAATTAATAGATTGATGATTGGATAAGAACAGAATTAGGATGAAATTATAAAATATGAATAGAAATAGTCATAAAAGAAAAAGACATAAAACTGATTATATATGTGGGTCATGTTCATATTATTTTCAAAAGTAGATATAAATATTTACTTTAGTTTCTCCAAAACTTATTTTCTATTTTTCTTAAGAATAGAAGGATTAAGATGTATGAGATGTGGAATTCTCAGGGGCTGTACCAGCAGAGGAATAAAATCTGGAGTGTAAAAAATTAAATAAATAAATTAATAAGAATAGATGAATTGAGAATTTTTGAAGTCTTTAATTTGATCCTTTTGTCTAACATTCCTTCTTTTAATAATTTTTCATGCATTACAATGCAAAAGTTCAGGAGGATTTAGGTTAATTCTTCAAATACATTTAGAAGTCTACTTTGTTAAAATCATAATTATTATACTTATGTCCAGTCAGCCTTCCAAAAAATTTACTAGGATACAGACGCATGTTGCTATATTCTCTGTAAGTTTAATATAAACACTTTTCTTATTAATTTTCAATTCTATTCAAGATTCATTAGATTGCAATTTATTTATTTAACATGTAATATGTACTACAAATGTGCATGTATTTGTATGATACACACACACACACACACACACACACAAATTTGTGTGTGATCTAATAAACCAACTTCTTTAGGTACAAATACTTTTTCTTTTTGAACCTAGTACTGTTCCTAACAATGACTTCTGAGAAATCTCATCTTTTGTTAAAGTGAAGAAATACTAATACTAATACTACTACTAATAATAATAATAGTAATAATCTATGACAACTTGTCCATACAGTGAAAAACAGTGTTTGTATTTTAATATTTTGCTTATAAGAATACCCCACTATACCTGGCTGCTCAAGTTACTTTCTACAAATGATTATAGGATAAACAGATTAGACAACACAATTGTTCCCAATGACTCATGATGGGATTTCAAAGATTTTGTGACTTCTGAAATATTATCTCTTATCATTTAGACAGTTGCATTCTGGCTGTGTGGCATATGATCTTGGTGTATGAGGAGATACAGAAAAGAGGCAGTAGGGAGAAGGAGAGAATGGGAGTGACAGAAAGAGGGACTCAGACTGAGGGAGAAGACCGGTGAGAGTTATATTACCTCCACAACTTAACCTAAATCTAATTTCTTTCCACAGATCTTACCCTCAAGTAATATCATATGAGATACTGTGGCTTAAACATATGGACATCGTGAAAGAAAAACACTTTTATTAAACTTATCTCAATAATTGAATTCCAATAGAACTGTTTAGAAATCAACACAGAAAAGACTATTTTATAAAACGTGCTTGTACTTTTTTTTTCACGATTGTGCAGTTTATTTATTTTTCTGCTTGTATGTTATATAGGTTTAAAGTGATGATTAGGATATCCACAGCTGGCTTGGTAAAAATTCTGTGAAATTTACAAACTTTGCTTCATTTAGGAGTGATAGTGTCAGTAAGGAAATACAAAAATCATTAAGACTATGAATGAACAATTTGCAAATTCATCTGGAATAACAAAAAACCCAGGATAGCTAAAACTATCCCCAACAATAAAAGGACTTCAGGGGGAATCACTATCCCTGAACTCAAGCAGTATTACAGAGCAATAGTGATAAAAACTGCATGGTATTGGTACAGAGACAGACAGATAGACCAATGGAATAGAATTGAAGACCCAGAAATGAACCCACACACCTATTGTCACTTGATTTTTCACAAAGGAGCCAAAACCATCCAATGGAAAAAAGATAGCATTTTCAGCAAATGGTCCTGGTTCAACTGGAGGTCAACCTGTAGAAGAATGCAGATTGATCCATGCTTATCACCCTGTACAAAGCTAAAGTCCAAGTGGATCAAGGACCTCCACATCAAACCAGACACACTCAAACTAATAGAAGAAAAACTAGGGAAGCATCTGGAACACATGGGCACTGGAAAAAATTTCCTGAACAAAACACCAATGGCTTATGCTCGAAGATCAAGAATCGACAAATGGGATCTCATAAAACTGCAAAGCTTCTGTAAGACAAAGGACACTGTGGTTAGGACAAAACAGCAACCAACAGATTGGGAAAAGATCTTTACCAATCCTACAACAGATAGAGGCCTTATATCCAAAATATACAAAGAACTCAAGAAGTTAGACCGCAGGGAGACAAATAACCCTATTAGAAAATGGGGTTCAGAGCTAAACAAAGAATTCACAGCTGAGGAATGCCGAATGGCTGAGAAACACCTAAAGAAATGTTCAACATCTTTAGTCATAAGGGAAATGCAAATCAAAACAACCCTGAGATTTCACCTCACACCAGTGAGAATGCCTAAGATCAAAAACTCAGGTGACAGCAGATGCTGGCGAGGATGCAGAGAAAGAGGAACACTCCTCCATTGTTAGTGGGATTGCAGACTGGTACAACCATTCTGGAAATCAGTCTGGAGGTTCCTCAGAAAATTGGACATTGAACTGCCTGAGGATCCAGCTATACCTCTCTTGTGCATATACCCAAAAGATGCCCCAACATATAAAAAAGACATGTGCTCCACTATGTTCATAGCAGCCTTTTTAATTAAGCCAGAAGCTAGACAGAACCTAGATGCCTTTCAACAGAGGAATGGATACAGAAAATTTGGTACATATACACAATGGAATATTACTCAGCTTTCAAAACAATGCCTTTATGAAATTCGTAGACAAATGGCTGGAACTGGAAAATATCATCCTGAGTGAGGTAACCCAATCACAGAAAAACACACATGGTATGCACTCCTTGGTAATTGGCTATTAGCCCAAATGCTTGAATTACCCTAGATGCATAGAACACATGAAACTCAAAACAGATGATCAAAATGTGAATGCTTCACTCCTTCTTTAAAAGGGGAACAAGAATACCCTTGGCAGGGAATAGAGAGGCAAAGATAAAAACAGAGACAGAAGGAACACCCATTCTGAGTCTGCCCCACATGTGGCCTATACATATACAGCCACCCAATTAGACAAGATGGATGAAGCAAAGAAGTGCAGACCGACAGGAGCCGGACGTAGATCTCTCCTGAGGGACACAGCCAGAATACAGCAAATACAGAGGTGAATGCCAGCAGCAAACCACTGAACTGAGAACAGGACCCCCATTGAACGAATCAGAGAAAGAACTGGAAGAGCTTGAAGGGGCTCGAGACCCCATATGTACAACAATGCCAAGCAACCAGAGCTTCCAGGGACTAAGCCACTACCTAAAGACTATATATGGACTGACCCTGGACTCTGACCTCATAGGTAGCAATGAATATCCTAGTAAGATCATCAGTGTAAGGGGAAGCCCTGGGTCCTGCTAAGACTGAACCCCCAGTGAACGTGATTGTTGGGGCGAGGGTGGCAATGAGGGGGAGGATCGGAGGGGAACACACATAAAGAAGGGGAGGGGTAGGGTTAGGGGTATGTTGGCCCAGAAACCAGGAAAGGGAATAACATTCGAAATGTAAATAAGAAATACTCAAGTTAATAAAAAAAAAAAAGAAAAGAAAATACAATCATGATATCTGATATAGTGCATAAGTCTGTACTAAAACAAAAAACAAAAAATTCTACATACCCTCTCTTTGTGTGTGTGTGTGTGTGTGTGTGTGTGTGTGTGTATGTGTGTGTGATCCCATCGATATCAGTTTTTGAGCCAAAATATTAGCAGATCAAAATTTTTCTACTGCATCACATTTCTAATGTGATTTTCATCTTCTTGATGCATGTTCTGACATGCTCTATCCTTAAGCAGACTTTATCATTACTCTGAGTTAATTTCCTTGATCCTGCTAAGACTGAACCCCCAGTGAACGTGATTGTTGGGGGGAGGGTGGCAATGGGGGGAGGTTGGGAAGGGGAACACCCATAAAGAAGGGGACGGGGAGGGCCTAGGGGGATGTTGGCCCGGAAACCGGGAAAGGGAATAACACTCGAAATGTAAATAAGAAATACTCAAGTTAATAAAAAAAATTATTCTCCCTGAGATCAGGAATAAGATACGATGTCCATTTTCCTCTTTGTTTTTTAACGTTGTGATGCTATATCTAGTGTGGGCAATGAAATTTTTATATGAGTCAAAAATTAAAGGATTTATACTCAGGAAGCAATACTGTTTAATATATAAATCTGAATGAGAAATTTTGATCATAAAAAATTAGCTAGCTCTTCCAAACATTTATATTATAAATGACATTTCAATTTTATCATTGCATCATTATTACGAGAAATAATTCTATATAGCAGTTTCATCATTAACTAATAACTTTTAAAAATAGTTTATTTAATTTTGTTTATGCTGCTCATGTATGAGATTTTTACCAAAATATTCCATTTCTAAACACCGAGGTTTTTTTTTACTTCATTTGAATGATGTGTTAATTGTTATTTTATATAGTTTTTCCTTTTTATTTATTATTATTTATTTTAAAACATTCCAGCTTTTCACTTGACTACCTTTCTAGGCTATTACCAGGAGCCCGTTAAAGGTTTCTTGAGTTTTTCAGTGGAATTACACCTTACTTCTTTCACAATCACAATCGAACCTCAGAATAATACATTTAATTTGTGACACCATAAATGCTGAGAAGCCTTTAGAGTTCTAAAAGTATATCTCAAAAATGTTTCCTCAAAATATTGTACTTTACCTCTCTTTAATGTTTATTTCTGTTATTGCTACTAAGATTCAGACATGTGCTTTATTTGAATAACCTCTTGTATAGATTGTCATCACATCAACTTAAGATACTTTACTAGATTTATTTTCTTCTATCTCCGTCAATAATATGGACATTGACACAAATTCTAATATAAAGAACATTTCATAAGAATATTTTTATTTCAAATTTAACTATAAGAATGTAAAATCCAAAATACTTCATATATTTACTCCTCAAGGGAGAAAATGTATCTGGAAGGAAATTTGAACATCATTGCCAGGCTGAACATAAATAAGAACTTAAAATTTCACGTAAATAGATCATAAACCAATCAATCATGATTTTAGGTTTTAAATAGAATGAAGATAACATTTACAGAGATTTAATTTTGATTTCCTGAGATATTAATTGTTTTCATCTAATGTGGAATCTTTTCTCATCTTATTCTTTATTCATTATTTTTGATATTTGATATTAATGTTATAATCTATATTCTGAATTCTCATCCAATGTTTATTAGTATTTTTGTCCATGCTTCCTATTATTTGTGTGTTTGAGCTTACTGAATGCTGAAATAGTTGTTAACATTTTATTTCTCAGTGATAATAATTTTTATGTATTTTTAGTCATCCTAATATAATATCTTTTAATTACTTCATATTTCTACGTATTAGTAAAATGTAGAAACAATTAAAGTACACCTGTATAAAATTGATATATGAGTGTATCTATTTCAGATAAGATGTATGTCATTTGGATTTAATTCACATGAAAATGAATGCAGTGTTTAATATCCAAAGGGGACCAATACCGGAATGAAATTACAATAACAACTTCTACCCATGCTCCAGCCCCATATATAAAATAAAATAGCATTTGCATAAAACCTAAGCACATAGTCTTGTGTACTGTAAGTAATCTTTAAATTGCTTATAACAGCAATTACAATTTAAGTAGTTATTATACTGGCTCATTTTGAGAATAATGAGAAAAATATCTCTATGTTAAGTATAAGCACAATAGTTTAAGTATAGGTATAAAATTTAAAAATCATTATTCATCTGCAGATGTTTCAATATGAAGATATGGAACTCACACATGTAAAGAACTTATATTTCTAGCTACTTACAACATTGTCTCATAAGATTTAGTATTAGTATGCATTATCTAGATGACCCAGGTAAAGACACAATCATAGATTCTCTCTCATGTGTCTAAGAGTGACTGCTGTTTTCATATTTCCAATTCCTCACCCTACATGCCATCAATTTTATGAATAATCATTTTCTACAGCACTAATATAAAAGGAATTCTTTGGTTTTCTTCCAGAATCATTCTCATGTTTAACACATAACTCTCAGGTAAAATTGTAACAATTGACAATATAACACTTCAGGTATGCTTTATATTTGTTCAGCAGGAAAAAAAGTTCAGTAAAATTTTAAGTATAAAATATGAAGCTTTATGTTAGCAGAAATACAGACAGATATATACAAATAATAGCTAGAAACACAGGCAGGTAGAGCTACATAGAATGATATTTACCTTATCTCTTGTTTATGTCCTATGAAATGAAACCAAAAATTCTTAATATTTGAAGTTCAGAAAGAATATCCTCATATATCTATAGACCTGAATCTCAGACATTAAAGCTTGCATAACTAGGAATAATAATGCTTTGTTTTACAGTGCCTAATCTAACTTGGTTTGTGATAGTAGCTATTATTGACTTTGAAAGTTTTTAGAATGATGTAATTTCCATTAATGTTGATAGGTGTCATGTTTTTTCTATTATTGTTTTTATGCTACATTATAATTTAATTCATAGATATTGTTCAGTCTCAGTGATGGTTCAGGAAAGCACAATGTTACCAATGGGAAGAATAACATAAAGATATCAAGAGAAAACAGAAAGATCACCATGAATTAATGTAACCAATATAACACTAGCGTCTGAGAGATAATAACATCAATGTCTATAAAATATTTTTCAGTCACCTGAAACTGAAGTTTGAAATAGAGGCCTGGACTATTTGCTCCGGATTCTGGTGCCGTTTATTGGCGACTTTATAAATAGTGGCATGAAACCACTAAAGATTCATATCATTCTCAGAGCAGTGGTTTGCTGCACTCTATGAAAGCAATTTGTAGTTTTATATAGAATAAGCACAAAATGACACTTGCAAGCTTAAAGTTGATGAATTGTGTTACTAAATGCAGAGAAGAGATCATAAATACTCAGACACAGAAAGTTGCATTCCAAGATTAGGAAAAAATGTTATGTTATACTCACTCTAAAGCTTGTTAGAAAATAGCTGTAAATGTTATGATGAATAAAAGCACTGAGAAAACGCCATGTGAGCTGCTGGCAAACTCTTTACAAGGCAACATGTTGAACATCACCCAATTACTACTGTTTTTCTGCCTGGCAAAGTTTTGAGTTACACTTGTATGAAACCAATTCCAAACAGTGTACAAATCAGTCCTTGACACGTTGGACTGTGTACAGAAAAGATATGTGGCCACCAGATTTTGATCCATTCATTACTGAATTGTCATGCTGTAGCATGATTTAGGCCATTATCTTGCGAGCTATAATGTAGCCACTGGCTGGGAGGAAAATGATTGCTAAGTTCAGAATAAGTACATTTATTGTATCCTGTGCAGCAAGTAAAATTAATATAAATACATATATATATTATATATATATATATATGACATTATACTTATAGATGGGTGATGTTGGTCAAAAACATATTGACATGCAATTTGAATTGTATTAGAAAGTCAAATATATTTTATTTTTGTTTTTAATTTTTTGAATATTGGTAGTACATTTTGTGACATTTTAATTACTTAAGAAAATAGTGCTTATGAGGAACATGGAAAATAAAATGTCTATGTCAAAATTCTGCTTCAAGAACTTAAATTACTAATGTGTAGAATTAAAAAAAATCTTACTGATCCCCTTATTGAGGTACTATGTGAAAAATGTAAGGTCATTGAGAAATAAATAGCTTTATATAATGTCTCAAGTATTTTAATACTACATTTTCCAGCAAAGCAATTATGCAAGTTAAAAATTCCTTATGCACTCATATATGTAAATGCATGTGAAGGAATATTTGTGTATAGAATACATTTGTTTATTTTATCTATATAATACACATTTATTCTATAGGACATATATTTCAATATGTACAGAGTGCTGTACATTCTATAGAATAGATAGAGGAAAATTGGATCATGTACCCAACAAAAACAAATTAATTATACCCCTCTACTTTCTTATGAAAGAGTGTCTCTGAGTGAGAAAACAGCTCAGTGAGGGGCACAGAGAAAGGAGACTTGCTGAGCGTGCTGGCCTCTAGTCTACTTTGAACTGCAGTGAGAATATAACTCCAAAAGACAAAGCAATGGATGACAGAGACAGATGGAGCAAGAATCCCAACATCTTCCTACCAGTACATACTTGAGCATTCATTACACACATCCATTACATATAGGATACATATGATACCTAAGATATAGACAGCTATGATGGCATGCTCAAGAACCATCTAGCTAAAATGCTACTATGGATAGACAATAGACTCATGGAGGCCCACCCTCTTTGATACTATTGGTTATTTTTAACCCCTAAAAGAGAGTAATCAATTTTCTTAAGTGGGCATAGGATAGGGGATTTATGGATGGGAAACCGGGAAAGGAGATAATATTTAAAATGTACATAAAAAAATCCAAGAGACAGAGACAGAGAGAGAGAGAGAGAGAGAGAGAGAGAGAGAGAGAGAGAGAGAGATGCGGCTTCTAAGAGGCTACTTATTATCCATATTAATGGATATATAGACAGTGTTAACTTGACATGGAAGATTTGAAAAGAAAAGAGACCAGGAGATTTTGGGAAGAAAAAATTGTGGGGATGATAGGAGAGGAACTAGAGAAAAGGACATGGCTAGGGAATGAGAATTTCAAATTGCATTATATGCATGTATGAAATTTCAATAAGAATAATTTTAAAATATCTTAGAAATTCTGAGCTACTATAAAGAAATAAATAGAAGAAAATTATTTTTGTTTAGGACCAACTGAACCTCGAGCTGATTGGAATGGGAACGTTACAAAACCAAGCAGTGGCCTTTAGAGAAACTTTCTAACCAAACAGCCCAAGTACATGCCCAAGTACATGGATGGAAATGAGTGCAATGGTTCAATACTTCATACATACAAGTATAGTAAAACATGTCTAGTTCCCAGTACTGTGACAAAAGTGTGCAAGGAGAGATCACACACTTTCCAGACTAAACTATTACTGTGCGCTATCAACAAAGAAGAATTTTGGGGGTACAACTGGCCTTCGAGAATGTGGGGAGACATCGACGGAAAAGAGATTTGGATAGACATGGAACTTCCATTATAACACTAAAAGAAAGAGGGCATAACGTGTAAAACTATGTGCATTCAAATTTGCTAAACAACAGCAGGTGATGTGTACTATTATTCAATCATATTTGCTCCATGGTATTTGTGCGGTTATTTTCTAAATCAACCATTAGTTGTGTATGCAGAGGATAGGTACCTGCTACAATTCATTGATCCCTAAGTGGGATGAATTACAGGCATTCATTACATAGTGAGTTTTAAAAGTGTTAGAAAATACCAACATTCTCTATCATAGTGAGACGGAACATTATAGGATCAGATAAGAAAATTGCTATTCTGAGAGAGTACACTGTTGCTAAAGTTATTGGGCAGCAAAGAAAGAATTTTGGAGACAGATGCCTTCTCAAGAAAAAATGAAGAGCTCTTGATTATTTCCTAAGCCCTCCATTTGAAAAAGTTATATTTCACTCAGCTATGATGACAATAAATCACTGTAGACAGTTGAAACCATTGTAACTTAAGATTCAGGCTATGGATGATCTACAGAATGAAAGAATCAAAACACTTTAAAAACTGTTGAAAATCCACGTGTAAGCATAAATACTTATGAAAGACCAATAAGTTTATTCATAAATTTATATAAACTAATTGGATCACAGCTACATTACTTAGAGTTTTAGTTCTGTCCACCTATAAGTTCTATCATGTTTTTCTGACCTATTTGAGTAGAAACTAAGCAATGAAGAGAAAGTCATTTTATGTGGTTATTACATATAATAAAATTAGATATAATAAAATTCTGTTTTCCTTTTTGTATATATTTTCTTGAGACAAAAGTCTATGGATAGAGAAAAAACTGTCAGGTCTCTAATTTCTTTAAATTCTTTTTCTTTAATTTGTGCCAAACAGCAATAAATTACTCCTAAGAACTACGTGGAAAAGTCTACTTAAACCAAAATGAATGCTAGCTTTTTGATCTGAAGAGCGCGCGTGTGTGTGTGTGTGTGTGCGTGTGTGTGTGTGCGTGTGTGTGTGTGTGTGTGTGGGTGTGTGTGTGTGTGTGTGTGTGTGTGTATCTGGTTGGGCGTGTCTGTGTATTTGTGTATCTGTATGTCTGTATGTGTCTGTGTATGTCTGTGTGTCTCTGTGTGTCTATGTGTGTGTATGTAGAAAACAAGAACTTATTTAAGAGTTGTTCCATCCATCTAGTCCTGATATAATGCTAAAAGTCTAGAGTATTATTGGACAGTCATTGATCTTCACTCCATTTTGGAAGCCTAGAAAATTGGTTCTAACATCATGGATGGAATTATTGGCAACAACAGACTAGACAAAACTCCAAGAGCAGTGACTCCCAAGTAAGCAAAACAAAAATATTTTCCTTTGTCATATTCTTTCAAATGTGACTGTCACTCAACTTTGCCCACATTTAGAGTGAGTCTCCCTTCAAATATCTGATCAAGACAGTGCATCACAATAGTTCCTACTTCCTTTCTTTTCAGTTGGTTCTAGGTCAAGTTCAATTGGCATCTAAGAGTAGCCACAAAATCCCAAAGATGTTCTTTCTACTGCTGGAACCACTCATTTCCCACATCTCTCTTTGGAAAATCGTCTTGTTCCCTGGCACATCCTATGTCCTGGGGTCTACACTGTGGCTTTTGCTTCTTCCTCAGTGATTCGCAAATGCATTAGTCTCATGGTGAGTATCCACAAGATATTAAGCCCTGTTTCACATTGGCTACCTTCTCAGATCTTTTTACAAACTTAGACTGAGTCTGACCTGAACTTATAACTATTGTGTTCTGTGGGCATGTGCAATTAGGTATGAGTAGACAAACAGAAGCTCAGCGGCCAGCTCAAGCAGTAGCTGTAGCCATTTGGGATATACTTGCAGCAGACTCCGAGTATGTTTAAAGCTAAACACAAGAAAATTCTCCCTTGAGCTGCCGTTTAATTACAGGGTACACAGGTAGAGACTCCATTTTTGTAAAACAGTCTCTAAAATGGATTTTCAGCTTAATCTCTATAGTCCATATTGAATAAGTTCTGACCAATTACTGAAATGTCCTCCAAGATTTTCTTATTTCAATTTTAGCTGCATGGCTGCCTCTTAATGGTGATAGTGTCATTAGCAACCACACCCTTCCTCCCTGTAGCTCTTAATTCAATTCAGTTCTATCCAGCGTGCAAGTTTTGTAAATTCTTATGTGCTTCATTTGCTCCCATCTCTTCCTGGATGAGACATCATTTTAGTGAGGCATCACTAAAGGCACCCAGCAAAAATAGCAAGACAGCCTGAATGCCAATGTGTCCCATGATTCCTCTGACAACTTAATAAGCACATGGATTTTAAAAGCAGCAACCCTTGAATCCTTCGATAAATGAAGACCTACATTTTCCACCATGCTAAGAGTCCAATTCCCAGTGGCATTCTGTACATCATCTGAAGCCTGATTGCAGCCTTTATTATTTGCTTTTCTATTAGCATGCTGCTTTATAAATCTTGCCAGACCTGCCAGTTAGGTTCTGCTTAATCATTCTAGCACACATTTATCCTGTACTCCAGACTCTTCCAAATTCCTCTAACAAACAAGAATTAAAGAACTGTCCCTCAACCTCCAAAACACACAACAACAATACAACAACAGCAGCAGCAGCAGCAGCAGCAGCAGCAGCAGCAGCAGCAATAACAGCAACAAAGCTTAGTCACATTACATAAAAGACATGATCATTTTTTGTTGCCTAATTTCCATTGCGGTTGTGTGAAATATCCCTGACAGGAGCATTTGGGTGCGGGTAGGACACTTTTTGGCTCGTGGTTTAGGAGGCTTCAGTGTTCTTATTCCTCTTGCTGGAATTTGATTTGATAGCATCCCAGAACAGTGCAAATTCTTGAAGTACAAACCATTATGAAACGTCATGTAGTCAAATGAAAGAGCATTAGCATATGTTTTTCCCTGACATGTCATTGGAAAAATTTTATATTTCAGATATGTAAACACTTTCTGGTGCAGTTTCATATTCAATTTTTAGTTTGAGGTTTATTTCTGGCATGTTTGAGATCTATAGCTACAAAGAGCAGTATCCAGTTTTATAATTTGGCAAATAAATAAATAAATATTATCAGACTTGAGGAAAATGGAAAATAGCCTGCCCAAATTTGTAATAACCATATTAGAACAACAAGGACAACAAGAACAACTCTGACATCAACAACATAAAGAACAATTGTAGGAAATATACAGCTCCTTCAGAGACCTAAGGGTGTGTATGTATATATATATATATGCATATGTATGTATGTATATATATAATTTTATATGACTATATACATGTAATTTTATAATTTGTAATTTGACGCTCAAATTGTGTTCACATACTCTAAATATTTTTCTGTTCCATTGGTGCTTTATTAAAATTCCAAACTTTTATTCGTTTGCTTTCAGCAGGACTTTCTAAGTTCTTATGTTTCTCATTTCCTTTATCAGAAAAAGTTTTAAAAAAGTGAATGTAATTATTAAATTTAAAGATTACTTTTTTCTGTGTTAGCAATATTAGGTAAGCTAATAATAGTACAGAATATTTAAGTGGTGTGCTAGATAAGTCCTTTCTGCATTTCTCTGAGGACTAAGCACATGGAAAACTTCTTTGCGTGTTTCTGCGCCATTAGAGACTTCTCTATTTATAGTGCTTGTTAGCCCTGCACCACATTTTGAGTTTGGCTTATTTGATTTGCTTCTTTATAGCATGTTGTCCTCATTTATTTTATGCTGAATATGAACCCTCTGTCAGATCTAGGGTTGTTTGAAGATCCTTTCCCAATCTTTTGGCTGATGATTTGTCCTACTGACAGTTTTCTTTGCCTTACAGAAGATGTCATGGGGTCCAATTCATTAATTGTTGACTGTAGCTGACACTTCTAGAAGCTGGAGATGTTGAGCCTGAAGTGCATAACTTCCAGTGGAAGTGGAGAACCATCAACATTCCCATAAAACATTTGACTCCAAATTTGTCCTCCATGCAAGATGTAGAAGGATAAAAACGAAGCAAAGATTGAGGAAATAACCAGTCAATGACCTCGTTTGAGACCTCTCCCATGTTAGAAAGCCAACCCCTCACACTATTAATGATACTCTGTTATGTTGCAGCCAGGAGGCTTCATCCAGCAGCTGATGGAAACAGATGCAGAGACCCAGAGACAACCATCAGGCAGAGCTTGGGGAGTCTTGTGGAATACTGTGGGAAAGGATGAAGGGAGCTGTAGAGGTCAAGGGAGTCACAAGAAAACCGACAGAGTATATTAGCATGGGCCACTGGGGTTCACAGCGACTGAACCATCAACAACAGACCTAGAATGGGCGGGACCTAGGCATCCTACACATATTTAGCAGATGTGCAGCTTTGTTTTCATGTGGGTGCCCCAGCATGAAAACAGACCTGGAGCATGTCTCTGACTTTGTTGCCTGCCTTGGAATCCCTTTCTTCTAGTTGGACAGCATTGTCTGGTATCAGAAAGAGAGAGTGAGGTTAGTCCTGCTGCAAATAGATGTGCCAAGGTGGATTGGTTGCCATGCGTTCACTTATCCTTAGAGAAATGTTTTTAAAAAACTGAAAAAGTTAGTAGCGGTCACTAGAGAAATTGCTAACCTTATACAGTAATAGAGAAAATAGAAAATGCTTTCCTTTTTTTTCAGCCTTAATGGTGAATAATGTTCTTTGAAGGAAAATGAACAGAAGTAGAAATATTCATGTTAAACAAAATATGCTCAGAAAGAAAAATATATACAGTGCACTTATTCTCATATCTGTAATATTTCTAACAATGAAAAATTACCAGAAAGTATATTTAGAAAGAAGAGGTATTAGTAGTGAGTGACGGTAAATATAACTAACACAAAAGGAATGAAATAGCTCTCAAGTGTCCCCACCCAATTTTTGAGATTAAAATATGAGAAAAGGTAAAAGAATGAGTACTTGATAAAAATGGATAAATATTAGTCTGCATGAATCAGTCATAGAAGGACAAGAACCCCTTCTGTCTAAAGCAGAATTTGTACTGTAGCCTGTAGTACACCAAATTAATTTCTAAATTTAATTTTTTTTGCCATAGATATAAAACAAGAGCCTCAGAAAAAGTTGGATGGAGATTTAAAAGAACATTCACTGCTATTTTTATGACTCTACAATAAAATGTATTTCCTGATAAAATTTTAAGAAAATCCAAAAAATATATATTTTTAAATCTCAGTATTAAATTCTATCAAACATCTAAGGAAGAATTCACACTAATTCTATGCAAATTGAGATATTTTAAGATTATAGTAATACTTCTCAACTCAGCGTGGCTATCCTATCTTAATTTGAAGCCACAATCAAGCAAGTCATCATGACTATAGAAAACAACCCACCCACACTGACATAGACAGCAGAAATCTTAAATCAAATTGTTCCAATAAAACTAAGAAAATAAATAGCAAACCAAGTGTATAACTGGAATGTGTGTGTTTAGTGTAGGCAGATAGTGTTGGTTTACTATTTTAAAGTTAATTTCATTCACCAAATAAACACACTGAAAATTAAAAAAGAAATATGTTCCTAGGAATAAATACAGACAGGCATTTGTTTTAAAGAAAACAGACAGACAGACAGAAAAGGAGAATATAAGGGAATTAACCCTCGAAAAGGCAATGAGGAGGGAGGGGGACTGAGATCAGAACTAACATGAATAAATAAATAATTTTAAAAAAATCTGTAAGATATTTGCAATTGAACTCCCAAAACTGCTTTGTACTGGGCTCTCCTGGAGCTTTAATATGATATCCACTGTAAACCTTAGAAGCATTGTCCTTTGAGATAACTGTAGTCTTGTGTATTAGTATAGGTGACATAAACTGTCCTAGAGTTCAGTCTAAATCTATTAACAGCAAACAATCTTTTAGCTCTAATGAGACACTATCTACTTTTGTTCATATTTAGAATATTCATCATGTCTTTTACCAGTGATGACAGATTGTATGACATCAATTACTTCGTCACTATATTTTTATTGAGTTCTAAGAAAGAAATCATGTAAAATAAAGAACTACTTTCAGAAATGTTTAATGTTCCAAAGTTGTACTATTTTCTTTTTTGTACATCATTTCTAATTTAGTCACATTTTCATGTAGCTGTGGTAATATAAGAAAAATTCATTCAAACATTTAATTATCCTAAGAGCTCCAAAATCAACTCAATGACACGACCAGCCTTCTATACTAAGAGTGGAGAGCAATAGAATAAATTGTCAATGTGGACAACAATATAGTCTCCATTGATCATTATCTTCCTACATTACAACTGCTTACAATGGCTCTTTTTCAATAAGAATAGAAATAAAAGTTGTCACTAAATGTTGTGGCCAGTTTGGACTGAAAAATAAAAGAATAAGACTCAAACATTTATAATGTCCTGCAAAGTTCAAAGGGCAATGGAAAACAACTCAATTATTGATAAGAATAGTGAAGTCACATTAAAAATA
The DNA here is from genome assembly GCF_021556685.1 of Rattus norvegicus. Taxonomy (NCBI): domain Eukaryota; kingdom Metazoa; phylum Chordata; class Mammalia; order Rodentia; family Muridae; genus Rattus; species Rattus norvegicus. The sequence continues at coordinate 76,175,195 of NC_141535.1, forward strand.
TGGTTCTGGATATTTTTGAGTGGAAAATATTCTAACAGTAATGCATAGCAAGGTTCCATAATGATGCTATTGCAGTTATTACTCACATTAAAAATATATACTGACTCCCTCTTCAGTACTTGAGAATTGTCTGGACACCTATATGAGATCCAATTGTAGACAAAACTATACATTCTTCTGAAAACCTGCAAAATACATAGATAAAAGACAGACACACAGAGAACTAGATAGATAGATAGATAGATAGATAGATAGATAGATAGATAGATAGATAGATGATAGATAGTAGATAGATAGATAGATAGATAGATAGATAGATAGATAGATAGATAGATAGATAAAAAGATAAATGATAGATTAGATAGACAGACAGACAGATATTCAAAAAAGTAAAGCCACTCTGCTGCAGCTCTGGATTGTATAAGGAAAGAATAATCTCTGTTAGCATGTGTTCTTTGAACAGGGAGGACATGTGGACATGATACAAATTGTTTCACATAAATAATGACATTCAACTTACTCCTAACTACTAGTATTTCTGATTCCATACGCTGTGGTATTTTGCTTTATGTGTCTGTAATTACTTGCCCTTGTTCATTCCTAGTGCCCTGAAGCACTCCTATTTTCATTAAGACATGGCCTGTGATTGTCCCTGGGGAGAGATCTTGCTACTTCTATGATAACATGAATCTCAAAATTGCTTTTAATATCAACCACTGATCATCATTTGAAGTCTAAGCCAATGGCTCTTCTACTGTATTTTCGATGCATCTTTTTGAGCCTGTCAGCTAAATAGCAACTTAAGCACCAAGGATATTGAACACATTTTCCACTCTGAATCATGATGTTCTGGAGAAAAAGCAATATTCTGTTAGACCATTTTTGAAATCTCCCACTATAAATTAGACATCATGTTAAAGTCATTAGGGCATGATCTTATGTAGGAGGACACAGTTGCAGTCCTTAAAACTTTAAAGAGTAAGATGATTAGGAAATGCCATGTGGTATCTTACAATGTCTAATTGCTATTCAGATTTTAAATTCCAAATATAATCTTAAATACTAGGAGGTATTGTTTTCCTGATAGATCCTGCATTTAAAGCTTTCTTTTGCACTAACATTTTACCATAACCATACCTGGGCAGAAAGGAAGACTTTCCTATTTTGTCTACATGTCCTGTAAAATTTGCTAAACAATTGAACAACTCCATCTAATTTGTTTCTCTCAGCCCGCATCTGCTATGTGTTATTAAAATAAAGGACTCGCTTTGAAAAATCTCTTTAAATCAGTTTGTAGGCATACAAATTCACTGTTTTTCTTTTTCATGCTACTGCAGGTAATTGCTTTGCTAAATATGCTGGAGCTATATATCACATAATAGGATCCCTCTAGCCTCAAGTTCTATATCCCTTTAACCTCTATTAAAATATCCCTGAGGTTATTTTTTCTGCTTCTCATTGCCTGGTCCCATCCTCAATGTCAAATATTTTCCTTTTTTTTTATTGTTGTTAGAGCAATGCAGCAACACCTCTAAATTAGCTTATTCACCTGTCTACCTCTTGGTTCAAATTTCAGTAAGGGCAGCTTACTGAAGAATTCATGTGAAATGTTACAAGGGAGGCAGAGTTTCTCAAAATAGCTCTATGGCCTGAAAAGCTAGAAGAAAGAAAGTAGGTAGTCCATTATTAGAGCTGAGCTTACAGTTTGCATTATCTTTTTTTATTTTATTGGATTTTTAAAAATTTACTTTTCAAATGTTATCCCCTTTCCCCATTTCCCATCCATTAAACTCCCTATCCCATGACCCCTCCCCCTTCTTCTCTGAAGTTGTTCTTCCCCACTTCCCACCAACCACTGAACCCCTTCCTGTCTCCCTGCCCTGACATTCCCCTACACTGGGGTGTCCAGCCTTAGCAGAACCAAGGGCTACTCCTCCCACCCTGCATTGTCTTAACTGATCAAAGCCTGTTACAGATACATAGGGGCAAGGGATTAGCAAGATGGTGTTCACTATGATTGTGAGGGCAAGCAATGTGAAGAATGGCAGATAAAGTCTGGCCACATTTAGGAAATGTAGTTTACTGTGCATCTGATTTCTAATTATTTTCACACCCAGACATGTGGTTAAGTTTTAAGATGAAATTGTTTAAACAACCACACCACCATGCTCAGACCCTAGCCTTAACCTTTAGCAGTTTGACCTTGCAGCCTGGTCTGAAGAAAAAAAAAAAATCACATTCTTTCTTAATCACTATAGAGAATATAAAGAATTTTTGTATGATTCGCAACTTGTCCCAATACATTTACAATATTTCTTGAGTAAGTGAGTCTAATGAATACTTACACTGCTGATCTAAGCAACAAAATAGGCCTAAGGCCTAAGGCCTATTATGATAAAAAGTAAGTCTTGAATTCGATAGGATAATATCGAGGTCATGAGGTCCTTGTTCTCACAAAGAGGCCCTATGGAAACCAGATATGTTAATCATACAGGATTGTTTTTAAGGTAAGATATGTATACCTGTTACTGCCTGGAAGTGTAGAGAGCTTCAACGTGCTGCACCTCAAAGATGGCGCCGGTTTCCGCCTTCCACCCTCCCAAAGGTGAGTGCTCCTTGCAGTAAACAAGTCCTTATTTGACTATGTCTGCCTGGCCTGCTAGCTTCCACATAGTGTGACAGCCTATCTACATGACCCACGTGGCTTGCTAGAACTAGCCAGTGCTAGCTATTTAAGTGTGGTGCAGGGCGTTCCCCAGGGGGAGAGAGTCAGAAGAGATAGAGGTCAGAAGATTGTATCAAGGTTCCTGAGTAAAACTGCTTGAAGAAGATCTCCTGTGGTTGTGTCTACCTTGCTGGTCGAGGTTGGGCACGGCATGGAAGAATGGAACAAAGGTCATTAATAGCCTTGTGACCTATGCTATCGATAAGACTAAGTCACATGCAGATCCTCTTAATCATTATATTTGTCCAAGACTCTTCCTCCCTAGACCTTTATCTTGAGCAGTATGTCTCAGTCAAAAGAATCATCTTTAGGGGAGATGTCACAGGTACTTAGGAGCTGGATGTCCTCTACAATGACCTTGGTCACACCAGATTATCATCTACACCCCTAAGCAACAGAACCCATTTATATAGAAGAGGTCACATATACTTTGCCAAAAGAGTTTTGATTGTGATAATTGTCAACACTAATCTTTTTGCAAAGTTCCTATATTTAAATATGTCTAAATTAAACTGCCCAATGTCCAACTCAAAGGGTTCGACCTTATTGGCTATTGAGTCTTGGTAAGCCATATGTATATGGCTTCAACTGATTCAATGCTGGATCTCATACAGCACAACATCAATGATGGAAATGCGGCTTCTGTTATATATGCGGAGCAATCTGTGTGCATCACCAGCATAAAAAGCCCATATTTAAAAGGGATGGCCATTCACAGGCTGCCCTACCTTGGGATCCAGCCCATATACATAAAGCCACCAGACCCAGACAATATTGCTGATTCTAAGTAATACATACTGACAGGAACCTGATATAGCTGTATCCTGAGAGATTCTGCCAGACCATGACAAATACAGATGTGAATGCTAGCAGCCTAACATTGAACTGAGAACAGTGTCCCCATTGGAGGAGTTAGGGAAAGGATTAAAGGAACTGAAGGGGTTTTCTACCCCATAAGAACAACAATACCCACCAACCAGAGCTCCCAGGGAGAGAACCACCATCCGAAGAGGACACATGGACAGACCTACAGCTCCAGCTGCATATGTAGCAGAGGATGGCCTTGTTGGTCACCAATGGGAGGAGAAGCCCTTGCTCGTGCCAAGGCTGGAACCCTCAGTGTAGGGGCATGTCAGGGAGGTGAGTCAGGAAGTTGTGGGTGGTTGGGTGGGGGAACACCCTCACAGGAAAGGGAATGGGATACGGGGCTTGTAGACACATAGCCAAGAAAGGGGAAAATATTTGAAAAGTAAATAAAAAAATCCAAAATAAAAAAAGTAAATATGGAGCTTGTCTCTGTTCCTGCCTTTCAGATTTTTTCCCCTGTGTAAACATTTTCCTTTCCCTTTAGATCACTGCATTTGGAGAGCTAGCATGGAGATTGGTGACAAGAAATAGGATGTCAGAACCAAGTTGCACTTAGTAAGTGAATAGCTTAAGTATCATAAAGTGGAAACTTACTATAATTTCAATTTTTGAAGTTAAGAATATTAACCACTCACAAATTCTCACTAGTTTTGTAGATAGAGAATGTTAGAAAGTAGCCATCATAAGTTAAACATGTTCATTGCCTTATAAGCAAGTTGAAAATAGGAAGTGGGAAAAAGTCTGTGATTTGATACTTATGAATTCCTAATTTCTTTTCTCTGCTGAAGCCTAAAGTGTATATTTTAAACAAAACGATTTTCTGATATCTAGCTATATAATTTGTAATCCTGTGTGTAGAAATGTATTAACATATTCTATAACCCTGAAAATATAATAGTTAATTTTAGTTTAACATAAAAAGAGGCAGAAATAAGGAGAAACTCTAGATTTGCTTATTTACTTATCTATCTGTGTGATATCATTTATTAAGTATTCATGTACAGCATGATTGAGTTCCTGCTCTAAAATAAATTGAAGCAGCCAAACCTAGTTACATTCAAATGTTCTACTGAAAAGAAAGCATCATGTAAAATATGAGGAGATGGAAGAGCTTGGCAACAGTGTTATTCTAAACATTATGAGAACCATCTTGAACTCAGCTCTCCTTTGAGAACCCAAATATGAAGAGAACCTTTCTAACGAAAGGAGATAAATTTAGTATTCTACTCAGGTCATGCCATATAAATTTACCTATATTTTTATAAATTAAGTGTGCGTGTGTTTGTGTGTGTGTGTGTTTGTGTGTGCGTGTGTGTGTGTGTGTGTGTGTGTGTGTGTGTGTGTGTGTGTGTGTCTTGTGGTGTGCACTGATGCATGTACTTTTTACGATTCGGAAGAGATCAGAAGACCAGAAGAGAGCACTGGGTCTACCGGAGCTGTAATAATAAGCGGGTGTAAACTGTTGGGGTTTTGTGCTAGAAACCATCTGAAGTTTTCAAAAAGCAGGACAGTAGCTCTTAACCTCTGAACCATCTCCCCAGACCTAACATGGACAACTTTTAAGTGGAGAAACATGCTATATCCATATGTTAATGCCTTGTTAGATCAATAGTATATTTCACAAAATATGTAATTTATATTTTCATATTAAATTTCTATGGAAATTGAAGTGACCTAGAACAACCAAATTAATTTCAGTGATAAAGATCAAAGAAGGGTGACTTATTTACTACCTGAATTAAAGACAACATGTGCTTATACTAACAGGGAATATGTGTGTTAGCTTAGTCACTGACACATAAGAAGACAAATCAATGGCCAATCAGGGACTGGCCCAGTTTGGGATCCATCCCATGGGTGAGCACCAAACTCTGGCACAATTATTGATGCTACATTGTGCTTTTAGACAGGAGCCTAGCAAGGCAACCTCTGAAAAACTCTATCAGCAGTTGTCCAAGATAGATGCAGATACTTACACCCAGCCATTAGACTGAGGTTGAGAACTCCTATGGAAGAGTTAGAAGAAGGACAGAGGAGCTGAAGAGGATGGCAACCCCATACGAAGACTAGCAGGATCTACTCACCTGGACACTTGGGAGCTCCCAGAGACTAAGCCACCAACCAAAGAATATACACAGGCTGCTACAAGGCCTCAGGAACAAATGTACCAAAAGACTGCCTTGAAAGGCCTCGGTAGGAGATGATGTGCCTAATCTAGTAGAAACTTAATGTCCCAGGAAAAGGGAATGAAGAGGCTGAGCTGGGCTGAGTGGGTGGGTGACAGTGTAGGGTGGGGTGCACCCTCACAGAAGCAAGATGGAAGGAGGATCATGTGACGAACACTCGAATGGGGGACAGGGAAGGGGTCAATATTTGGAATGTAAATAAATGAAACAATATAAAAAGGAAGACAGATCAACATTCATAACAAAAATACTCAAAAATGTGCAGTAAAATTCACTAACAGAATAATCCTTACAAGAAATTTATATTCAGAAATCTAATTTTCATGTCTACTCAATACAAGAGTTTCAAAACATTTAATAGCTTACCATAAAATGTAAAACTATAAATTTTGGAAATACACATGAGAAAATTATTTACAAAATTGGGTTAAAACAGAAATTTCATTAACATTAAATTAAAACAATTTTAAGAATTAGATAACTTTGTTTAGCCACACGTTATAGAGAAACAGTTACTTCCAGGAGTTCCTCGAAACCCACAATATTAAGAAAATTAAAATATAGTTGTCTATAAATGATAGGAAATACCTCTAAATCAAAAATAGATTTAAAAATTATGTAGACTGTTCAAAAATCACTTAAAATAAAGTAGAATGATAAATATCACATTGTGCAAAATGATTTTTAAAATATTACTTTTCAGCAGAAAAAATCCTAAACTTTGTGTAGCATAACAAAAATCATATTTTTAACAAAGCAACACAAAATAAGTATATGTAGGATTAGCTAAAATAAAAACAATTTATCAAACTAAATATGGATAAAATGTTAGAAGATCTGGGACTCACACTACTGCATGACCACATATATTTGCTACCAAGTAATATCTAGGTACTTATGATGTTCCTATTTTATCCTGAGGTATATATGCAGAAACCAAGTATGACACAAAATTTGACAACAAGTGTATGACACAAGCAAAATGAAGACCCTAATATCTTTCTGTAAATATAATATTCTTTTTTTCTCCATCTTTATTAACTTGGGTATTTCTTATTTACATTTTAATTGTTATTACCTTTCCCGGTTTCCAGGCAAACATCCCCATAACCCCTCCCGTTCCCATTCTATAAAGGTGCTCCCCTCCCAATCCTCCCCCCATTACCGACCTCCCCTCAACAATCACGTTCACTGGGGGTTCAGTCTTGGCAGGACAAGGGCTTCCCCTTCCACTGGTGCTATTCATTGCTACCTATAAGTTTGGAACCCAGGGTCAGTCCATGCATAGTCTTTAGGTAGTGGCTTAGTCCCTGGAAGCTCTGGTTGGTTGGCATTGTTCATAAGGGGTCTCGAGCCCCTTCAAGCTCTTCCAGTCCTTTCTTTGATTCCTTCAACAGGGGTCCCATTCTCAGTTCAGTGGTTTAAGATGGCATTCGCCTATGTATTTGCTGTATTCTGGCAGTGTCTCTCAGGAGAGATCTACATCTGGTTCCTGTCAGCCTGCACTTCTTTGCTTCATCCATCTTATCTAGTTTGGTGGCTGTATATGTATGGGCCACATGTGGGGCAGGCTCTGAATGAGTGTTCCTTCTGCCTCTGTTCTAAACTTTGCCTCCCTATTCCCTCCAAGGTTATTCTTGTTCCCCTTTTAAAGAAGGAGTGAAGCATTCACATTTTGGTGATCCTTCTTGAGTTTCATGTGTTCTGTGCATCTAGGGTAATTCGAGCATTTGGGCTAATATCCACTTATCAATGAGTGCATACCATGTGTGTTTTTCTGTGATTGGGTTACCTCACTCAGGATGATATCTTCCAATTCCATCCATTTGCCTATGAATTTCATAAAGTCATTGTTTTTGATAGCTGAATATAAAATTCTTTTTTTCCTTTTAGCAGTTACCATTTATTTTATTTTTTTTATTAACTTGACTATTTCTTATTTACATTTTGAATGTTATTCCCTTTCCCGGTTTCCGGGCAAACATCCCCCTAATCCTTCCCCCCTCCCCTTCTTTATGGGTGTTTCCCTTCCCACCCTCCCCCCATTGTCGCCCTCCCCCCCAACAATCACGTTCACTGGGGGTTCAGTCTTAGCAGGACCAAGGGCTTCCCCTTCCACTGGTGATCTTACTAGGATTGAATATAAAATTCTTATAGCTGAATATTATACAGCAGTGAGTGAAATATTCACAAACCTGTCATTTAAAAGGCAGGGATATTGTAGTATATATTAAATCTCAATCAGGGGTTTCATAGTAACAATAAGCTATAAAGTACATGGCATCTTGTCCACTCTTCACCATCTTCTCCTTTTTCCTCTCTGATTCCAAGCTCAGGACCTGAAACCTCACCTATTTCTTTTCTGACACACTATGGGCTGCTTGCACCTTTATTCATTCCATAGTTTTAAATTTAAGAGCAAGTTCACACAGCATTACTTGTTTTATGTACAGATTTTCTCTTTCATGAGGAAATGAACAACATTTAGCATTACAGTACATAGCAACAGAGCAAACCTCAACAATTCCCTTTTTATTTTGTCTAAATAAAAAAATATCCTCTCTCCTATAATAATAAGCAATGTACAATAGGAACAATTGTGAAACAACTATGAAAATTACTAGGTAAGCATTAAATTTAAAAAAAACCCTAATCTGTTCCTATTTTTCAACTCAGAAGAAAATAGTCTACCGTCTCTGCTATCCTGGTGATTTTGAAGTTCTGTATCTAAATCTCTATTATAACTTGTATTACCATCCTAAAAATGTCTTCTTAGATGCAGAACATCATCTTAAATCATAAACAACTTTAGCTTTTAGTAAGAATATGATTATTTAATCTTCAACCCCATCAAAACCTGAGGAAGTACAAATATTAGCTGAGTAAACAGGATATGTAGGAATTAAGCTTCCAAAAATTATATAAAGGAGAGAGAGCTGACCACCCAGAGAGTCCCCAATAATCTCTATAACATTGGAGAACTGAACTTCAGATTTCTGTTCCACAATATATGACAGGCCTTTTGTGAAGCAGGAATTATGGAGAGCTAACATACATATGGGATTAAGCATTCTAATTTTGAAGGAGTTGCATGGTCATAATGCATATACATGAGTTGAACCATACATATATCATGGCCTAACAAAATCAATCTTAAATTTTTTATGTATGTACAAAGAGTTTTATTAATAAAGACATGAATTCAGTATCAATATACAAAATTTTGTTCCAATATAAAATATGTCCTCAATTCTGCATAAAAATATAAAATGAGTATCAATCCAAGATTATGGCTAAAAATATTTTTCATTGAAGAGTAGATTCAATAATCTACCCTACTTGTCTAAATTCTTATGATATTTCTACATTCCTCATATTTCTTCTAAACTACTTCCCTTTATTTAAGAGACAAAGAAGGATAAAGAAAAGAAAAGTTAGAAATCCCTGAATCTAAGTCTGGTATTTAGTTTCTTCCCCTTCCAAGGTGATAATTACTTGTAAATAATCCCTGAAAATGACAACTAATATATATAAATACAATTCATAGTGTTTTTTTAGAATCATATTGGTTTTATTAATATATAATAAAGTTCATAAAAAGAAATATATACATATACACACATATAAATATATATTATATACATATATATTCTGACTTAGGAGACAAGAGAGTATAAAACAATCTGTTTAAAGAAAAGACTACTCCACAGAGAGAGAAAGGAAAGTTTGAAAAATGTTGAGAGGAAGTTTCTGAGCATTGAACATATTAATTTTCCTACTAATAGTTATTATTTCATACTTGAATATATTTTACTAATTTGAATCATGAATTAATCAAATTGTATTATGTATGAACATATGAACACTTCAAGTACATATTTTAAATGTTTATAAACAATCTAAGAGTATATGTTTTATTATTCAGACATAATCCACATGTGCATATGAAGGTTATATATAAAAAGTCATACAAAATTTAATATGTTATTCTTCCTATGTGTGGAATAGTTTAAAAATTCAGGAATCATAGATTCACTGTGACTAAAGCACTAGATGATTTGTCCATCCCACCTTAAGAATGTCTTCTTGATAGGAATTTATATCACACAGTCAAGGGAAATATAAAAAGCAAAATGTTCCTAACCCAAAACATCCAAGAAATCCAGGACACAATGAGAAGACCAAACATGAGAATAACAGGTACAGAAGAGCGTGAAGATGAGCAGCTCAAAGGGCCAGCAAACACGTTCAACAAAATAATAGAAGAAAACTTCCCTAACCTAAAAAAAAGAGATGCTCATAAACATACAAGAAGTCTACAGAACACCAAACAGATGGGGCCAGAAAAGATATTCCTCTCATCACATAATAATTAAAAGTTCAAATTACAGAACAAAGAATGAATATTGAAAGCAGTAAGGGGAAAAGGTCAAGTAACATATAAAGGCAGACCTATCAGAATTACATCATACTTCTCAACAGTGACTGTAAAAACCAGAAAGAAGATCATGGGCAGATATCATACAGACTCTAAGAAAACAAAAATGCCAGCCCTGGATACTATACCCAACAAAATTTGCAGTTACTATAGATGGAGAAACTAAGGTATTCCAAGAGAAGATCAAATTCAAACAATATTGTTTCATTAATCAAGCCCTATAGAGGATAATAGAAGGAAAAGTCCAGTATAATGAGGGAAACTACAACCAAGAAAAGCATAATATTAATCTTTTCACAACAAACTCAAAAGAGGAGAAAAACACAAACATAACTCTACCTCTAACAAAAAAAAATTTACAGGAAGCAACAATCATTGATCCCTAATGACTCTAAGTATCCATGGACTCGATTCTCCAAAATAAAAAGGTACAGCATAGCAGACTGGATAGGAAAACAGGATCCAGCATTTTGCTACATACAGGAAACAGTGACAAAAAACAGACACTACCTCAAAATAAAAGGCTGGGAAAAAATTTTCCAAGCAAATGGTCTAAAAAACAAGCTGCCATAGCCATTATAATATGCAATAAAATCGACTTACAACCAAAATGTATTAAAAAGATGAGGGAAGGATACTACATACTCATTAAAGGAAAAATCCACCAAGATGAACTCTCAATTCCAAACACCTATGCCCCAAATACAAGGGCACCCACAATTGTAAAAGAAATGTTACTGAAGTTTTAAGCACACATTAAAACTGACAAAAATAATAGTAGGAGATTTCAACACCATACTCTCACCAATGGATAGATCATGGAAACAGAAGACACAGTGAAATTGAAAGAAGTTATGAACCAAATGGTTTTAACAGATATCTACAGAATATTTCACTCTAAAACAAAAGAATATACCTTCTTCTCAGCACCTCATGGTACCTTCTCAAAAATCAACCAAATACTCAGACACAAAGCTAACCTAAACAGATACAAGAATATTGAATTAATCCCATGTATTCGATCAGACCACAACAGACCAAGGCTGGTCTTCAACAGCAACAGAAATAATAGAAAACCCACATACATAAGGAAGCTGAATAACTACCTACTCAATGATAACTTGGTCAGGGAAGAGATAAAGTAACTAAAGACTTTTTAGAATATAATGAAAATAAATGCGCAACGTATCCAAACCTATAGGACACAATGAAAGCAGTGCTAAGAGGAAAACTGATAGCTCTGAGTGCCTCCATAAAGAAATTGGAGAGAGCATACAATAGCAACTTATCAGCACATCTGAAAGCTCTAGAACAAAAAGAAGCAAATACACCTTAGAGGAGTAGACACCAGGAAATAGTCAAACTCAAGCCTGAAATCATCCAAGTAGAAATGAAGAGAACTATGCAAAGCATCCACAAAACCAGGAGCTGGTTCATCAAGGAAATCAACGAGATAGATAAACCCTTAGCCAGGTTAATCAGAGGGTACAGAGATGGTATCCAAATTAACAAAATCAGGAATGAAAAGGGAGACATAGCAACAGAGATTGAGGAAATTAAAAAAAAAATCTGATCCTATTATGAAAGTCTATAATCAACACAACTGGAAAGCCTGGATGAAATGGATGATATTTTAGACAGATACCAGGTACCAAAGTTAGATCAGGATCAGATGAACCATCTAAACAATCCCATAAACCCTAATAAAATAGAAGCATTCATTAAAAGTCTTCCAATCGAAAAAAAATTCTATCAGGGGGATGCTAGACTGGTGAGGTAGGAGAGGGTGGGTAGATGGGAGCGCACCCTCCTATAGGCAATGTGGAGAGGGAGGGAGGATGTGGGATGGGGGGTTGGTGCAATGGTAAACTGATAGGTAGGTTACCCAAATGGAATGATTATATATATATATATATATATATATATATATATATATATATTATATATATATAATTATATGTATGTGTATATATATACACATGCATACACACACATAAATATATATATATATACATATAGTGAATGAAAAAAGAAAGAAAGAAAGACTTTGCAAGATAATGATATTCACAGATACTGTTTGTGGTTTACTAATTAAGACAGAGACTACTGAATGGTTGAACGTTGGTGGCCTTATGCTAGGACTGTCTCTCAACTAACTAACTAACTTAATTTTGGCTTTTCCACCATGGTGTCTCCCTACATGGTCCTTATAGCCAGTTTACAACTCTGTTCCATCTCTGTTCTGCCTCCTTTGTCTTCTGTGACTCCCTTTGTCTATGGCATCTGCGTGCTTCTCTGCCTACAAGTAGTCCCACCCCTGTACTTCCTGCTCCAGCAATGGACTATCAGCTCCTCCTTACACAAAAAGCCACATTCCACTTTGAACAACTTAGCAGCAAAATGCCCAATCTGATCCATTTGTTAGGTTGCCCTTAGTCATTGAGTGCTGCCTGACTTTCGTTTTAGGGATAGCAGGGCAGACAAGAAAGCATTTACAAATAGAAAACTGATGATACAAAAATCTTTCCAACATTTAGCTATCTACTTATACAGTCATTAATTGTTGAAAATACAGAGACATCATACCTTCATACAATATAATAGAAGGTCACCTAAACAGGAAGAAAGAAAGAACGAAGGAAAGAAAAAAGGAAAGAGAGAGAGAGAGAGAGAGAGAGAGACAGAGACAGAGACAGAGACAGAGACAGAGACAGAGAGAAAGAGAGACAGAGAGACAGAGAGACAGAGAGACAGAGAGAGAGACAGAGAGAGAATACTCAGCACTCTTGCATGGCCTCTGCCTCCATTTCTTCTTCCCGGCCCCTACTTCTGTACCTGTCCTGATTTCCTCTAATGATAAACTGTGATATAAAATTATATGCTGAAATAGAATGTTTCCGCCCAATGTTGCTTTTGCTCATAAAATTTTATCACAGCTATAGAAACCCACATAAGACATACAATGAATCCTTCTTTGTAAGGGAACATCACTGTGACAAAGCGATCTTATGCTAGAGCCACTTCAGTTCTTTCTAATAGTTTTTTGTTGGCATATTAGCAATTGCTGACTCTTTTTCTAGAAGGTGAAAAAGCTACTACTTAGCCTTTCTATACTGTTACCCATGTTAATTAGTTCCTCTGAAACTTTTTCATTTGTAACTTTACATATTAAGTTTCAATTTTCTTTGATTACTTTTCTGAATAGTAGATTGAGATGGTTTGATCCATTTTAGTTTTGCCTTTTTGGGTTCCATATGTGTAAATCAAAGAGTTTTGAAAATATTCAGTGAAGTTGTTTAGTTTAAGAATATTGCAACTATTGGTTTTGTGGGCTTTCTTCCTTTTAGGATACATTAATACTACCATTATGCCCATCATTAGACTATACTATATAATAGAATGGAAACTCATACATGCATTAGAAATAATATTTTCTGTTATTTTAAAGAATCATATAAATGATATAATTTAACCTTATGTAATAAATATAAACACCAAAAGTGGTGGCTCTTCACATTAATGCATGAAAAGTTAACATTTGAAATATTAAGAATGACAGGAGTCACATAAAATCATTATTTAATAAATCATTCCCTGTTGTTTGACAACTGAAAAGGTGAAGAAATGAGTTGAAATTACATGATTTTTATCTTTTATTTAACTTCAAGTATTGTACTTCACAGAGAATTTTGTCTTCAAAGAGTCAATATAAATGCTTCATAGTACACCATTTGGTTACAAACTGAGAGAAACAGAAAGATATTTATTCAAGACCTGACTCATCAGAATTTATATATGCAAAGATTTTATTGACCTTAGAGTCAATGGAACTTCAGGCAGAAATTTTGTCTGGGCAAACACAGCTGAATCTGGACCCAAATGAATTAATTTGGTGTCTATCTGCAATATAGATTGGCAGTCTTCCACAATGAGTATATAAGTGGAAGGCAATTTGGTTTCTAAATGTGAAAGGACCTTGCTTATTCCTTCTACTCAGAAACAAAAGAGGGAATATAAATCTATTATTAAATGATATAAAAACTATCCAGTGTAAAATAAATTAAACAAGTGATTAAATTAAACTCAATGCATTAATTTTAGCTTAAAGTTTTGAATTGGATACATTAGCATAATATCTGCAAGCAAATTTATAATTCTTAAGGTAAATGAATGCAACTAAAAGTGGGGACATACCACACAAGTAGTCAAGAAATAAGATCTTAGTAAGCAAAGGACTTAAAAAAAAGAACATGAGAAAGAAGGTATAAAATTTAATTTTTCCATAAGTTGGTCTATATCACTGCATATAATAGCTGAGAATTAACATACATTACGTTGTCATAATCAGTCACACATCCACTAAGAACCTGAATTATACTGCCTAACTTAATATCCATTCACCCAGTCAAACAGGTCAAGTTAATGTGGAAGGAGAAGCTCTTGGTCCTGCCAAGGTTGGACCCTCAGTGTAGGGGAAGGTTGGGGTGGGGGCAGGAAGGGGGATGGATGGGGAGGGGAACACCCTTATAGAAGAAGGGAAAGGGAATTGGGATATGGGGGCTTATGTCTGGGAAACCTGGAAAGGAAAAAACATTTGAAATGTAAATTAAAAAATCCCCAAAAGACAAACCATGGGATTAAAAGAGGAGAAGGAAAGAAAATCACTCAATTCTCTCTTAGTACTTACTCTTAGAGACAATAACTAAGCACATAACATGTTCAGGCCCAGGAAATCAAGGAGTGCAGAAAATGGGCTATCAGGATTCAAAGTCCAACTGACAAATTATAGACAATTCAAAAAATAGAATAACTATTGTTTTTCTAAATTTTGTCCCACTAAGAAAACTCTTTGGATAATGGATTAGACATATTTAATTGTGTCTCTGCATATTTAATGAGGAGGAGAAAGTTATTAATAAGCCAGAGAAATTTAAGCAAACATTCAGAAGACTACATGACCAGAAAGATTAGTGAACTTGCAAATACCACCTTTTTTCAGTAGTACAAATAGAATTTTCTTTTTTTTTTTTTTCCCGGAGCTGGGGACCGAACCCAGGGCCTTGCGTTTGCTAGGCAAGCGCTCTACCACTGAGCTAAATCCCCAACCCCACAAATAGAATTTTCCTAAACTATATCAAGATATAGCTGGTATCCTCTATTAAATTTATTAATTTATGTTTTGAATGAGTAATAAAACAATCTGTCAGATTATTCGAATTAACATTTAAAAAATATAAATATTTCACTGATGAAAGATTCTGTGTCACTAGAAGCATTTTGAAGTCAAAATATGTTCTGATGTGGAAACAGTCGCAAAATCCAACAATTATTTTTCTTGATTATCTGAGAAGACAATATTTTACTGATTTTTTTTGCATCTTCCTCTATTTTATGTTAGAAAATTTTGGGACTATACCTCATAAATGTATGATTTTTCTTATTATGAATACTTCATGACAATAGAGCATAAAAGTTGAACTTCTACAGTTAAGAATATTTAATTTTTGGGGTTGGGGATTTAGCTCAGTGGTAGAGCGATTGCCTAGGAAGCGCAAGGCCCTGGGTTCGGTCCCCAGCTCCGGAAAAAAAAAAGAATATTTAATTTTTGATTCTGTGATGTTAAATGAGTATCATGAATTGATAAATACTCCTTTTTCAAAGATCTTAAAACAATGTAGATAAAGGTGGAAAAGAACAAGAGTTTGATTTTTGCCAAAAAGTTGGCACATCTTCAGTTTGATGAACTGAATACCTTGACTGTAGACCAAAGAGAAACCCCATAGGTGAGATCTGGAAGAAGATGACTCAGTTAATTTTCGTATGAATAAGTATAGAATAGAAGGTGGACAGAATATGTATTTGATATCTAGAGCAAGAATTTCAACTGGCTTCTAGAAGTGTGAGTGGGAACTGATTATAAATTTTGCCTATATAAAAATTTTCCTCTTGTGTCATTATTTTATAAAAGAGAAAATATATGAAGACTTATAAAAAATAAATGAAAAAAGATGAAGAAATATATTCTTTCTTTGAACATTCGCCACATAATGTTGTATTAATACAAATTTCATTATATACAGGAAAAACTAGAAATTAGAATCTTAACATAATAACAAAAAGAGCTTACATTAATGCATACCCACTTATTAAGTGTTTCAATGCTTGATTTAAATTGAGCTAAGAAAACTGATAATGGGATATTGTGATTTCTATATTTTGAAGTGGATTTCACCTGGTTACTGTTTTTTTTCTCTCGAAAATATTCAGATGCAAAATTACAAAGTGTCGTGTGAGAAACAGGGCAATGACCAACTGCACTTGCAGCAACACGCCAGGTGAAGCTTCTGTGTTGAAAACACTCAAGGAAAAGATGACCATGGATATTTTTTTTAATATTTTTTTATTAACTTGAGTATTTCTTATATACATTTCAAGTGTTATTCCCTTTCCCGGTATCCGGGCAAACATCCCCCTTTCCCCTCCCCTTCCTTATGGGTGTTCCCCTCCCAACCCGACCATGGATATTTTTTAAACATTTCAATAAGTTTACTTAATAACATTAACGTTGTTTAAAATCTTCAAAACATGCTAGTGATATTGTAAATTGTGTTGTTTAATCTATGGAAATTTAGCTATGATCTATGTATAGAACATTTCAGCTATTAATGCCAATTGTCCTGCAAATAAACATTATACTGCATAGTTCCTAAAGGTGTGTTCATGAATGATAACTAGCTCCACTCTGGGTCTATAAGAAAGAGATGTTCCACAAGATTCTTGATCTCTTAAGTGTTAAATGTTGTTCCATGTCTGAATCAAAATGCCTGTCATCGTGAGATTTAAATGTGATGTAATGGAGGAAATAGATGACTTCCACATAAACCATTTCTTCCTTTTCCTGATGCTCCTGTCCAAACTCCATAGACATATAACACATGATTACTATCTTTGTATCCAGTGTGATAAAATATTACATGGTATGACATGTCCAATAATCCCTCAGTATTCTGTTTCAATTACTCCAGTGTTGATTGGTATATG
This sequence comes from Rattus norvegicus, assembly GCF_021556685.1. Classification (NCBI taxonomy): domain Eukaryota; kingdom Metazoa; phylum Chordata; class Mammalia; order Rodentia; family Muridae; genus Rattus; species Rattus norvegicus. Next base: position 76,192,452 of record NC_141535.1, read on the forward strand.
CAGAGGCACTCGAACTTCAATTTTGTTTGCAAGTTCTTACATTTTCAAACTTAAGACTAAGCAATGGCTGATAATATATCATTATTTTATATATAATGTTTTCATTAATAAATTTGAAAGAAAATACTGTACTGTATTGCTTCTTGTCCTCAAATGTCACAAGTATAACTCAAATCACAGCACAGATTATGGTTAATGAAAAGCATTTACATGGAGTGAGTTTATTCTATTTAAGTACATAAATACTTAGAGATGATCGAAGTCTGGTCATATTTAAGGTATCTGATATTTTTATTTATTTGACAGTGAAAAGTACTGCTTTGATTTTCACCATTTACTTACTATGATTTTTTATTAAATTTCCATTTCAATGCATTCAGATAATCAGGGATTATTACTTTTAGAGCCTTCTTAGAAAAATATCTCCTAAAATCCAGAATATACCAATCCTATTCTTTACTCAAGGCTTTTCAACCACCTGTCTCTTGGAAATGTTGTCAGAAAGCCCCCAGGAAATAACCCTTACATGCCTTGGGGGCACACCTCTTTGAGAATTTTTTTTAAATTAGATATAATATAGTTCCACTTTATGTGAGGTGGTGGGCTGTGAAATGTACCGTGATCCTTGTCCAAGATAGTTCAAATCCTCCCTAAGGGGACCACAGGCACATTCCCAGTCTCCCAGGTGATCAGGACACTCTCTGTAGCTACTGCCCCCAACAGCCCCCTGTAGAGAGGTTTGAGACAGACTAGACACTAAGGGCAATTCCCCAAGCTCCTCCTCCACAAGTGAGAATGGGACCTTAGTAGGCTCAAGACAGATCAGTGAAGTAGAAGCAGGGCCTCGCCCCCAAATATGTAGATGAGGTATTCCCAAACTCTCAGGCCATACAAATAAGAAGTACTTGCTACCAGACCCCGACCCATCCTGAAACTGTATTTAAGAATCCTATTCCAAAGGATTAAATGTGTGCAAGAATCACTCGATCATCTGAGAGCTCTGTCATAAGAGATGTAACACTGCTGCTTGGAGAAGAGATGTGCTTTCTTGAAATCTCTGCCAGATGCTCCCCTGCACCCCTGTTAGTCAGCCTGTTATTCAGTTCCCTGCTGGGTTCAGCCCAACCTGAAACAGAAAGGAGCAGCAGCAGCTGAGATGTGAAAGCTGTTCCCCTCCCTGCCTGAGTTCTCTCCCCTTCACCTGAACCAGCATGCCTAGCCAGACCAGAGATTTCCATGGAAACCCTCCAGCAGGGAGTCCCACAACTGGGAAAATATTGAAAAATATTTAGCTTCTTATTCCCTGTACTTGGAACATAGAGGTTGTAACAGCGTCCACCAGACCTATAGAACCTGGAGTAAAAGCAAATCTCAGCGTGGAAAACAGTAGCACACATGAAGGCCTACACATAGTAGAGTAGTTATGGACAATTGACTGTTGGTGAGGGAGAGGTAGTTGTTGGTATTCAGCCTAAGCTCTACTCCCATAGCTACCTGGGAACAGACAGGTATGGTCCGCCCCACAGTTGCCTAGCAACAGCCAGCTGTGCCTGACTATAAAGGAGGATGCTTGCCCACTTCTCTCCCTCCTACATCCCTCTTACTCTTTGCTCTTCTCTTTTCTTGCCCTCTTCCCCCTTCCCACCATGTGCCCATGGCTGTTCTTTCCTCTCCTCCACTCTTTTTCTCTCATTAACTCTCTCCATGTGGAACTCTGTTGGCTTAGTGTGTTCTGTCTGGGCATGGGCCAAGATTTAAACCCTAACAGTAGTCAGTTTTCTTTAAAAGCAGAGCTCTTGGTAAGTTGACCTCAGTCTACCAGAAGGTCGCAGATCAAATAGTAGGTTGGCAGAACATACTGGATGCAATTGGTAGAAAAAGGTGAGGATATAAAGTCAAGGATGTAGGGAAAGAAACGTAGATCTAGAAGAAGTTGAGAAAGGAGCAAGAATAGCATCAAACTTCCTTGTACAAAGTCTTCAAATAATTACTGCAAAAAAATTAAAACAAAAAAAAAAACAAAACTACTATAAGAAAATACCACCATAATGATAGTGAAGCTAGGTAATCTCAGCCCATAAGAACCTGGAGCCTGAAATATGAAACATTCTGACAGCTTTAAAGCATTTTTGTTGTATGATCACATTTTCTAGATTAAGTTAAGGTAAAGATTTTTGTTAATGACTTTTGTGGTTTTAATAGGAGTCTTCTTCCAATGTGTTCTAATGCTTGACCCACGAGGAGTGGCATGAGCAGAAGGTGAGACTTTGTTGGAGTAGATGTGGCCCTGTTGGAAGAAGTGTGTCACTGTGGGTGCAGGCTTTGAGGACTCCTAGGCTAACGCTGTGCCCAGCATGGAAAGCAGTCTCTTTCTAGCTACCATAGCATCAAGATGCAGAACTCTCTGAAACTGTAAGCCAGCCACAATTAAATGTTTCCTTTCTAAGAGTTGCCTTGGTTATGGTGTCTCACCAAAGCAGCAAAACCCAAACTAATACAGTAATTTAGCAAAATTCCTTTTTTAACTTTTAGTATTATCATTTAAAATTAAAATTTCATTATTTTCTTTTCCCTTCTTTTCTACTTCTCTAAAGGTATTCTCTTCTTTAATTATTGTTCTTAAATATACAGATAAAAATAGACATCTAAACCCAGCACACTGACTGAATCCTCCCAGTGTTGCCTAAATGGGCCTGTTTTTAGGTCAAAAGACCTCGGACAAATCAGGGTTTCAATATTGGGTAAGACTAAATCTCCCTTTATGAGCATTACTAATTTCTTGGCGCTCTTCATTTAGGTTCTGGGTATCCTGAGATTGTCCTATCTACCTTGGGATGTCATATGTTGTGAGAATTGTGTCTGTAGCCTTGTTGTTGAGATTCCATGAATGTAGCCTTTCTATCATGGCTACAAGACAGTCTCTCAGCTGACTCTCAGGTCTTTGCCTATTGCATTCTAAAAACATATGATTATTCCCACAGGTGATTATCATAGCTCTTACCTCACATAAAACAAGCTGCCTTTTGTAGCAGTAGATTAGTACAAAAAGTCACTAGTCAAAATGCAGAAAACAGCTGACCACAAGATGTACCCACAACATCCTCCTACACCTAAGTCTTCGGTACCATTGCAATGAGAGTGTGAAAATTTACATGTGGATTGTTTGTTGGTATGTCTACAAGTATTATTATCATAAACAAAAAGATTAAGATCTAATTCTTGTCTATAAATTCTACATGCTTACCGTTATAGAATCCTAAGAAATACTCCTATCCCAGTTGTTTGAAATTCCTAAAAAGAAGATTTTGTTTCATTTGTTTATTATTTTAAAAAATACTTCTGCTTTCCTAGTCCGATGGGGACTCTTCTCTTTAGAATTACCAATATCACTTTATTAGAAAGAAATATTTCACTATTGTTTATACTATTGTTTACTATTCCTTTGGATTTGATGATTTGTTTATAGACTATAACATTTAAAGCCATTTCTAAAATATTCTCTTCATATTTTCCATCACAATATAACTTTTTATTATTCATTTATTCCTTGCTAATTAAATGTTTCCCATGCTTATTTCACAGCACAACTTATTCTAGTGAAAGCATGAATAGTGATATTCAATTTTCTGAATATAATATTTCAAGTAGCTAGGTTAGACAAGATAATAAGGTCTAGGGCAGATGGCTCACTGGGTAAAACATCTCCCTTAAGCTCTTCTGTCTGAGCTTGATACCTTGAATACTTGTAAAAAGCCACATGCACTGACTTGCACCTGGATTCCCAGCACTCTTACAGCAGAATGCCCGGCTGCAGCAAGAAAATCGTCCAGAATCTTACCAGCCGGTTAGTCTGAACTATGCTCTCAGGGGCAGAACCAAGAGGGACCATGCTTTAACAAGGTGGAATGTGAGAACCAACTCTGGATGCCACATGTGTTATGGAATGTGCTCTCTGTGCCTCTGTCCCTCTCTTTATCTCTCTCTGTGTCTCTGTATCTGTATCTGTGGGTATCTGTCTGTCTGTCTCTGTCTGTCTGTCTCTGTCTGTCTGTCTCTCTCTCTGTCTCTGTCTCTCTCTCTGTCTCTCTGTCTCTGTCTCTCTCTCTGTCTCTCTCTCTCTGTCTCTCTCTCTCTCTCTCTCTCTCTCTCTCTCTCTCTCTCTCTCTCTCTCTCTCTCTCTCTCCCCCTGAGTATGTGTGTGAGACTGTCTTTCTGACTTTCCTTCTTTCTTTGTTTTTCTCCTCTCCCTCCAACTTTCTTAACACAGAATTAAAAAATAAAATAAACAGATATTTTTAAATCTGTGGGAAAAGATAGCTTGCTAAATTCATCAGCATGGGCTCTTGCAACATAAACTAGATGGCTATAGAACGTCACAAATGTACTCCTCCTTTTCTTGCATGTTGGGATATGTAAGTCTAGATCCTGGTTTTGTCTATGGGTGTGAGGGTGAGCTCCCTCTTCATGCACAGCCCTCTGATGTGATTTCACTTAGTGGAATAGAGGAAAACAATCTCGGAAGTCTCCTTTAGAAAATATGTGTTCTCTGTTTGGGAGTTCTGCTGTGATGATATTATCAATTTCAAAGTCTCTGCCTTCAAATAACCATCACAGTGATTTCAGATTTCAGCATGTGAATGGTGAGAGCACACATAAGAGCAAAGAGACCTCTCATCATCAAATTTAATGTTTAAAAATACCTTTGGACCATTATAAATAATAAGTAATTGGTTATACTCTGTTCCCAATACATGTTCTATTTTCGTTAGCTAAACTCTTAAGGAACATATTAATTACAACCATTTAAACACTTGTATTTAGTTAGTACCAACTTTCTTATTTCCTTGTGCTCTTATGCAGATTCATCTGACTAAAGCAAGCGAATGGAACATGTTTGTGTAAATTGTCCATCAATATTAAAACTTTTCCATTTCAAATAACAGGAACCATTTATCACTCATTTGTATACAAACTGCATGCAAAATAATAGCACAATGACTTTATTTTTATCCTGACAAGTTTAATTTGGGATAATTAAAATATAGGGAAACAACTCTCTAACTATGTACACTATAGTTACTATTAAAGGAAATGATTCAGAATAGTCAGTGCAAATGAAGTGAAAATAGGTAGGCATCTTGATCGCAAATAGCTACTCATCGGTTTTATTCATATTTTAGGAATAAATGTCAGTGGAGAAGGAGTGAAGGTGTGAAAAGCATAGCTCAAGCTTCTGCTGACCCAGCTGTCGGAGGTGCTCTTCTGGTCTGGGCAAATGGATGCTCATCAGGTAGAAAAGACAGTTGCCATAAATCAGAGCCTGTCAGGATCAAGCCCTGGTGTCAGGTTGTGTTTATCAGATGTGGTTACAGACCAAAGCCCATGCTGTAGGTTAATACAAAAATTCAGTGCAATATCTACGCACAGTGGGAACTTAAAAATGAATACCCAGCTACAGCTGTGAACCCTCGAATTCCTTCTGACAGCTGAGCTCTTGGTCTGATCTCAAACTTCTTGTTCCAAGTAGTTTCTTGTTTCTTTTCTGCAGCTATTCTAATTGCTTTCTCTTAGTTTCCCATCTTGGAATTATGATTCATCTGCCTTTGCATTTTTTTTACATATTGCAGGGCATCGAACCTAGGCAACCTGTATGATAAGCATTCTATACCTGAGCTCCATCTCCCATTTTCAATGTCACAGCAGGTATTGCCAAAGAAAAATATGGAATGTGAATCAAGGCATATATCTCACATTTAAGATACAGACATATTAGAAACAGGTTTGTGTTCCATTTCTGCATTTGTGTTTGAAATGGATATAATTTATGCATTAGTCATATGCCTGTGCATGCATATAGAGAATCATTTAAAATATGATAGAAAAGAACCAAAACATAGGAACTAAGTAATTATAAATCCAAAAACATCTCATTGTTGCAAATTACAAGATACTAGTAAAACAGTAGTGAATAAATTAGTGATAGTCCCACACAGGAGAGATAAATGGAAAAATGGAAATACAGTTTAATTCAGCATTACTAAATTCTAGAAACCTAACTAATGTATTGATCTAATGCACTCCAATATAATGTAATTTAAAAAACTGCCATGTTCAATCTAAAGTGTAGTTATAAAGAATATGATTTAAAATATATAGAATAATCCTTAAAGTACATCGAAACATGTGTGCATAGGTATCCCCCCAAACACAAACTTGAAGTACTTGGTTTTATATGTCATGCATTAATCAAATTAGTGAAGTGAAATGTTAATATAAGGTTGGAGTATTTAATAAAACAGAAACCACCTAACAGAAGCAGGTATTATGGTTCATGCTTTAACAAGTGATAGGACCCACGAAAATGTGAAGGAATTGTGGTGGGAACATGAATGCCTGGTTAGGTCACATTGTATAGGCAATGAGAATGAATTCTTGTGACCAGCAAGTTTATTCTGTTTTGTCCCATTTTGATTCGATCTGCGGTGATTCTAAATGCAGACAAACTGACATTGCAGGAAAACTATCATGAATGTCAAAGAGAAAATGGAAATTGATCAATGGAGGAGACTGCATAGCCTGTAATCGATCTCCCTATACACACACAATCGAACTTGCAATATGACAACAAGGCCATAGAAATGAAGGACTTGTTCTTTGTTTTATTTTTAGAGTTGGTATTGGTAAAACTGAATGGTATTGGTGGAAAGCAACCCCCTTGAAATTTATCTGCATAAATATTAACAAACTAAAAGCATTTAAGAATGAATTATTTAATATAAATTAATAAAAAGCAAGGGAATAATAAAAACTCGGAAGGTGGTTTCTTATGTTGTTGGGGAAAAGAGTACCATCCCAAGGGTAAATTCAAGTGAATGCCCCATACCCATAATGGCAACTGGTTATTTAATACCAAGTGAAGTGATCAGGCATAAAATCATTATATGCATTTATACACATATGGATATAAGTATCTGTGTGTGTGTCTGTATTACATACAAAAAATTATGGATAAACATAAATATTTATATACACGCATATGTGTCAATTATATATATATTTATATATATGTAGTGTAACATCACATGGATTGAGAACTTGGTGGTTTTATTTATATCCATATATTTATATACAACAAAAAAGAGGCCATGAACTTGATATGGAATAGTATAGATACCTGAGAGGGATTAGAGGGAGGAAAGGGAAGGAGAGTTCAGATTTAAATATATATTTTTTAAATTGCTCACAACTTATAACAAAGTTTTTTTTATATGCATGGATTTTAAGACAAAGTGAAAGTGAACCGTGCGTGAGGAGCCACGGATGTGAAAGGCATCATGAAGTGAGGTACAGAAGAAAGAAAAGAGGGGTTGGGGATTTAGCTCAGCGATAGAGCGCTTGCCTAGGAAGCGCAAGGCCCTGGGTTCGGTCCCCAGCTCCGAAAAAAAGAAAAAGGAAAAAAAAGGAAAAAAATAAAGAAAAGAAAATTATACTTTACTTTCATACTCATATCCCAGAAATGAATAACAGGTACGACCTTGTGGAAAAGAAATCTCTATGAATCTGCGATGAGAATTAGCAGTATCTGATTAATTTTGAAGAACAGGTTAGAATACATATCCCATGATAGAATATATTTAACAGTCTATGATAGCATGAAGAACTTCTCCAGCATCATTGGCTTTTGTGAATAAAGCACAAAATCACAATGGAAGCAAAAATTATTTGATTGCTAATGTTGGCAAATACGGCACAGTTAAAAGTTGCTAAATGTGAAAAGTCTTGGTAGTTCAAGTGCATTATTCTATAATAAGTTTCAAAAATGTTAGTGTTCATAAAATAATATTATTTGGACACTGGCAACACCTTAACCACAGCAGTTTTTATTTATTTACTTTTATGTGACTCTGAGATGTTCTCCACAGGCTGATGTATCTGCATGCTTGGCTCCTAGTTTGTCGCTGTGGCTTTGGATGTTGTATGTACCTCGGGGCATAGCTAGGCATGAGCACTATGCAAGGGTTGAGATGCAGTCTCTGGCCCTGTTATTCCTTTGTCTTAGGGTTTTACTGCTCTGAACAGACATTATGACCAAGCCCAGATTTATAATGATAACATTTAATTGGAGCTGGCTTACAGGTTCAGAGGTTCAATAAGCACTATGGCAGCACGCAGGCAGGCATGGTGCAGGAGCTGAGAGTTCTACATTTTCATCTGAAGGCTGCTAGAAATAGACTGACTTCCAGGTATCTAGGATAAAGATCTTATTTTTAATAGATACTTTTTATTTACACTTCAAATGTTATCCCCCTTTTTTGGTTTTCTGTTCATAACTCCCCTATCCCATCCTCCACCTTCTTGTATGAGGGTGCTCCCCCACCCATCCACCTACCCCTTCCCGCCTCCACGCCCTGACCATTTCCCTACACTGGGGGTGGGGAGGGGGTCCAGCCTTGGCAGGACCAAGGGCTTCTCCTCCCATGCCCACAGTAAAACAGCTACTCCAAAAAGACCACACCTCCTAATGGAGTCACGCCCTGGGCCAAACATGCAAACTATTACACTCTGGTCAGCTAAGATGTGAGCAAGCCATGTGACGATATCCTGACATCAGTCAATCAAGGTGCTTTCACAGAGAAGCCTCTCCTCTCATGAAACTGTGAGCCGAAAATTAGCTCTTCTCTTGGAAATTATTTCTTTCAGATGAAAGGACAAGTAACTGATGCAGATGCCAGCCACCAGAAGCTGTCTAACATGTCATAAGAAAACTGGTACTCAAATTTCCATATATAGAGAGAGTATAATATTTTGCCATTATCATAATTTTCTCATCTTTGAGACAAAATGGGTAACAGAAACAATCCCTATGGTGTTGTATGATATAAATCAAAGCTCAGAGACAACTCATCTAAGTTGTCTATTATGATGGGATGGTATAGTCTTATCTGAAGAAGGAACTGAAGCTAGAGAGTTTAATAGTGAATGTAAATACTCATTCTGTGGTTTAGTTCATTTGTATAGTGTACCAAAATAAAAATTAACAAGCAATTTTGAATCAATATAAAGAGTCCCATATTCCCCTAGAAAACTGATTTTATTTCATAAATAGATCAAGATTTCCAACTGCATAATTTTGAAAACATGAAAAGTTATTTAAATGAATATAAATAAAAACATCATAGATTATTATCTAGTAATACCTTGGTAAGAAAAGTGTATTAACTTATGAATTTAAGGATATGTATTTCAGTATACCTGTCTTCCTATGGGCATATTTAATTAACAGTATGTGAATTATTATTATTGTACAACATGAACATCTAAGTTATTTCATTTCACTTTAAAAGTTGGTGATAAATTCAATATACCATGCTTTTGAGTTAATCACATTAAGGTTTGTAGACTTTGTAATGTGTCAAATAGTGCTCTGACTTCTCTGCTTTGTCTTAACCTAAGCCCTGCAGCTCAGCCTATGATTCCAGTTTGGTACCCGTCTTGTCACTAAACCTGAACTCTCAACATTTTATTAAATTTCGTTCAATAAATTTTATTATACTTAATTCTTTCCTTAGCATTTAAAGTGGTTCAGTGTTTTCATTTGCCCAAAATGTCTATTTTGTTGACTTTGGAGAGTCCATTGTGGCAGCCTATAATTTTTTCTGAAGTCTTTCTTATAATTTAAGAAATGCATTACTTTCTACGATCTAACTTTTATATGCTGGCCTCCAGGTAATCTTTCAGGTCTCTGCTCTCCATATTCTACACTGTTTTTTGGTGGTGACTGATACTATCTAATGACATGGATTCATCTACAGATTTTTGAGACTACAGAAGCTCTTGGCAGATTTCTTTATTACTTATATTTTTAATAATGTATTTAGCTATTCCTTGGAGTTCCACAAAATAGTAGGTAGTTCACTGTTTGGACAATTTTTATATTCTTAATGATTCCTAACACATTAGCAGTGAGAATTGCAATACAACCCAAACAAATAGTTAATAATGTGCATAATTTTCTATACAAAGGCACACTCTTGCTTATAGGACATGGAATGGAAGAGAGCAATTTACTGTTTCAATCATAGGGCAATAAATTCATCTGCTGTTGTACAAGAAGTCCACAGAATCAATGGGTTCAATGTTAATGATGAAGTACAACAGCTCTGGAGAATATGACTCTATAGGATGATGGCTTATGAAGTCCTTAACGTTGAGTATCGTTGCTTAAGGAATGAGTTGTAGATGCTATTTACAGATGAAGCAAAGCTAAATCCATTCAGTTCCTCACATTCTCTCTTACCATGCCATTATTTCTCTGTGCCATGTCTCAGAAAATCCATTCTAGATATGCTTCCACAGGCTAGTATTTTCTAAGCTCTCAAGCCATGCATCATAGACATCAGGATTTTTTGCATTTTATCTGGCATGTAACAGCACAGAACAAAAAAGATACTTATGTTTCATTTTTGTGGCAGCATTCTGCTCTCTCTCCTATTTGTCATTATGTTATCACAAATATTTCCACTTCAGAAAAAGTGATTTGTCTTTTAGGTCTTTTTTTTGTCAGCATTTGTTTTATAAAAGCAAATTAAGAATAAATAATTTACACAATGGACAGAAGATATGGTATAAGCTTAGTGACAGACTCATAAGCTTCTCAGGACTCTACGCTCTCTCTCTCGCGCTCTCTCTCTCTTTCTTCTTCTTCTTCTTCTTCTTCTTCTTCTTCTTCTTCTTCTTCTTCTTCTTCTTCTTCTTCTTCTTCTTCTTCTTCTTCTTCTTCTTCTTCTTCTTCTTCTCCTTCTCCTCCTCCTCCTCCTCCTCATTCTTATTCTTATTCTTATTCTTATTCTTATTCTTCTCAATGCCTTCCTCCTGTTACTATCTCCTCACCTTCATCACCTCAGAAAAAATTAAAAGATCATGCCTACCTGAATAGATACTTTTCTTTTAGGACCTATTAGGAGAATCATCAAAGTAATATGCTTTTAATGGGCAAATTGCCTTTGTGAAATTATACTATATAAAGAATAGGAAAAGAAATTCTTGTTAAAAATAAAAATGCACGTTAGAAAAGCTTACAGGATAATTCTCAGAGTTGCACAATTTTAAGAGACATAATCACAGCTGGTTCCAAGAGATATTTTTGTTCTCTGTGTGCCATTTCCCCCACTGGAAAATTGAAAACTATGAGCACACCAGTTCACCTCTATGTATCCCTTGTAAAATGTAAAACTAGACATAGTACTTTTATGGGGAAAAAGCCAAGAACTTGGGGAAAAATCAATATTCACTGGGAAAGTATTCATTTTATAGGTAACATATATCACCTCAATGTCTAAGTGGATGCCAGCTTGTTAAAAATCTGCAAACTTGCTGATCCATGAGGATACTTCAAAGCCAAGCTTATAGGAAGTCTGCCAAAGTTTTATTAAGTGATTGCTACTTTTACTAAACAAAAATAAAGTAGTAGAATAAGAAATATTCATATAGAAGAAAGCAAATGATGAAAGAAAAAGGTTATTGCCATCAAGGATAATACACAACCAAAACCAAATCTTGCCATCTGGTTACTGACATAGAGCCAAGAAATTCTACACATAAAAATGAGGTTTGAGATCTGATGTTCTCACGCCAGCAGAGATTGTGCCAGCCATTACAGCCAGACATAAAAAAAACCTTGATGAGTACGGTGTGCAAGCACAGGCAGACCTCCATGGAGACAGTCTTTGTCATAGTACAGACGGTCACTGTGTATCCTCCAAGAAAATGAAAGGTGTCCCAATGAAAACAAATGGGACACAGCTGGCATTTTATCCAGAGATATCTACAGTGAGAAAGTTGGTGTCATGTTTCATAGAATCTCCATTCCAACATTCAGTTGTGAAACACTGAGTATATGCTGACTCTTTTGTATGTCAGGATAGGGAGCTGAACAGTAGCGTAGTGATGTGATATCACAGCCATGTGTGTTCTTAATATTTCCTGGGTCATGCATGCTCCTTTTATTCAATTGGGGAAGTCAAACTTAAGGCCTGTCCATATTAAGATAGTTCTGCAACATCAGTAGCCACGAATTATCCCATGTTGGAAACATAGCCAACATTAGAGAGTTGGCATTTATTTTAAAGTTTGAAATATTTTACATTTGTTGATGATTACTGAAAACATTCTAGTTGAATGTTCTAGGTTTTGTGTGTCTAAGCTCTCTGATACTGGTTCTCAATACTAATACCAATGCTAAAGCTAATGCTAAAAATATTAATTTTAATTACACTAATGTTCAGTTGAAAATTGAATATTTTGTGGGAAAGACGTTTTCCTAGGTCTATGTTTTCCATCAACCCTGATACTTAGAGATATAGAGCACATGTTAAAAAAGTGAACTCTATCTCCATATCTATCTATCTATCTATCTATCTATCTATCTATCTATCTATCTATCTATGTATGTATCTATCTACCTCCTACATATACATGAAACAAGTTCCATGAGAAAAAATAATGCCATGTGGAACAAAACATTAAATGTTAATGAACATAAATGTGGGCAAAATCGTTATAGCATGGTCAGCTTCTTTGTCTCTATAGTTAAGGAATTTCCAGGAAATTGCTGTTTATATTCCTAATTCTCCAACTGGTAGGCTGTTAGTATAAACATGGAATAGAGATTTTATTCTCAAGTTCTGGATGGTAACCAATAGGACTAGCAGTAGCTGGGGGGTTAAGGAATTTCAATGGCTAATGATGCCAATGGTGGTAAACAATTTTTGGTACTACACATGTTGTGTGTTTGTATAATGTATCTGATAGAGGAATTGTCACCTTTTTGTGTGGCCATTCCATTTTAATTATCCTTAAATATATATATGTATATATATACAAACAAAATATTAGTGTGTATTACATTTGTATATGTTTATTTGTATATGTTTACATGTTTTGAGAGGTACACATATATGAAAAATTCTAATTTGTATATTAAGAAGATTTTAGAGTAATAAGTTTCCATATGACTGTATAAAAATAATTTTAGTTTTATTTATTACTCCCCAAATTCCTTCCTAAACACTGCTATGTTGCATGCCAACAGAAACTAAAACTTCCTGTTTCAACAAGCTTTGTAGTGCTGTTAACATTTTACTTGTATTTGGTCTGATTAAATGATAACATAAGAAATAAAAAGGTCTTGAGACTTTGTTTTCTATTTTTAGGTCATGTGTGTCCTTAATGATATAAATATAGGGTAAATGAAAAGAAGGCAAGAGCTGAAAACAATCCTATCTGCCCAGCTCTTAAAATGGGTTTTATGGCATGATACTAATAATGCAAGAAACCATGCTCACGGACAGCACTCCTGAGGAGAACACAGATGCTGCTGTGCATTATGCTGTCACAGGACAGTCTTTGCTCACAATATACCTAAAAAATACAGTTAAATTGGAGTATTTTAATTGCATAATATACTGACCTCCAAAAGGAAATAGGGAATAATTGCAATTTAGCTTTGTCTCACTTTTTCCAAGATCAAAAATACTCTTCCTGTTTCCTATTAAGGCTTTTTATTTATTTATTTTTTTTGGTCGCATCAGAACATCAAAAATCTACCAATAACAAACCATATTAATTTATCTTCATCTTCCTTGGTCTCATATTTAGAAGACTGACATTCCTGAATAAAAGCTGCATTAAAAGTTTTATAAAACGATTTTAAATACTCATTTCCTTAATTAATGCCTGGAATATACTTCACAAATGACTTTGGACTCATCTGTTTTTGGCATTTCAATAGAAACATGATCTCTGAGAGCGAATCACATGTCAATGGTTAATTGTGAGTAGACATCCCCTAAAGTAATACATATCTTCAGTCTTCTTCCATTTTAGTTATAGTTCTCCAATGACTTAGAGACCTTTGAATTATAACTTATATTTGTATAAATTATAATCTAGATGTCTTACACTTACTCTGACTTCTTGACCTGTATTTTACTTTAACTATCTTAACAAATATTAAGATGCCATTTTTTAAATTTGTCCAAAATGATCTATGTAGAAAACAGGACTGTCTTTTGTCTTTTATTCTGTCATTGAACAGCAGAAGTGGGTAGTGATCTTTGATTAGTATTTTCAACCAACACTCAATCTAATGAGCTATAAAATAAAAATTTATATCTTTTTATTATAGTCTGTCTCTGTTGTCATTACCATGCTTATGTCATAGGATTTCTTAAGGAAAACATAATATATTTCTTAATTTAAGAGAATGATTTGAGGAGACTGGTCATACCCATGAGTACATTATCAACAAAGAGTCTATTTTTTAATAATGATTGAAAGAAAGAAGAAAAACAGAGAGGTCTGAAGAAAAAGAGAGAGAATGCAGGGAGCGGAATAGAGAAACAAATATGTATTTTGAGCACTGTTTTTCTTCTTTAGACAATTGGCAGTTTAACTGCACTGTTCTCTTTATAATCAGGGTTTCTAAGTAAAGGATAGCCTAGAAAAGCACACTAGCACAGAGCATGATACGTACACTGCCTTGGTAGCAAGGTCATCTTAATAATTAAATGACAATATCAATTCATAAGTATACCACATTCACTGATACTCTTTTGAACATTCTTGTTTCTTATAATTTATATATAATGACATAAGGACAAATCAAACTTTATATTAGCAGTACGTTTTTTGCTTTCTAGTCTTTTCATCATTGCTTCAAAGGGTATACTTTTCTGGAGAACAAAAATGCCTGTTCTTAAGTTATATTCAGCAACTTTCACATTTGCTCAAAGTATAAGAAACAGCAAAGAAACAAAAATGAGATAAAAGTGTGCAATGCACAATAAAAATAAAAAGTATACATAATTTCTATACTGCTTGTCAATTTTAAATAAACTCATAACTTCATATCTAAATCATGTATTATACAAGAGCTACATGTCATTAAGTTCTCAAAATATTTTAACTAAGGCAATAAGACCCTCTGACAGGATCTAGTTATTGTTTTTGAATGAATCAAATCTAATAAGTCCTATTAAAATCAATGTAGACATTGAACCAAGGAAGCAATATAAAATAATATTTGATTTAATGTGGAACTGTCATAAACAGCGATCCTAGTTCTCAGTACATGCTGGTTGTACAGGTAGCTGTTTACCCTGACTGATGCGTTTTAAAATGTATGCATATTAACTGTTTTGTAGTACCTCATTATTATGTAAATTTTCATGATTTTATCTGAGTTAAAATGAGTGTCATAATTATAAACATTTTTTTGTTTTTTGTTTTTTGTTTTATTAACTTGAGTATTTCTTATTTATATTTCGAGAGCTATTCCCTTTCCCGGTTTCCGGGCAAACATCCCCCTTATCGTCCCCCTCCCCTTCTTTATGGGTGTTCCCCTCCCCATCTTCCCCCCATTGCCGCCCTCCCCCCAGCAATCTAGTTCACTGGGGGTTCAGTCTTAGCAGGACCCAGGGCTTCCCCTTCCACTGGTGCTCTTACTAGGATATTCATTGCTTCCTATGAGGTCAGAGTTCAGGGTCAGTCCATGTATAGTCTTTACGTAGTGGCTTAGTCCCTGGAAGCTCTGGTTGCTTGGCATTGTTGTTCATAAGGGGTCTCGAGCCCCTTCAAGCACTTCGAGTTCTTTCTCTGATTCCTTCAATGGGGTCCTATTCTCAGTTCAGTGGTTTCCTGCTGGCATTCGCCTCTGTATTTGCTGTATTCTGGCTGTGTCTCTCAGGAGAGATCTACATCCGGTTCCTGCCGGCCTGCCCTTCTTTGCTTCATCCATCTTGTCTAATTGGATGGCTGTATATGTATGGGCCACATGTGGAGCAGGCTCTGAATGGGTGTTCCTTCTGTGTCTGTTTTAATCTTTTCCTCTCTCTTCCCTGCCAAGGGTATTCTTGTTCCACTTTTACAGAAGGAGTGAAGCATTCACATTTTGATCATCCATCTTGAGTTTCATTTGCTCTAGGCATTTAGGGTAATTCAAGCATTTGGGTTAATAGCCACTTATCAATGAGTGCATACCATGTGTGTTTTTCTGTGATTGGGTTACCTCACTCGGGATGATATTTTCCAGTTCCAACCATTTGCCTACGAATTTCATAAAGTCATTGTTTTTGAAAGCTGAGTAATATTCCATTGTGTAGATGTACCACATTTTCTGTATCCATTCCTCTGTTGAAGGGCATCTGGGTTCTTTCCAGCTTCTGGGTATTATAAATAAGACTGCTATGAACATAGTGGAGCACGTGTCTTTGTTATATGTTGGGGCATCTTTTGGGTATATGCCCAAGGGAGGTATAGCTGGATCATCAGGAAGTTCAATGTCCAATTTTCTGAGGAACCTCCAGACTGATTTCCAGAATGGTTGTACCAGTTTGCAATCCCACCAACAATGGAGGAGTGTGCCTCTTTCTCCGCATCCTCGCCAGCATTTGCTGTCACCTGAGTTTTTGATCTTAGTCATTCTCACTAGTGTGAGGTGAAATCTCAGGGTTGTTTTGATTTGCATTTCCCTTATGACTAAAGATGTTGAACATTTCTTTAGGTGTTTCTCAACCATTTGGCATTCCTCAATGTGAATTCTTGTTTAGCTCTGAACCCCATTTTTAATAGGGTTATTTGTCTGTCTGCGGTCTAACTTCTTGAGTTCTTTGTATATTTTGGATATAAGGCCTCTATCTGTTGTAGGATTGGTAAAGATCTTTTCCCAATCTTTTGGTTGCCGTTTTGTCCTAACCACAGTGTCCTTTGCCTTACAGAAGCTTTGCAGTTTTATGAGATCTCATTTGTTGATTCTTGATCTTAGAGCATAAGCCATTGTTGTTTTGTTCAGGAAATTTTTTCCAGTGCCCATGTGTTCCAGATGCTTCCCTAGTTTTTCTTCTATTAGTATGAATGTATCTGGTTTGATGTGGAGGTCCTTTGATCCACTTGGACTTAAGCTTTGTACAGGGTGATAAGCATGGATCGATCTGCATTCTTCTACATATTGACCTCCAGTTGAACCAACACCATTTGCTGAAAATGCTATCTTTTTTCCATTTGATGGTTTTGGCTCCTTTGTCAAAAATCAAGTGACCATAGGTGTGTGGGTTCATTTCTGGGTCTTCAATTCTGTTCCATTGGTCTATCTGTCTGTCTCTGTACCAATACCATGCAGTTTTTTATCACTATTGCTATGTAATACTGCTTGTGTTCAGGGATAGTGATTCCCCCTGAAGTCCTTTTATTGTTGAGGATAGTTTTAGCTATCCTGGGTTTTTTGTTATTCCAGATAAATTTGTAAATTGTTCTGCCTAACTCTTTGAAGAATTGGATTGGTATTTTGATGGGGATTACATTGAATCTGTAGATCGCTTTTGGTAACATGGCCATTTTTACTATATTAATCCTGCCAATCCATGAGCATGGGAGATCTTTCCATCTTCTGACGTCTTCTTCAATTTCTTTCTTCAGAGTCTTGAAGTTCTTATTGTACAGATCTTTTACTTGCTTGGTTAAAGTCACACCAAAATACTTTATATTATTTGGGTCTATTATGAAGGGTGTCGTTTCCCTAATTTCTTTCTCGGATTGTTTCTCTTTTGTGTAGAGGAAGGCTACTGATTTACTTGAGTTAATTTTATGCTCAGCCACTTTGCTGAAGTTGTTTATCAGCTTCAGCATTTCTCTGGTGGAACTTTTGGGATCACTTAAATATACTATCATATCATCTGCAAATAGTGATATTTTTACTTCTTCTTTCCCGATTTGTATCCCCTTGATCTCATTTTGTTTTCTGATTGCTCTGGCTAGAACTTCAAGAACTATATTGAATAAGTAGGGAGAGAGTGGACAGCCTTGTCTAGTCCCTGATTTTAGTGGGATGGCTTCAAGTTTCTCTCCATTTAGTTTAATGTTAGCAACTGGTTTGCTGTATATGGTTTTTACTATGTTTAGGTATGGGCCTTGAATTCCTATTCTTTCCAGGACTTTTATCATGAAGGGGTGTTGAATTTTGTCAAATGATTTCTCAGCATCTAATGAAATGATCATGTGGTTTTGTTCTTTCAGTTTGTTTATATAATGGATCACGTTGATGGTTTTCCGTATATTAAACCATCCCTGTATGCCTGGAAAGAAGCCTACTTGATCATGGTGGATGATTGTTTTGATGTGCTCTTGGATTCTCTCTGCCAGAATTTTATTGAGTATTTTTGTGTCGATATTCATAAGGGAAATTGGTCTGAAGTTCTCTTTCTTTGTTGGGTCTTTGTGTGGTTTAGGTATAAGAGTAATTGTGGCTTCATAGAAGTAATTCGGTAGTGCTCCATCTGTTTGAATTTTGTGGAATAGTTTGGATAATATTGGTATGAGGTCTTCTATGAAGGTCTGATAGAATTCTGCACTAAACCCGTCTGGACCTGGGCTCTTTTTGGTTGGGAGACCTTTAATGACTGCTTCTATTTCCTTAGGAGTTATGGGGTTGTTTAACTGGTTTATCTGTTCCTTATTTAACTTCGGTACCTTGTGTTTGTCTAGGGAATTGTCCATTTCCTGCAGATTTTCAAGTTTTGTTGAATATAGGCTTTTATAGTAAGATCTGATGATTTTTTGAATTTCCTCTGAATCTGTAGTTATGTCTCCCTTTTCATTTCTGATTTTGTTGATTTGGACGCACTCTTTGTGTCCTCTCGTTAGTCCGGCTAAGGGTTTATCTATCTTGTTGATTTTCTCAAAGAACCAACTTTTGGTTCTGTTGATTCTTTCTATGGTCCTTTTTGTTTCTACTTGGTTGATTTCAGCTCTGAGTTTGATTATTTCCTGCCTTCTACTCCTCCTGGGTGTATTTGCTTCTTTTTGTTCTAGAGCTTTTAGGTGTGCTGTCAAGCTGCTGACATATGCTCTTTCCAGTTTCTTTCTGCAGGCACTCAGCGCTATGAGTTTTCCTCTTAGCACAGCTTTCATTGTGTCCCATAAGTTTGGGTATGTTGTACTTTCATTTTCACTAAATTCTAAAAAGTCCTTAATTTCTTTCGTTATTTCTTCCTTGACCAGGTTATCATTGAGTAGAGTATTGTTCAATTTCCACGTATATGTGGGCATTCTTCCCTTATTGTTATTGAAGACCAGCTTTAGGCCGTGGTGTTCTGATAGCACGCATGGGATTATTTCTATCTTTCTGTACCTGTTGAGGCCCGTTTTTTGACCAATTATATGGTCAATTTTGGAGAAAGTATCATGAGGACATGACAAGAAGGTATATCCTTTTGCTTTAGGATAGAATGTTCTATAAATATCTGTTAAGTCCATTTGGCTCATGACTTCTATTAGTCTGTCTACGTCTCTGTTTAATTTCTGTTTCCATGATCTGTCCATTGATGAGAGTGGGGTGTTGAAATCTCCTACTATTATTGTGTTAGGTGCAATGTGTGTTTTGAGCTTTAGTAAGGTTTCTTTTACGTATGTAGATGCCCTTGTATTTGGGGCATAAATATTTAGGATTGAGAGTTCATCTTGGTGGATTTTTCCTTTGATGAAAGTGTCCTTCCTTTTCTTTTTTGATGACTTTTAGTTGAAAATTGATTTTATTTGATATTAGAATGGCTACTCCAGCTTGCTTCTTCTGACCATTTGCTTGGCAAGTTGTTTTCCAGCCTTTCACTCTGAGATGTGTTTCCTGTAGGCAGCAGAATGCAGGGTCCTCGTTGCATATCCAGTTTTCTAATCTATGTCTTTTTACTGGGGCGTTGAGGCATTTGATATTGAGAGATATTAAGGAATAGTGATTATTGCTTCCTGTTATATTCATATTTGGATATGAGGTTATATTTGTGTGCTTTTCTTCTCTTTGTTTTGTTGCCAAGACGATTAGTTTCTTCCTTCTTCTAGCGTATAGCTTGCCTCCTTATGTTGGGCTTCACCATTTATTATCCTTTGTAGTGCTGGATTTGTAGAAAGATGTTGTGTAAATTTGGTTTTGTCATGGAATATCTTGGTTTCTCCACCTATGTTAACTGAGACTTTTGCAGGATACAGTAACCTGAGCTGGCATCTGTGTTCTCTTAGGGTCTGTATGACATCAGTCCAGGATCTTCTGACCTTCATAGTTTCTGGCGAAAAGTCTGGTGTGATTCTGATAGGTCTGCCTTTATATGTTACTTGACTTTTTTCCCTTACTGCTTTTAATATTCTTTCTTTATTTTGTGTGTTTGGTGTTTTGACTATTATGTGACGGGAGGAATTTCTTTTCTGGTCCAATCTATTTGGAGTTCTGTAGGCTTCTTGTATGCTTATGGGTATCTCTTTTGTTAGGTTAGGAAAGTTTTCCTCTATGATTTTTGTTGAAGATATTTACTGGTCCTTTGAGCTGGGAGTCTTCACTCTCTTCTATACCTATTATCCTTAGGTTTGATCTTCTCATTGAGTCCTGGATTTCCTGTATATTTTGGACAAGTACCTTTTTCTGCTTTACATTATCTTTGACAGTTGAGTCGATGATTTCTATGGAATCCTCTCCTCCTGAGATTCTCTCTTCCACCTCTTGTATTCTGTTGGTGAAGCTCGTATCTACAGCTCCTTGTCTCTTCTTTTGGTTTTCTATATCCAGGTTGTTTCCATGTGTTCTTTCTTGATTGCTTCTATTTCCATTTTTAATTCCTTCAACTGTTTGATTATGTTTTTTGGAATTCTTTCAGGGATTTTTGTGACTCCTCTCTATGGGCTTCTACTTGTTTATTTATGTTTTCCTGGAATTCTTTTAGGGATTTTTGCGATTCCTCTCTGTAGGCTTCTACTTGTTCTCTAAGGGAGTTCTTCACGTCTTTCTTGAAGTCCTCCAGCATCATGATCAAATTTGATTTTGAAACTAGATC
Organism: Rattus norvegicus; assembly: GCF_021556685.1. Lineage (NCBI taxonomy): Eukaryota > Metazoa > Chordata > Mammalia > Rodentia > Muridae > Rattus > Rattus norvegicus. The sequence goes on from NC_141535.1 coordinate 76,213,322, forward strand.
TTGCTTTTCTGGTGTGTTTGTATATTCTGTGTTTGCTTTAGTGGGAGATTTGGGCTCCGATGATGCCATGTAGTCTTGGTTTCTGTTGCTTGGGTTCCTGCGCTTGCCTCTCGCCATCAGATTATCTCTAGTGTTACTTTGTTCTGCTATTTCTGACAGTGGCTAGACTGTCCTATAAGCCTGTGTGCCAGGAGTGCTGTAGACCTGTTTTCCTGTTTTCTTTCAGCCTGTTATGGGGACAGAGTGTTCTGCTTTCAGGCGTGTAGTTTTTCCTATCTACAGGTCTTCAGCTGCTCCTGTGGGCCTGTGTCTTGAGTTCACCAGGCAGTTCGCTTGCAGCAGAAAAGTTGGTCTTACCTGTGGTCCCGAGGCTCAAGTTTGCTCATGGGGTGCTGCTTATGAGCTCTCGGTGGCGGCAGCCACCAGGAAGATCTGTGCCGCCCTTCTGGGAGCTTCCGTGCACCAGGGTTCCAGATGGCGTTTGGTGTTTTCCTCTGGAATCAGTAATGTGTGCAGGGTGCAGTCTCTTCTTGTTTCCCAGGTGTGTCTGCCTCTCTGTAGGTTTAGCTCTCCCTCCCACGGGACTTGGGTGTAGAGAACTGTTTATCAGGTCAGTCCCTTCAGGTTCTGGAGGTGTCTCAGATGCAGCGGACCTGCTGCTCCTGGGCCCTCCTCTACGGGAACCCAGAGGCTGTATATCAATTATTTCCCTTTGCTATAAACTTTTTTTCTCTACATTTGCCTACGCTGGCATTTAGAATTACTCTAAATAAATGTTTTCTATGGATGCAGAATGGTGGAGTTAATTTTAATATATTTTTAATCCTCTCAATGCTTAATTTTAGTTTGGAAGCCTGTTGCATGAATTTAACAGTGATTTCTGAGGTTTGAGACAATTTAATTGATTCTAAAGCTTGTTGGGAAATTTTTAAAATGCCACATATGGGGAAGAGTTTTATGTTTAATCCAGCAAGTCTTAAGGCACTGTTAAATCTTACAGCTGCTTTTTATTATTTTCTAACATTTTGAGATATGCAAGTATATTGCACGATGTATTGTTTTGTCTAATATGATTTATTTTAAACAAAATATAATTTATCATGAGACTTGAGTATTTTATACTAAAATGTGAGGTTCTGAGAGCATATATTCTGTTTGGTCCTTGATTCAGGGAAAAAGTTTCAAATCTTAAACCATATGATTCAAATACAGCAGAGGGTTCACAGTCGCAGGGAGAACATACCTAAAATTCTATGACACAGCATCACTAGTGTTTTCCTTTAGCATGTATTGGCTGATTTAAACATCAAACAACAAAAACAATTAGGTTTTTCTTGGGGTAGATAAAGAGAAATATTACAGAAATACTAGTAGAAGGAATTAAATTTCATAAAAAATAATTATTCTGTAATGCATTGTGATTTTAGTTAAATTATATATTTTAGTTCAAGCACTCTTCTTCACTCAGCCTTCAACTAACTAAGATCTGTTGGAGAAGAGTTGTTTCTTCTGTTTTGTCATGTAAGTACTAGGCTCACTAAGTACTTTGCTATTGGCTATTATTTTATATCAAATTAAATTGATTAAAATGAGGATAACCTTTCCAATCCCATTAATTTCCAATATGATTGGTGTGTGCTTATGAATTAACTTTTTCAGAAAAGTATTATTGAACAATGCTTTTGGATTAACAGGTATTTACAGCATTACTTATCCAATTTCAACTGTAAGGCTGACTTTTCATCGATGTTCTTGACAATTGGCTTTCTTTACTAATGCACTGACTTCAAGCAGAATATGTGAAAGGGAGAATAATGAAGTAGTTTGTTTGCCTAGTGCTGATTTCTCCTTTTAAGGAAAGCAGGCTTTCTCAGAGGATCTGTTGCATGAAATTGTGTCTTGGTTTTCTAACTTTTCATCTATTATCGCAATTTGTTTTTCTCAGCTAGAGGAAAAAAAGTCAAATGCACTAAAACAACTCTGCTATTTGTTTATTCATTTTTTTTTCTTTTCTTTTTTTTTTTTTTCGGAGCTAGGGACCGAACCCAGGGCCTTGCGCTTGCTAGGCAAGCACTCTACCACTGAGCTAAATCCCCAATCCCTGCTATTTGTTTTTAACATAATCAAATTACAGGAGAGAGAGAGAATGAGAGAGAGAGAGAGAGAGAGAGAGAGAGAGAGAGAAGGGAGAATACTTCACTTGAAGTATATGGTGTCCTATACCTGTTATGTAATGAAATATTCATTAAAAACACAGGTTTGTTCACTGTGTGTATGATACTTATTTATATTTACTCCTTTTGTTAAATCTCCTTTTAATCCTTCTGTGTATTTAAACATTCTAAGAAAATGAGAATGTAATTATTCACAACCTCATTAAAAATTCAGTTAAGCTTCTTTATTAAAGCATTGTACAAGCTTTGAATATGTCCTCACATTTAGACATGGATTTCTTCACAGGAATACAATCAAGCAATCCACTGGGAGTAATCAATCCATGAACAGAATTTCTCATCAACAAACTCTAGAGTTCACCTACAAAGCCCTTCACATTTTTACTATTCAGATAATTTACATATATCCTTCACTATCCCTAAAATATTTGAAACATTATCATACAGGTCAAATCATTTCTTTGGGATTTTTCCTGTTCTTTAAAAAGAACTATAATATTTTACTAAAATCCTTATTGCTATGATGGATAACTCTTTCCTACAAAGCTTTAACCACATGCTTCAACAAGGTGTTACCGCATATTCTGAAAGCAGAAATACTGAGGAATGTCCTAGTGTACTCAAGGCTTTGTAGCAAGTGTTTTAGCCAGTGATCAATTGTGCTGACTGAAGATGTGGATTCTTCTTTCTTATCTTCCCTCAGTGACACAGCAAAGTTTGTAACAAGAGCTATGTTCCAAATCGGAATTTAACAAATATAAAAAAGAAGAGCGATCACCAAACAAAGCTTTAAGTCATTCTATTTTCTCTCTCTCTCTCTCTCTCTCTCTCTCTCTCTCTCTCTCTCTCTCTCTCTCTCTCTCTTTTGTCATACACCACTTGGAAACTGGATCTACAATCTGTGCTTTGCAGGCAAGTCTTGTTCCCCCTGTTTCAAAACAGTAGATTTGCCAAAATCTTGTGATTCAAAGGATGCTTTTTATTTCTTTTAGCATTTTGCTTATTATGCCACTTACTATGCACTAAATCCTCATCCAAAAGCAATTATAGCAAACTTTCTTGGCCTTCACCTGATTCTATATTGAATTGTTCAGAGAATAAAGTATAAAATACATTTTACTGCACTGTACTTAAGCCAAATAAGTTGCGTTGATGTTATCATTGCATTACCGAGTCCTTTCCTTTGGTATATTTAGTTTTCAAAATACTGGTCTAAGTATTCAAGAAAAGAATCATTAAATTTGGAAATCCAAGTAAGTTTTATTTTAAGCTAAGCACTTTTGGGTAAATTGTAATTTAGGAGTTCGCTAAGAGCAGATGAAAGGGGGGAAACAGGGAAATGTTTCTACAATGTATTTTATTACTTTTCTGAATTAGTATGTTTTGAAACGTAATCAGTTTCTGTTAGCGAACAAAACCACAGATTTTATCTAATGCACAAATATCTATTGCTTTCACACACCCTTGTCCCATTATCTGATTGACATAGCTCCCACAACAAGACCTATTTTTTAACCTTCATTAAATACACCCTCCCTCAGAACTCAAGTTACAGGTAGTTTTGATATTCTGTATGAGTGCTTGGAATTAAATACTGCTTGTCTGAAAGAATACAAGTGCTTTTACATGAGCCATCTCAACAGCTCCTTATAAATAAATACATAAATACAAATAAAACAAAAAATTATACCACTAGTTCTACCACTTAATTAAAATGTACAGTTATATATATATAACAGAGAGAGAGAGAGAGAGAGAGAGAGAGAGAGAGAGAGAGAGAGAGAGCACAGACAGTTCAAATAAGGAAGCACTGATTTGGGATAACTCTTCCAAAGAAAAAGAATCTATGGCAGGGAGAATATGACAACCATTAGGACACAGTGGATTGAGCAGGAAGCTAAAAGAATCACATCTTTATTTTGGTGTTTAGCTTTTCCTTGAGTGTAATTTTCTTTTCTTTGCTTTTTTTCGTTTTTCTTTTCTTTTCTTTTCTTTTCTTTTTTTTTGGTATGGGGTTTTTGTTTCTTTTCTTGAGAAAAAAAATTAAGGTTGGGTAGAGTGAGGCAGAGAGGATCAGGAAGGATTAGGGGAAAGAGGGAAAATATCATTAAAATAGATTTAAATTTAAACATTGTTTTAATTAATAAAAATGAGCGTTGAAAGAAAAAAGTGTGTGTTGAACCACAAGCACAAGTGCAAGATGCAAGGGGAGAGAGGTGCAGCGTTGTCCAAAGCTTTTGTCTATGACAAACTTCCCTAGGAAAGGCTCACCAGATCCCTAAACAGCCTCAGAGACCAAGCCTCCATACCTAAGCGAATAGGAGACATGTGTCATTCCAGCAACCATACACTTACATGTAGCAAATTTAGACAATAAAAATTCTTTGATCTCATCATTTTTATCTTAATCTTTATCATTATTTCCTGTGAGAAATGAAGTAATAGGATAGGGATATAACGTCATTGTAATGGTAAAGACTGAAGTTCATTCAGTCATGCTTTAAAAATCCAAACTGAATTTAAATAAGTAACTTTGTATGTAGATTAGCACTGTTAGTTTATTAGTACACACACCTACAGACATGATGCTATTTTCCTATTAAGTTTTTCATTTACATCCCATTTGATTCTTCCCCTTCTTCCTCTCCTCCAAGTCCCTCCGTTCTCCCTCCCCCTACAGTTCCCTCCTTTCACACTCTCTCCCTCCTTCCCTCTCCCCCCCCCTCCCTCCTCCTCTTCCCATTTATGTCACCCAGTTTTGGCATATCAAGCTGCAGTAACACTAAGTGCTCCTTCTCCTATTGAGGTGCAAACAAGGCAACCCAGTTAGGAAAAAGGATCTAAGGGTAGACAACAGAGTGAGAGACAGGCCTCATTCCTGCTATTTGAAGTCCAAAAAGAAGACACGGCTGCACAATTGTTATATGCAAAGAGAACCTGGTTCTGACACATGCAAGTTCTCTGCTTAGTAGTTTAGACTCTGTGAGCCTGTATATTGGCCAGGTAAATTGATTCTGCAGGTTCTATTTTGGTGTCCTTGACCGCCCCCCCACCCCGCCTCCATTCATTCCTCTTCCCAACCTTCACTTAATGTTTGGCTTTGGGTCTCTGCATCTCTTTCTATCAGTTGCTGGTTGAAGATTCCCTGATGACCATAAAGCCAGGTTGCTGTCTATAAATACAGCAGAGTACCATTCATAGGATCAGAGGTAGGCTCCCTCTCATGACTTAGACCTCAAGCTGGGGAAGCCTTAGTTGACCCTTCCCTCAATTTCTGCTACGTCTTTTACACCTGTATTAAGATAATTTTAGATTATAAAATTGAAGTGACATATTTTATCCAAAATGTTAAGTATCATCTCAAGAGCAATTGAAGAGAGAGGGTTTGCCAGAGCCAAGATGGAGGAGCTTCTCAGCAATGAAACAAAGAAACAAACAAAACCAATGTCACATGTAAGTCTTATCCAAGACCACATCACTGAGAAACGACTGATAAAGATCTGAGGTACTCCTACATCAGAGCCTAAACCTATAAAATATCAACCTTTCCTGTTTTCCGTCAACAAGTACCAATTAGCTGTTTTTTTCCTATTATTTTGAAGACAGTTAATCAAGTAACATGTATAGAGGTCTACTATAATGTCCCTGTATAAAAACAATATATGATTTTCTTAATCATTCATTATTGAATGCTATTCGACATACTCAAATACATATAGAACACATAATTGGACATTATTATGCCTTATGAATAGTCTTGTACAAAGCAGTATAACATTTCAAAGTAAGCATTTTCAACCTTTGATTTTTGTTGATGTTCGGTCTGTTACTATGTATTGTAATGCTAAGTGTAGGCCTGCAAGACCTTCATGGGCCAAAGAGAAGAGAGTTCTCACGTAGATCACAGTGACCAAGTTATTTTGGATTACATTTAATTGACTTTAGTTCCTATAATGATGAAACCTGATACTTTAGATTGTGTCTCTATCGATAAGTGTTGCTATCTTCATCTGCCATCATTGTGCATTAGTCTGCCTCACGTTTCCATCATGATGATAGAAAGCATACACAAGTCAGTCTGTGATCTCAGGCCCCATCCTCCGTGTTCATAATTAAGTATTTAGAAGATAACCACTCTGAGGTTTTTAACCAGAGTGTATTTATACCAATAAAATGTACATAATGTATAAATTAATTTTACTTCAATACATATGCTTGATAAATCAAAAGCAATATGACAAAAGGCAAAAATGATAAATGTTCTCATTAGAGTATTTGCACTCAATGATTTTCAGATTTTATAAAAAAAAAACATAATTTTAACTTCCAGGGCAATCACTGCTTTGCAGCATGGTTCTTTAAAAATTTTATACTAAGGAAAATTTGCATCACCGGAGACATCATTAAGAACACAATGGTAGTGTCTTCTCTATGTGCACAGAGTGCTGAAGCAATTATAACCAAAACCTAGTGAATGTAGTTTTAAGGAAACACTTTTAGGTGATGGGTATGCATGGCAGAGTTTAAGGAGCACTTGCAGAGATGTAAAATGAACCACTTGAGAGTTTGGACTACGGGTGTCATCGTATCCTGCTGAGATAGTCATTATCTGTCAGTTTTAAAGATGGAAATCCTTCCCTCTAATCTATGCTTCTCGCGAAATCTTGATGGAAGTGAACTGGAAATCACATTACCACATATCACAAAAAAATCGCAATGTCCTTTCCCAAATTAAAATACAATGAATCCTTATTTTTATTTGAGTGCTATCAAATTATTGAAAGATCTCATTATCTTAAAAACTCAATAGGTCTGAATTATTTAATAGGCGTGTGTGATGTTGCTAAAGTTGTATATGAAAAGAATCTTTTTTTCTTATGTTTTGTCACTGAGGTCAGCATGTTAACTTAGGAGCCTTTTTGAAAAATTAATTATTAAATAATGGCCTGCATCATTTCAGTTCATGTTTTTATAAACAGCAAGAGGACAGGGATCATTTTTGGTTAAAGGGTTTTATTATTTTTAAATTTTAATTTAATATTTTCAATAATAATTACACCAATTTCTCCTTCTTTTTATTCCATTCAAACACTCCCATATATCTCTCCTTGTTTCTTTCAAAGTCATGGCATCTTCAACAATAATTCAGTTACAGTTAATTCGTTACAGTTATATATATATATATATATATATATATATATATGTATATATATATAAGGGAATATGTATATATTCCTTTAATAAATGAAAATAATGGGCTCAGTAACATCTATACATGTTTTTTTTATATTTGAGTCTCATTACCCAGCATTAAAGAAATAATGTATCAATACATAATTATGAATATTTTCAGAAAATAATTTATTCATTGAACTATTTTCCTGAAGGTAACACTATTTTGGGTCTCATGCATATTAATCATTTAAGTCTGAAATTTTGACAGAATGTTTTATTAGAAAGAAAAATTAACACCTATGTAAATGCAGAATTACCAGGTTCAGATTGTTTGATGTGTACCAGTATCTGACTGCCATAGCTTTAAGTAGTGACATAATTCAAGTTTATCTGATCTGTCTCAGTTGGTAACAAGCACCTTAAGGAAAATTTTCAATAGAATTTAATGGGAGAAGCGTATACATCAACCATGTATTATTAAATGTGTACATATTGTCCCAGTTTGTAGAAAATATTTTGCTTTCTATGTGTAAATAAATACTTAGGTAGCAATTTAATTCACATTGTGGCGATAAGACACTTTAGTTGCCATCCTCCTGATCTGTGAGACTTTATTGCTTAGAATGCATACATTTGACCAATATGTATGCACAATATCTCATTTTATTGCCATGAGCATTAAAGTCACTGTGCTAGCAATTTGCATCACTAGATACAGCTGTAGTTCCTTTACTGCAGTCTCCCAGCCTAGAATATTATTGTTTAAAATACACACATGGAACAGAAGCATGCATTTTTCTGCTTTTCATGGGAATGAACTTTCCCTAAAGTAGTTTTAGGAAGTAGTTTCCATTGTTCATGTCCAGTGAATTTTCAAAGATGGATTAAGAATTGACCATTACTCAATCTGTACAGCGATCTTTCTATTTTATGCCTTAAGGACACTAGAATACATAGTTCTAAAAGGGATCTTTCTCAAACTGAACTGTAGGGAATTCTTACTAAGATGCCTTTAAAAGCAGGTGTATTTTTTGTTCCATTTGGAAGATAGCAACTATTTCCTAAATATTATGTTTAAAGCCCATTTCCACATTTTGCAAGTCATTGGTACTTTTTTTTGACTGGCAATCCCTGTCTGGTTATGATATTATATCCTAATTCAAAAACTTTTTACCATGAAAAACTCATACTGTAGGTATAAGAAAAATCCTCAGCTCTCAACGCATTATCCAATTTTAGTCCAGTTGAATATTGCTAGTGGAGATGCATTTTCTTTTCATATTTCTAAACATACTTGTTTTTTCAATTATTTTGGTACTCCGATTACATAATTGGCTGTTCATGGTGGTATCTAATTACATAGTTCCCACACTCAAAAGAAAAGCGAGTAAAGGTCTCTAGAATTCCAAAGCAAATTGAGGTGAATTCAAAAGTATTTGGATATAAATAAACTGATAAATGCTTTTTCAGGTACCATGATCGATATCTTCTCAGAAAATAATAATCTAGGTACTAAATTTTGGCCTGAGAGTTTATATTTTTATAAGCAACTCTCTTGTAAGTTTTGAGTACTAATGCTTCTTTTCAGATTAATTTTGTTTATAACAAATTTATTGATATAATTTATAAATAATATTTTTGCTCCTGTGGTGTTTCATGATTTTATATTTATGTCTTATTTATGAAAAATTGCCAATGAGGTTTCTAAGTTTATCGCCTGTGTTAATTTTTATTCTAGTTCACTTAGATTCTTTGATGTCAGTGAAAGTTATTCTTCAAAATTGAGAGTGTTGGTTGTGTTTTGTCAGTTTTTTTCTTGCCTTCTACTTTTGTGAATCCATTTGTTTATATCAATAAGCTCCCCGATATTGCACAGATCTCTGAGGGTCTTTATTCTGAGTTCTCGTTTCTCTCTTTTTGAGACAGAATAACCTCAATGGATTTATTTACTTACTTAGGGATTGATTCGGTCTGCTGTTAGCGCAGACCCACTGAGCTGCTACACTAAATTTTCATTTAAGTGATTGTGTCTTTAAACTTTGAAGCAAAACTTTGAACTTTCTCATAGTTTCTTATGTATTTGGATTCAAAACATAAGTGACAGGGTATGATTAGCTGTAGTTCCTATAGAACGTGGAAGTTTCCTAGACTTCTTGTACTTTGAACATTTTATGTAGAAATATCATGGTAACTTTCAGAGTGATCACTCCGTTTAGCTCTTCTGGAACTTTTTTTTTCTTACTTTGTTTTGCTGCTTATTTGTGCTTATTTGTAGAATAATCCTTCCAAGTCTTTCTCTATAAAATCTGTCTTCCTTTTCACTGCTACTGAAATGGTTAACTGTATTCAAAGAAATGATCAAAGAACTAGGTGGAAAAGCTTATAATCTTTCAAACAAAATAAGTAACTATTTGTTACAGAGTTTTTTTCTGGGCATTAGGACGGTATGGCATGATGTCAACAGTCATATATAAGCAATACTTATCATCCATATCTTTTTAAAGCTCAAATTCAGCAAGAGATTAAAAAAAAGGATCTATCTATATATAGATATAGATAAAAATTATATATATGCATACATGCATATATACACAAAGATATACATACACACATATTAGTGAACAGTGGGGAGTGGTATACAGGGAATGATATATATTTAATCAAAAACTTCAAAAGTGAATATAGACATACATTCAAAAGATCATTCATCTCAGTAGATGTTAAAAGGCCTTTGACAAAAGCGCCAACATCTCATCATGCTAAATGTCCTAGATTAAGTAGGACTAGAGAGATATTACCTCAACAGAGGAAAAACTATGTGTTAGAAAGTCACAGTCAACATCATCCTAACTGCAGATCCACTATTTCTTTTCATTATCTATGCTTGAAACACTATCTAAAGTAATAAGGCAAGAGAAAATAATGAAATACCCATTCCATCGTCATAAATATAGAAAATTATATTAAAATTTATTTGTAACTTGAAAAAAACCCAGTCTTCAAAAACCATCTTGAGCAGGAAAGTACAATGTTAGAGTGATTGTCTTTCCAGATCTCTAGACATAGTATAGAGCACTAGTAGTAAGGGCAATAATGTATTGTCAGGCAAACTGACATGTAGACCAATAGAGCATGAGTCCAGAAAGTAAAAATAGATGTTATCAATATATTTTTTTAATTTTTGGGTACTAAAGAAAAATACAAGACAAAGGATAAATGTAAGTAGGGCTCAAGTCAGTTTTCTCCAGAACAGTATATGCGTGCAGTCACATGTTTCTCACAATCATTCTACTACAATTCAAAATGCATGAATACAGCAAAAATTAGCATCAGTTCATTGCTTTGATTCTATCTGTATATATAGAATGGCAGAAACCATGTTGGAACATAACAAATTAATGGATAACTTCATAAAACACTGTTTTCAATACATACTGTTAATTTTCAGGTCTGCTGGTTTAATTGATGGGAACTTTTATAATATAGATATTGGGCTTTGAGTAATAATGACCATTTCTAATACATGTCATGCATATTAACTACTGTTAATGGTTATATTTGCCATGGTTTCCTTGTGATAGAAGTATCCCATGTTGGCTTATCAACTGGAGATATAATAATCTAATGAAATCTACATATACTATGAAATTATATTGTCTTTATCATGAGTATTACTTTAAGTAAAATTCTAAACAATATACACTATGTTAATATAAGTGATTTGATTTACAAAATTTTCATTTCCCAAGAAAGATATAAATATATTTACTAGTTAAGAATGAAAACATCTATTTTTTACTTCCTGGATATATTTATGAAGCATTTGTCTAAAAGATATTTTTTCACTGTTACCATTGGATTTTTAAACTATTTTCTTTATATTTTCAGATTAACCTTATATCAGTTTTTCCATCCTTTTCTTTCCTCTGAGGCATCTCATGTTACTCTATTTGCTTTACTAGGCCTTTTATCATGAATTAGTGTTACTTACACATATACTTATGTACTTAAATGTGTTTTTCAAAATCCATATATAAAGTCTGTTTAGTCTATATAATGTTACTTGTTTGAGTTTTCTCAGGAATAATGTCAGAATTTCTTCCATTCCGTAGGTTTTTCTCTATATTCTACTAATTTGGGGGTTTTGTGTTTTGTTTCTTTTTTTGATTGACAGGTTGAATGATTTTTAGTTGTGCAAGAAGTCTCATTGGACAGTTGTTACCTCGCTGAATGAAGTACGTGAATGTAAGCATGGGTTTTGGGACCCTCCACCTAGCTGAATGGAAGACAGTCTTCTGTTTTCCTTTGGAAAGAGATGGAGAACTCTCAGTTGCTCTAACACCATGCCTGCCTGGATGCTGCCATGCTTTGTACCATGATACTGGCCTGAACCTCTGAACTGTATGCCAGCCTCAGTGAAATGCTGTCCTTTATAACAGTTGCCAAAGTCATGGTGTCTCTTCACAATAATAAAACCCAAATTAAAATAATTGGTTATTAATACCTTCACAAGTTTCCAGAAAAAAAAGCTTCCTCTTTGAAAGTTAGACTTGATAGAGAAGACAGTGTTTACTCAAGCAGAGTAAGTAAATATGGAAAAGAGCATACATTACTAACCTGTGACTGACTAACCACGGACAAGCATTTGTAAGGGAGTGATGATCCAATAAAGTAATAGGTTTTGAGGTGCTACAAAATCTTTAAAGAAAATCTTAGTGAAGAGCATGCAATAGTTGTCCCCCATGGTAGCCGATGACTCAAGCTTCAGATCTCCTTTTTTTTGTTAAAAGTAGACAGTATTTATTCCAGAAATCTCTTCATTTTTATAGGAGGACTCACATGTCCATGATCTTCTAAATAGGATGCATAGTGTAGAATTTTCAGATGGATTGAAATATTGTCTCTGAGAGGGAGAGTCTAGGGAAATGTGTGTGTGTGTGTGTGTGTGTGTGTGTGTGTGTGTGTGTGTGTGTAGTCCAAGTATAGGAAAACTAAAACAAACAAGATGACAAGCCCCCTGTTAAGGTTATAGAAATTGTTAATGATTTCACTGGAAAGATCTCAATTGACTGTCTTTCAAATCCTGCTGAGAGATTCAGGGATTAAGCTCATCCAAGTTTTGTTCCACATTGGAAAAGGGTTTTAGGTTCAGCTGACTGTGAGTTTTCCTGGCTTCACAAAACAACCTGTCATCTACCTACCTGAAACTTGAAAAAAAAACATTGATTCATCAAGTTGAAAACTGGGAGAAGGATGACCATGTGCATGCTTCAGTCCTTCTTAAAATGGGTGTCAAAATTTGTAGCAGACACTGAAGAAATGGCCATTCGGAGCCTGCCCCACCTGGGTATACAGCCCATTTATATACAGCCACCAAAACTAGATAATATTGGATGAAGCCAAGAAATGCATGCTGATGGAAGCCTGATATAGCTGTCTCCTGAGAGGCTCAGCCAGAGTATGTCAATTACAGAGGTGAAGGCTAGCATCAAACCATTGAACTGAGAAGGGGATCTGGGTTGGAGGAATTAGAGAAAGGATTGCAGGCGCTGAAGGGGCATGCAACCCCCCATAACAACAACAGTATCAACCAACCAGAATTCCCAGGGACTAAACCACTACCCAAAGACTACACATGGACAGACCCATGGCTCCTGTTGCATATGTAGCATGTAGGATAGCCTTGTTGGGCACCAATGGGAGGAGAAGCCCTTGGTCTTGCCAAGGCTGGACCCCCGCCCCCCAGTGCAGCAGAAAGCCAGAGGGATGGGAAGGCATGGTGGTTGGGGAAGGGGAATGCCCTCATATAAGAAAGGGAGGGGCATAGAATAGGCGGCTTATGGCCGGGAAACGGAGAAAGGAAATATCATTTGAAATGTAAATAAAAAAATCAAAAAAAAAAAGAAAGACAGAAAAGAAAAGAAAGAAAGGAAGAAGAAAAAGAAAACAGGGAGAATAATGAGTTGGCTTTATTGTTAGTTTTCTATGTGGGGTTAATAGACATTTGCTCATCTCTTCTAAGGAAAAACTTTATCCAAAGGATAATTAAGGTTTTGGAAGAATGAAAAGATATATAAATAAAATATGATATGAGTTTCAGTCCCTAACTAGGAGGTAGTTCACAAAAATCATATAAAAAACATATCTTTCTGAGGTCCAAAATGTTACACCTCATAATCAATGAATTCATTCAGTAAATATATTCAATTATACCTTCCAGTTTAAACCTGCACCTGGAGCAGACCTGGGGTGCTGGCTCTGCACCCACTACTACAACACCCAGCGGGGGCCCAACTCCAAGGTGCTCTGAAACACCCAGGATCACAGGAGAGGCCCCAGCACCTGCCCTAGCACCTGGAGTAACTGGGTCTCCCAGGATCCAGGAACTAAGGAATCTTTAGTCAGCCAGTGGCATGGGATCCTTCCAGTCTGAACCTGTGCCCTAAGCAGACCTTGGGTACTGGCCTTGCACCCAGTCCCAAAACACTCAGAGGCAGCTCGACTTCCAGGTGCTCTAATATGCCCAGAATTACAAGTGAGGAAGCCACAACATCTGCCTAAACACAAGGGGTAATTGGGACCCCTGGATCTGGGGACTCAGGAAACCCTGACCAGGCAGTGGCATGGTTTCCTTCCTGACTGAACCTGTGCCCTGAGCAGACCTAGGGCACTGGCTCTGCACCCAATTCTACAACACCAAGAGGGAACTTGACATCCAGGGGTTATATAACATCCAGGATCACAGAATGGGCCAAAACATCTACCCAAACACCTAGAGTAACTGGGTCCTCCAGGATACAAGGACACAGGAACCCCAGCCAGAGGCACAGGTTCCTTCCTGCCTAAACCTGCACTCAGAGCAGACGTGGGATGCTGGCTCTGCATCCACTCTTACAATACCCAGAGGGAGCCCGACTCCCAGGTGCTCTGAAAATCCCAGGTTCACAGAATCATAGGAGCACAGAGGATCAACTCACTGGAGCTCTGACATACTCAAGACCACAGCTGAGGCCACAGCATCTTTCCTAACAACCAATGTAACTGGGACCTCCACCGGAACCAGGGAAACACAAACCCCACCCAGCCAGAGGCACGGAGGTCCTTCCAGCTTCTACTCATGCCTGAGCAAACCAAGAACTCTGGTTCCCTACCCACTCATCAACACACAGAGAAAGCTTGACTCACAGGATCTGTAACAGTACAGGATTTGAGGAGCTTGGTCACAGGATCCCAGAGGCAGCTTGACTCCCAGGAGCTCCAACACACCTAGGATGTCAGAATCACAGGATCCGAGAATCACAGGATCATAGAAACAGATGGACTTTGAGGAGTTCTGATACAACCAGAATCACAGGAGGGACAGGCTCCAGGCAGAGACAGCAAGGACAAATAGCACTAGAGATAACCAGATGTTAAGAGAGCACAAGAACATAAGCATCATCAGAACCTAGTTCTCCCAGTGCAGCAAGTCCTGGATACATCATCACACAAGAAAAAACAAGATGTGGATTAAAAATCATATCTCATGATGATAGAGGATGATAGGAAGTACATAAGTAACTCCCTTAAAGAAATACAGGAAAGAAAATAAAAGGGGTAAAGGTGGAAGCCATTAAAGAGGAAACACAAAAAAACTCCCTTAAAGAATTGAAGAAAACACAACCCAAAAGTTGAAAGAATTGAACAAAATCATCCAGGATCTAAAAATGGGAATATAGACAATAAAGAAATCACAAAGAGAGACAACCCTGGATATAGAAAACCTAGGAAAGAAATTAAGAGTTATAGACACAAGCATCACAAACACAATACAAGAGATAGATGAGAGAATCTTAGGTGCAGAAAACATTGACACAACAGTTGAAAAATGCAAAATGAAAAAACTCCCAACCCAAAACATGCAGGAAATATATGAGACAATGAAAAGACTAAACCTAAGAGTAATAGGTACAGAAAGACATAAGAGTCCCAACTTAAAGGGGCAGTAAATATCTTCAACAAAATTATAGAAGAAAACTTCCTTTTCCTAAAGAAAAAGATGCCCATAAACATACAAGAAGCCTAAAGAACTCCAAATACATTTGACCAGAAAAGAAACTCCACCCACCAAATAATAATCAAAACACCAAATGCACAAAAGAAAGAATATTAAATACAATGAGGTCAAAAAGGAAAGTGATATATGAAGGCAGACTTTTGAGAATCACACCAGACTTCTTACCAGAGACTATGAAAGCCACAAGATCCTGGGCAGATGTCATACAGACTCTAAGAGAACTCAAATGCCAGTCCAGGCTACTATATCCATCAAAACTCTCAATTAACATATTTGGAGAAACTTAGATATTCCATGACAAACCAAATTTATAGAATAGCTTTACACAAATGCAGGCCTAATATTAGCAAAGGATAAGAGATGGAAAACTTCAAAACAAGGCTGTAAACTACACACTACAAAAAGCAAGAGAGTTGTCTTCTTGCAAAAAACCCAAAAGAAAAGAAAAGAAACCACACAAACATAATTCCAACTCTAACAATAAAAATAACAGAAAGCAATAATCACTTTTCCTTAATAACTCTTACCATCAGTTCCCCAATAAAAAGACATAGACTAACTGACTGGATATCTAAACAAGATCCCCCATTTTGCTATATACAGGAAATGTACCGCAGTGACAAAAAAAAATGGCTCAGAGTAAAAGAATGGAAAAAAAAAATTTCTAAGTCCCAAGAAACAAGATGGAGTAGCAATTCTACTATTGAATAAAATTGATTTTCAACCAAAAGTTATCAAAAAAGATAAGGAAGGACACTTCATACTCACCAAAGGAAAAGTCTACCAAGATGAACTATCAATTATGAACATCTATGCTCCAAATGCAAGGGCACACACATTCATAAAAGAACATTTATTGAAACTCATAGCACACATTGCACCTCACACAGTAATAGTGGGAGACTTCAAATCCCACTCTCAGCAACGGATAGATCATGGAAATAGAAACTAAAGAGAGACACAGTGAAACTAAGAAGTTATAAACCAAATGGATTCAACATATATCTAAAGAAGATTTCATGCTAAAACAAAAAAATATAACTTCCTCTCACCAACTCATGGTACCTTCTCCAAAACTGACCATATAATTGGTCACAAAACAGACCTCAACAGATATAAGAAGATTGAAGTAATCCCATGCATCCTATCAGATTACCACAGACTGAGGCTGGTCTTCAATAACAACAAAAACAACCGAAAGCCCAAATACACATGGAAGCTGAACACCGCTCTACTCAATGATAATTTAGTCAAGAAGGAATAAAAGAAAATAATTAAAGACTTTTTTAGAATTTAATGAAAATGAAGGCACAATATTCCTAAACTTATGGGACAAAGTGAAAGCAGTGAAAGAGGAAAACTCATAGCTCTGAGTGCCTCCAAAAAAAAAAAAAAAAAAAAAACAGGAGAGAGAGAGAGAGAGAGAGAGAGAGAGAGCGCGCATATGACCACACCTTGACAGCACGCCTAAAAGCTCTAGAACAAAAAAAGCAAATGTACCCAAGACAGCAGGAAATAATCAAACTCAGAACTGAAATCAACCAAGTAGAAACAGAAGAACTATACAGCGTCAACAAAACCAGAAGCTGGTTCTTTGAGAAAATCAACAAGTTAGATAAAACCTTAGCCAGCCTTACCGGAGAGCACAAAGACAGTATCCACATTAGCAAAATCGGAAATGAAAAGGGAGATATAACAAGAGAATCTGAGGAAATTAAAAAAAAATCATCAGATCCTACTACAAGAGCCTATTGTCAACAAAATTGAAAAATCTGGAAAAGATAGACAATTTTGTAGGCAAATTCCAGGTAGCAAAGTTAAATTAGGATTAGATAAACCATGAAATTCTTAGGCAAATGGATGGAATTAGGAAATATCACGCTGAGTGAGGTAACCCAGTTAAAAAAGTACTCACATGATATGCATTCTCTGTTAAGTAGATATTAGCCTAAAAGCTTGGAATACCCAAGATATAAATTGCAGACCACATGAAGCTCAAGAAGAATGAAGACCAATGTGCGGATGCTTTAGTCCTGAGAAGTGGGATCAAAATACTCACAGGAGGAAATAAGGAGACAAAGTGTAGAGCAGATACTGAAGGAAAGGCCATCCAGAGTCTGCTACAAATAGTGTTCCATCCCACATACACTCACCAAACCCAGACACTCTTGCTGCTACGAAAAAGTGCTTGCTGACAGGAGCCTGATATTGCTGCTTCCTGAGAGGTTTTGCCAGAGCCTGACAAAAACAGAGGTTGACACTCAGAGCTAACCATTGGACTTAGAACTGGGTACCCAGAAGAGGAGTTAGACAAAGTAGCTGAAGGGGTTTGCAACACCATAGGAAAAACAACAATAACAACTAACCAGACACCCTAGGGCTCCCAGGGACTAAAACTCCAACCAAAGCGTACACCGTGAGTGACCCATGGTTCCAGCTGCATATGTAGCAGAGGATAATGGCTTTGTAGAGCATCAATGGGAGGAGAGGCCCTTGGTCCTGGGTCACTTGATGCCCAGTGAGGGGAAATATCAGCGTGGGGAGTCAAAAGGGAGTATGTGGTTGGGTATGGGAGCATCGTCATAGAAGCGGGGCAGGAGGCCCAGGAGAAGGGGTTTCTGGAGGGGAAACAGGGAAAGGGGATAACATTTGATTTTTAATAAAGAAAATAACTAATAAATAAAACCATTTTTATAATAAATAGTAGAATAATATTAATTATTTCATAATCATTAATATCCATAATGTGATTTATTTTATTTCCTTTAATGTCACCAAATTATACTTATTATTGTTCTGTTTGAGAACATTTTCAAAATTGCTTCATTTTATTGCTTATTGTCGTACTCATGCTTTCTTCAGTATGACTATAGTTTTGTTTCTTTATATATTAGAATATACAGTGTCTTTATTAAAGAATGAGGTTAAAAAAGAAAGAATATTAATTACTTTATTTATTAACATTCCAAATGTTTCTCCTCCTTTTGGTCTCCCATCCATAAGTTCTTCACCCCATCCCTGCACCCATTTGCTTCAGAGAGTTTGCTACCCCAGCCACCCACTAACTCCCACCTCACCCCACTAGCACCACCATTCCCTGGGTCTTCAGGTTTCTACAGGATTAAGGGTATCCTTCCCCACTGAGGCCAAAAAAGCCACTCCTCTGCTACATAGGCAGCAGGGGCCATGGCCCAACCCAGGTATGCTCTTTAGTTGGCAGCTTAGCCTCTGAAAAGTCTAAGAGGTCCTGGTTAGTTAATATTTTTCTTCTACCTATAGGGTTGCAATCCTCTTCAGCTCCTTAAGTCCCTCTCCTAATTCTTCTGAAGGGTTCCTGACCTGAGTCAAATGGTTGGCTGTTAGTATCTGCACCTGTCTCAGTCAGCTACTGATCAGTCTCACAGGACAGCCATAGTAGCCTTCTGTCTGCAAGAACAAGGCGGCATAAGCAATAATATCAGGGTTTGCTGCCTGTGCATAGAATCCATCCCAACAGGAGCCTGTATCTGCATGACCTTACCCTTCAGTCTCTGCTCCAATTTTCCTTTAGAGAGGAACAATCCTTGGTCAGAAATTTTAAAGATGTCTGAGTGGCTGCTTGCCACAAATGAGGGACACATTTACCTATTGGAGGTGGTCACTTTAGATTTACTCTCACCATTGCTTTATATTTTGACTAAGGTCATCCCCATTGGGTCTGGGAAGCTTCTCTTATCCCTGGAGTCTGGCTCTTTCTAGAGATTTCCCCTTGCCCCCCATCCACTGCTGCATACCTCTCTTCATTCTCTTGATCCTCTCGGTATCTCTCCTGTCTCCTCCCATACCTGATTCAGGTCCCTATTCCCTCTGCCTCCCCCTCCCACCAAGACCCCTCCCTCCCACTGTCGCTCATGATTGCTTTGATATCCCTTGTAAGTGGGATTGAAGTATCTAGAGTTGGGTCTTCCTTCTTACTAAGTTCATATATTCTGGGAATTGTAGTATGGGTATTCTGAAATTTTTGGCTAATATACACTTAACTGTGAGTACATACCATGTACATCCTTTTGGATCTGAGTTACCACATTCAGGGTTATATTTTCCAGTTCTATCCATTTGCAAGTGAAATTCATGATTCCCTCATTTTTAATAGCTGAATAATATTCCATTATACAAATGAATCATATTTTCTGTATCCATTCTTCAGTTGAGGAACATCTGAGTTGTTTCCAGCTTCTGGCTATTACAATAAAGCAGCTATGAATATGATGGAGCATGTGTCCTTGTGGTATGGCGAAGCATCTTTTAGGTATATGCTCAAGAGTGGTATCTTTTAGGTATATGCTCAATAACTAGGTCTTCATGTAGAACCATTTACAATAATCTGAGGAACCCCCATATTGATTTCCAGAGTTGTTGTAACAGTTTGCAATCCCACCAGCAATGGAAGAGTGTTCCTCTTTCTCCACATCCTTGCTAGCATGTGCTATTGCTTGAGTTAATTCTTAGCCATTCTGATGGTGTCATGTTGAATCTCAGGGTGGTTTTGATTTGCATTTCCCTTATGACTAAGGACTTTGAACATTTCTTTAAGTGTTTCTTGGACATTAAGGCCATTCAAGTTTCCTCATTTGGGAATTCTCTGTAGAATTTCTTGAGTTATTTATATACTTTGGATATTAACCTTCAAATGAGATGTAAGGTTACTAAAGATCGTTTCCCAATCTATAGGTTGCCAATTTGTCTTATTGACAGTCTCTTTTGCCTTAGAGAAGCTTTTCAGTTTCATGAGGTTCCATTTGTCAATTGCTGATCTTACAGCCTGAGCCACTGGTGATCTTCAGGAAAATTTCCCTGTGTGAATGTGTTGGAGGCCTTTTACCACTTTCAGTGTGTCAGACTTTAAGTAGAGGTCCTTGAACCACTTGGGCATGAGCTTTTTACAAGGTGCTAAATATGGGTCAATATGCATTTTTCTAAGTGCAGAACTCCAGTTCAACCAGCACCATTTTTTCCCACTCTATGATTTTGACTTCTTTGTTAAAGACCAAGTGTCTATGGGTGTGCAGGTTTGTTTCTGAGTCTTAAATTCTATTCCATTGATCCAACTCTCTGTCTCTGCACTATTACTATTTCGCTTTATCACTATTGCTTTGTAGTGCAGCTTGAGGTCAGGGTTAGTGATTACTTTCAAAGTTCTTCTGTTGTTCTGGAATGTTTTGGCTAACCTTGTTTGTTTGTTTGTTTGTTTGTTTTTTCGAATGAAGTCGACATTTGTCCTTTCAAAGTCTATAAAATATTGTGTTATGATTTAGATGGATATTGCATTGAATGTGTAGATTGAAAAATAAAGTTTTATTAAAGAGTTTTTGTTTCTGCTAAGACATTTTTCCATAAAATATCTGAAGGGGCAGTGAGAGTTCATCAGGATAAAAGATCTGCAGCTGAGCCAGATGAACTGAGATGAAGGTTCTCTGACATCCAACATAGCACTCACACACACACACACACACACACACACACACACACACACACAAACACACACACAAATATTACTTCAAAATCAAGGAAAATATTTCACATTGAGAGGTTAAAGTTCAATAATTGATGATGATATAACATTATTAATAAAATAAATAATAGCACAGAATGAATTACTTTGGGTAAAAGGCAATGCATTTAGTGATAACGTGGTGTCATTTTTAGAGGAGGAACAGGGAAAAGAGGATGAAATTCCTGTTGTCCACAGCTATATTTTGTCTGAGTGTTCTACTTTATCAGCTCCTTGGTATTGTGGTATAAGTTGCTATGTTTTCTGTGGTGTTTTAAAAAAGATGTCTCTTACAGACTGATGTATTTTACTGCTTGTCCAATACAAATGAGCATTATTAGGAGGTGCAGCCTTGTTGGAGGAAGTGTATCACTGTGGATGTTGGCTTTGGGGTTTCCTATACTCACACAGTATGCCACATGGTCGCCTTCTACTGCCTGCAAATCAAGATGTAGATCTCTCAGTTTGTTGGTTTGTTTGTTTGTTTGTTTCCTACCATCATGTCTGCCTAATCAGGCCATGCTTCCCATCATGAGAACAACAGACTAAACCTCTGAAAGTGTAAGCCAACCCCATTTTACTGTTTTCCATTATAAGTTTCCTCAATCATAGTGTCTCTTAACGGCCTTCAAAACCTAATAAAAATTTTCTGAGTGTCTGAGCTTAAAGTTTCCCATAATCCAATGGTTTACAAATAATATATCAAGCTAATAATCATATGTATTTGAAACACTAATCAGATTTTTACCAATTAAATATCTCTCTAATTCTCTTCTGGTTTGGTTCACCTTAAACTACACATAATTTAGCCACTCTTTTTTTCAAAGCTTATAATTTTGTTGTGCATTGTTTTCATTTTCACTTAAATCTATTAACATAGTTGCAAGTTCTGTTGATTACCTTTCTCGGGAAATCTCTATTTGTCCATTCTATTATTCTCATAATTACTTAAAATTAACATTTCAATCTAATTTTATTATATGTTCTTTTTACATAATCATTTATCCCTTGGTAGATAGTGTATACTTCTAGAGGAAATTTTATTTCTTGGATTCTGGAAGAATATTTTCTTCATATCTAATGTGGTTCCTCCCCCCCCCCCCCCATACATTCATTTGTTTGAATGCTTGGCCCCTAGGGAGTGGCGCTATTAAGGAAATGTGGACTTGTTAGAGTAGGTGTGGTCTTGTTGGCCAAAGTGTCTCTGTGGGGGTGGGCTTTGAGGTCTCTTATGTGTAAGCTCCACCTAGTGTGGAATTCTCTGTTTTCTCCAGGATCATATCTGTCTGCAGACTGCCATGTTTCCTTCCATGATGATATTGGCTTAAACCTCTGAAACTGAAAGGCAGCTCCAATTAAATGGTTTCCTCTACAAGAGTTGCCATGGTCATGGTGTCTCTTCACAGCAATTAAACACTAAGACACCTAGGTGTAGCCATAAATATTTTGCAGCCTATTTTAATAAGCATTTAACCTCTCCTCTAGTCTACCACACACCAGAGGTATTGAAAGAAAAAACATAATTAAGATATGGAAGAAGTAGACCTATTTAGCCACAGGTCTTTGGAGGTGAGCTCAATCTCCTTTGGCAGCAGTTCAGTTCTGTAGCAGACACTAAATACGACTGAGCAACTGCAGACTAGTCTTCTAGGCAGTCAGAAAACCACACACAAATCAGCGGCTTCAGTCCAATTCTCTAGGCAGGCATACACTACACACAAACCAGCAGCTGTAATCAATGCTGAAGAAACAGCCAGGCTCTCCAACTGGCCTGAGGCAAGGCCGGTGAAGGAGCAAGCTTCTTCATAACCTCATAAGCAGTTCTTGGACAAGATTCTCTCGAGGTCAGCAATTACCACAAAAGCTGAGCTTAACAACACTACATAAGGTAAACTAATGCATGCAAGGCAGAGCAAACCAAACCAATGTTTCTTCCCCCACTGCCTGTGGGGTCATTATTTTTCTCTTTCATCACGCATCCTTTCACCTGTTTGCTATACCAAAACATCCTTTCACCTGTGTCTGCTTTAGTAAGACATCCTTTCACCTGTTTGCCCCAGCAAAATGTCATTTGATATAACTGACTTTCCAAACAAACCAGAAGTTTCCACTTCACTGAAGTTTTCCTTTTACTAGAAATGTTGGTTATACGTTTGTCATTCTGCATTAGTGTTATGTCTTTAACTGACTCTTTCAATCCTTTATTTAACTAAGCTCATATTCCAACATTCTGCCTTAGGTCTAGTGGTCCCTAATCTATCCCTCTCTCTGTTTCTGAGACAGGCTCTCACTATGTAGTCAGGATGGTCTTGAACACACTGAGACGTACTTGATTAGTACTAGGATTAGAGGCATGCAACATTACATCCAGGTCCTGACTCTGATGGGATGATAACATAGTTTTGATCTTTCAGTTTGTTTATGTGGTAGGTTACATTTATTTATTAGTGAATGTTGAAATATTCATGAATCTCTGTGATGAGGCCCATTTCATCATGGTGGATGATATGTTGATGTGTTGTTGGATTTGGTTTGGAAGTATTTATTTATAATTTTATGGTTTTTAAACCTTTTTTACGTTTCTGTGTTCATAAAGGAAACTGGTATGTATTTTTCTTTCTTTGTCTATTCTGTATACAGTTTGGGTATTAGTATTAACTGTAGCCTTGTTAAAAACTTGGGAAATGTTCCTTATGCCAATATGTTGGGGAATAATATAGGGAGTATAGGCATTTGCTCTTCTTGGAGAATATGGAAGAATTCTGTGCTAAAACTGTGTGGTCCAGGGATTTCTTTGTTTCTTTGTTTGGAAGATTTTTAATGCTCTTTCTACATCAGTAGGGGTTACAGGCCTGTTTAAATAGTGTATCTGATCTTGATTTAACTTTCTTTTAGTTTTTCCAATTTGGTGGATTACTTACAGATGTTTAAACTATGCCCTTATGATTCTGGTTTTTTCACAGTCTGGTGTTATGTCCCCCATTTCATTTTTAAGTTTGACAATTTCAAAATTCATTCTCTGCCTTTTGATTAATTTGGATAAGGGTTTGTCAAAATTCATTATATCAAAGTATTAACACCTTGTGTCATTGGGGGATAGTATATAGAGGAAAAGAGAAGAGAGGGGAGGGAAGGACAGGAGATGAGAGGAGAAGAGAGGAGAGAGAGCTAAGATTTGATGTTAGCCTAACATCTCCTTTGCTGGCCTACCTCCTTCTTTGGCAGGCTTAGCTGGGGGGTTCCCAGGGAATTCCTCCTAGAGTTAGGGCCTTGGATAACAAGATGTGTAAAGAGGAAGGTGGGAGAAGAAGGTCCGCATGATCAGTTGAAGATGGAGAAAAAATGGGGGAGAAGATACAGCAAGTGCTCTGCTACAGATCTGGGGATCAGACTGGGAGACTAGACTTGGAGGAAAGGAGGAATAGATGACTGTCTGTAGCTAGCCTACCTGTTTCCCTAGCCAGAGTATACTGAAGGTTCCCAGGGAATGCTTGCTGGATTTGGGACCCAGGATGAAGTAATCTAGGTGAGGGGGACATTTGGAAGGAAATATCTGTCTGCTTATTCAGTTTTAAGTGCAATGGTTGTCAATTTAATCTAATTTTCTATATATGTATTTTCCTGGAATGGCCTATCAAACTGTGTCTTCTGTCTTATTTTAGTGTTAACACATGTTTTGAATGTGAATGATGTTTTCTGAATATAAATTTGCATCCTTATTTTTTCCAGAACCTGGAACTAGGGGGTCTCTTCTATTCTATTACCAGCCACTTTTGTGAATAAAGCTGAGACCATGCTGACATTGCCTCTCTGTACCTTTCTTTCTGTTCTTCCCTTATACCAGACAATACATAATTCAACAATCCCAGTTATATCACTTGGTCATTTCTTGGGGCAAATTGTTCTGAAACAGTTATTTCAGGAAAATAATGCATTGGGTTCTCCCGTGGCTATATTTAAAACTCTGTTTCTGGGAAATGTTCACCCATTTCTGATTATTGAATCTTTGAGGAGCTGCTTTCCTGTCAGAACATCTTTGTGTTCTCTGTCTATTATGATTCATCTAATAGCTTCAATTGCTTCGATCTTGCCTTTTTCCAAAGTAACAATCTCCATAGTCCACTTCTCCACCAAGTGAGGAACTCCAGTTTTAAGCAGATCCATTCTGTTTTATATGTTGTATTTATTATTTACATGTTGGAATTTTGTACTTTATGCTATTTCCCTGTTCTGCAAGCCTCATTGTCTCCTCACTGTGCTGGTCTGTCTCCTCCTTTTAAAATCAAGGAGTTCATGAAGTATTTACACATCATGGAGCAGCATTTACTTATATATATTTAGACAGCAAATTTGTATTGTCCTAAATAGGAGTCCTTTGCTTTTTATATTCCTTAATTTTCTTGTTTTTAACATTGCTTACATACTTGCTAAATCACATTGCTAGCATGATATTTTATATAAAAACTAGCAGCATTTATTTTTTTCTCTTTACTGCTTGACCCAATTCAGGATGTTTTTCAACCCCAAATACAGATTTGCTGTATGTGCCATATATATATATATATATATATATATATATATATATATATATATATATGAATGTGAGCTGAGAAATTTTAGGTACATCTAGAAAGAACTACTTCTCAGATATCATGAAAATTAAAAAAGAAAACAAATTTACAAATTATATGATAAATTTAGAATTAGTCATTAACTTCTGTTATTGTAGATTAATTTTATGTTAGCATGTAAACTAAATCATTATATTATAGTATCTTCATACATACATGTCATATAATCAATCATTTAAAGAACATATTTCTAGAAATGGAAAATTTAGCTAAATATATATCATTATATACAATAGGTATTATTTAATTATCCTAAACATATGCTATTGCCTTACAAATATGTTCTTAATATTCACATGTTTGAAAATGAAAGTGTGAATTACTCAATGTAGAAAAGTTTAAGTGGGGATAGGGCTGGGGAACTGGGAAAAATTCAAGGTAGAGTAGCAAGATCAAAGTTAACTACAACTGGTGAAGCCATACAGCTATACCATAAACTCATAAATTAAGTAATATATTAAGAAACTGTAAGATATTAAGAAACCAGACCTACTCTGCATAGGTGAATAATGCTGGTTCCAGAAGCATTTGATTTTTTAAACTAAAATCCTAGTCTCAGGTATGGCATATGTCCCTGTGATTTGTTTACTGGGAGCGCACAGAGACTGTAATGGCATAAGCAATTTCTTTCTCAACTGACTGTCAACAGGACAAGATTATAATAAATTAATGCTGAAGTCACCACATATGGAAATTAGACTCAGGGAAATCATTCCAGAACTGTGGTGGGACCTTCCTTCCCATTGGTTAGCCTTCATGATTCCTAAAGTAACTATGCAAGCTGCTTGGTAAAATATTGGGGTCATTGTTTGGTTGGAGTGATATTTTGTACACTGTGTGACAATATGTCTCTGTGCTTCCTGCCTGCCTAAGGCAACTTCTGATTGGTTAAATAATTATGGCCTATAACCAAAGGGAGCTTAGTAAGGAGGGCCATCTGAAAGAGAGAGAGGAAGAGAGAGAGGGAGAGAGAGAGAGAGAGAGAGAGACAGACAGACAGACAGACAGACAGACAGACAGACAGACACACACTCAGGTTAAAAAGGTAGGCACAGAAATTTTTCCACCTGGACTCTGAAGTTGGATATTTGGGACTGAGGAGAGGTAAGCAGCCAAGTGGCAGACATAGAATAGTTTAAACATGTTAATATAAGTTAAGAGCTAGTTGGAAAGAAACCTAAGCTAAGGCCATAAGCATTGTAAATATATATGTGTCTGTATCAATATTTGGGAACTGGGGCAGGTGCAGAAAATCTAGAATGAACAGTTACACTGTTTTGGGGAAAACCCATGACTTTCTGATTGCCTGGTGGTTCCATAGAAAAGAATATGTAACTGGTACTATAATTATGCTCAAAAACCTGTGGCTGAGAAAATGAAAGGCCTAGGAATGGAATCTCTTACATTGAACTTAGCTGTTAAATATTCACACCCTTAAAGTAGTTCGTTTCAGTTTGATCCAAGATGATTCTTTGTGTAGGATGTGACAATTAATACAAAGACTCATGACTGATCACAGTGTTAAGATTAAGTGATTTGAAATTTCTCAGCCCTAAAGAGGTTATCTGTGTCACTGCCTACCAGGCCCAGGGAAAATCATAGAAGACCTACAAGGCCCAGGGCAATTCATGGAAGATTGTTTGTAAATATTGTGTGAACAAAAGAATGATGAAATACTCTGAAATGTTATTTTCGGCTATAACATGACCATCCTGATCAAGTATGCATAGTTCCTAGGCTAACTTCACAAAATAAAGATGACCAGGCAGGAAGAATGGTAAGAAATAGTTTGGGGCTCTTCCTTGAAGAACTAAAATTCTCTTGTTCTTGTCACTCATCAGTTGTCCACACTTACTTTTCTAGGGGTAAGACTCTCATAGATTTCTCCCTTCCTGGTTACAATGTCATAGTGAAGACTAAAGGCATCTCTGTCCAAACATGGCACTTAATTTCCACACATGAGAACAGTGAAGTGAGTACAGAGACAGGACATTCTCTGGAGTCTCTGCTTTTCAGACCATAGATTTATTCTAACTATCATATTGACACTTTACCATTTTTTATAGGTTTTACCTCAGAATTCAACACAGTAGTGATGTCAGATTTCAAACAAATTTAACACATGCCAGACAGATGCAATCACTTACTCCACAGCACCGTCTCCATTCATACTTGAGTTACAGAGAGAGTGGTTAATTATTGCACCAAAATTTCAAACTCTCAGCATACCATAACACCAAATCTAGAGTTTGAAGTAGACAGTGGGATCCTTGTATCACTGAAATCTGTTTTGAGAGATACATGAGAGATATAAGAAAAATTGGAGCTATGTTTTTTTTCTAAAAGTCTTCTTCAAATAAGCATATTGAAAACTAAATAAGTTGTTTACTTTTATATGTAAAAGTGGGGCAGCTATAAGATAATTTGTTTCACATTCCAAACAGGAAAAAAATAACTGGAGTGCTGAAAAACATTATTACAAATATCAGACACCAAACCCAGACACTATTGTGGATGCCAAAAAGTGCTTAATGACAAGAGCCTGATAGAGCTGTCTCCTGAGAGGTTCTGCCAGAGCCTACAGAGGCAGATGCTTGCAGCCAACCATTGGACTGAGAATAGGGTCCCCAATGAAGGTGTTAGAGAAAGGACTGAACAAGTTGAAGGGGTTTGCAACTCCACAGGAAGAACAGCAATATCAACCAACCAGACATCCCAGAGCTCCCAGGGACTAAACCACCAACCAAAAAGTACACATGGAGGGGCCTATGGCTCCAGCTGCATACACAGCAGAGGATGGCCTTGTGGGACATCAGTTGGAGGAGAGGACCTGGGTCTTGTTAAGGCTAGATGCCCCAGTGTAAGGGAATGCTAGGGCAGGAGGTAGGAGTGGGTGGGTCGGTAAAGGAATATCCTCATAAGAGCTGGGGAAG
Organism: Rattus norvegicus; assembly: GCF_021556685.1. Classification (NCBI taxonomy): domain Eukaryota; kingdom Metazoa; phylum Chordata; class Mammalia; order Rodentia; family Muridae; genus Rattus; species Rattus norvegicus. The sequence continues at coordinate 76,241,821 of NC_141535.1, forward strand.
GAGGATGGGATGGGGCTTTCCAGAGTGGAAACTGGGAAAGGGGATAACATTTGAAATGTAAATAAATAAATTAAATAAAACAACAAATATCAAATAATTAGAGGCATACCAAAGTAAATTATTTGAGATTTTTATGGATGGATAATGATCCTCTTTAGTGCATTTCTTATATTCATACTCCACAAAACATTAGGAAATTTTACATTGCATGATCTAAGTAACATGACTGAGACTAGTAGACATAAAAGCACTTGTGTTGCTGATGAATTATTATCTCCTTAGAGTTTTATTTAAATATAAGTTATATTTAAAATGACACCTTAAACTTCAGTAAGATTTGTAGAAGAGAAGGTAAGATTAAAAATGAGTTAAAAATTTCATGTGAAAGTTTTCAACCCTCAAATTTACTGTACTAAATAACTAGAAAGACTTAAATACTTGTAAATATTGCTTTTAGTTTAAAATATCAAAAAGTTCTTGTGAGCTTGACAAGGGCCTTTTAGCATTGAATAAATCTTATGCTAAACAGGAGAGCACAGAACAGCAGCAATGGAGTTGGAAGGAGAAGAAAGAAACCAATTCTTCTCATTCTTTTCATGAACAAAGGTTTTCATAAGCATTTTCTTCTTGCTAGATTTTAAAATGTCAAAGAGAAGTTGAATCACACAGAAACTGAAGAGAAAATGTTAAGGGCAAGCTCAAGGGGGATTTTATTTTTTAAATTTATCACTGCATTAGTTTATTCTACATTTCTAAGACCTTGGACAGTAGAACTTAATCCATAAAAATGTGTATTTTACTTTTAATATTGACAAAGAAACAGAAACATCCAAGGACATATTTGACCTTAGAAATTACCATGCACATCACATTTTATCCTATTAAAGCAAATGAACTGAAATCATTTTCCCATAGAAGAACATACATTCAACAGAAACAATATGTTGTGAAAACACAGACCCTTCCTATCAAAACACCCATTTCAGTTACTATTAAATTCTTCTTCTCTTAGATGTTACATCAAATAACATGAAGTGGAAGGTAAATGATTTTCAGAAAGAATGACAATATTCCAGGGAGATATTTTCATCAAAGAGTTGGATAAAATCCATTTAATATCAGTGTCTTTAGTGCTCATTATCTTTCAGTTCAAATCCAGTCTGCTATAGTTAGTGATGACAGAAAATGACTTTGGAAACTAGCCCAAACCTGCATGCTGATTGCATCTACAGAAGATGCAAGAATTTGTGGACACAAATGTGTTTGTTATTTTTCTCTGCTCCTGTCAAATGCTTTTCCAGAAAATGTCCTGCTTCCCACCAGGTATAATGTCAATATCAATATTTTAGGCTTTATCCAAAAATAACCAAGGAGTAACTTAATACAGAAACTGGAGCCCTGTCTTCACAAGGTCTCAGATAGGACTTTTGGCATCTATTTCCCTGACATTTGTCCCTTTGATTTCTACCATACTTACTTTGAATCAGCTATATAATCCATTTTGGTTTCACTTTAGACATACTCTCTGACTTAGTGTTTTTATTGCTGTGAAGAGACACCATGACCAAGGTAACTCTTGTGAAAACAAACATTTAATTGGAACAGGATTAAAGTTTGTGGGACTCAGTCCATTATCTTCATGGTGGGGAGCTTGGCAGCACACAGGCAGACACAGTGCTAGAGAAGTATTAGAGTTCTACATCATGATCTGAAGGCAGTCAGGGAGTGACTCTCTCCTGCAGTGGGCAGAGAAAGAACAATAGGAGTCCTCAAAGTCCACCTACATACTCCTCCCAAGAATGCCACACCTCCTAATAAATAGTGATGCTTCTCCTGGGCCAAGTGTTTTCAAACTACCACATTCTACTCCCTGGGCTAGTAAGCGTTATCAAACATTCAAGCCTATGGGGGCCATACCCAGATACCTAGGCATAGCATTATGCAAAATATACTTAGCCCAACTTTATTTTTATTTTTTTTTTTATTAACTTGAGTATTTCTTATATACATTTCGAGTGTTATTCCCTTTCCCGGTTTCCGGGCAAACATCCCCCTCCCCCCTCCCCTTCCTTATGGGTGTTCCCCTCCCAACCCTCCCACCATTGCCGCCCTCCCCCCATAGACTAGTTCACTGGGGGTTCAGTCTTAGCAGGACCCAGGGCTTCCCCTTCCACTGGTGCTCTTACTAGGATATTCATTGCTACCTATGGGGTCAGAGTCCAGGGTCAGTCCATGTATAGTCTTTAGGTAGTGGCTTAGTCCCTGGAAGCTCTGGTTGCTTGGCATTGTTGTACTTTTGGGGTCTCGAGCCCCTTCAAGCTCTTCCAGTTCTTTCTCTGATTCCTTCAATAGGGGACCTATTCTCGGTTCAGTGGTTTGCTGCTGGCATTCGCCTCTGTATTTGCTGTATTCTGGCTGTGTCTCTCAGGAGCGATCTACATCCGGCTCCTGTCGGTCTGCACTTCTTTGCTTCATCCATCTAGTCCAATTGGGTGGCTGTATATGTATGGGCCAAATGTGGGACAGGCTCTGAATGGGTGTTCCTTCAGTCTCTGTTTTAATCTTTGCCTCTCCCTTCCCTGCCAAGGGTATTCTTTTTCCTCATTTAAAGAAGGAGTGAAGCATTCACATTTTGATCATCCGTCTTGAGTTTCGTTTGTTCTAGGGATCTAGGGTAATTCAAGCATTTGGGCTAATAGCCACTTATCAATGAGTGCATACCATGTATGTCTTTCTGTGATTGGGTTAGTTCACTCAGGATGATATTTTCCAGTTCCAACCATTTGCCTACGAATTTCATAAACTCGTTGTTTTTGATAGCTGAGTAGTATTCCATTGTGTAGATGTACCACATTTTCTGTATCCATTCCTCTGTTGAAGGGCATCTGGGTTCTTTCCAGTTTCTGGCTATTATAAATAAGGCTGCGATGAACATAGTGGAGCACGTGTCTCTTTTATATGTTGAGGCATCTTTTGGGTATATGCCCAAGAGAGGTATAGCTGGATCCTCAGGCAGTTCAATGTCCAATTTTCTGAGGAACCTCCAGACTGATTTCCAGAATGGTTTTACCAGTCTGCAATCCCACCAACAAATAAAAGTCCCCATAGTATATATAATAGTTTCAACAATATTAAAACTCCAAGGTTCAAAGTTTCATCTGATTTCATGCGATAACTTAAATGTATTTCCCTATCAAATCCAAATTAAAACACAGATCATATACCTCAAAGAACACTGGATGTATTTTATCACTACAAAGCATCATAGTGAGGAAATACTGAACCAAAACAAGATCAAAACTCACCTGGACCAACTCCAAACTTTGCAACAACTTTGCTGACTGCAACAAATTTTTTTCTCTTAGTCTCTTTTCTTTATTAATTCACAGATTTCCTAGGTACCAATCCCCCACAGCTATGGAATCTCTAACATCGTGGGTTATCCATAGCAACTTCAACTTTATGGCTTCTTGTTCCAATACCTGGGATTCACATATGATCTTCTGGGTTTGTCCAAAGGGCTTAGGTCATTTCTCTTGCTCTGCCCTCTAGGGTATCACTCTAGGCTGTAGTTGACTCTACTCCATTGCAGCTGTTATTCTTGTTGATCACATCATAGTACTGGCATCTCAAATACACTGGGGTCTTCTGCAGCAACTAGTCTTCACCAATATCTTCTCATAGGGTTTCTTCATGGTACCAAGCTTCAACTTCTTTGCATTACCCCTTCAGTCTGTTGTGCCCAGACAGTGAAAACCCAAAGAAACCACCAGAAACCACAATTCCAATGCAAGCCCAGTAGACTCTTTTTCAAGCTTGTTCTTAGGCCACAAACCTCCCTGATGCAACATGATAGGAGAGTAGTACTGAGGTCTAGAGGAGCAGTTGTATAAAGGAAAAAATAACATAAGCAGGGGTTTCTAAACCTTGGCATTCCATGAGAGGGTAAGAGGGTAAAGGAATGTTCAACAATATCTAGTTGAACCACAAGGAAGGACCACACATCTAAAATGATCATCTTGACCTGGGAACTACTTATATTTTCTTAGCCTGCTATATTATTTTTAGCTAGCTGCAGCTGCTGGCTCTATGTTTCAACCTGCCAGGGACATTTTGTGATTTTTCTCAGACCTCAGGTTTGAGGCCATGCCTCTCTAAAGACAAGTTAACTTAAAATGGAGTCTGAAAAACAAAACAAAACTTATTTTTCTAATTTTATCCCTAAAAGTCCTGGGCCGTCAACTGCAATTGAGGCTGCATCTTCACCATTGGCTTTTGCTGGCCTCTCACAGTAATAAGCCTCAGGTGCTACCCATGACTCCTTCGCGTCTTCAACACCAGTATCTCCTTGGTGATTCTTACATATTAGGAGCCAAGATGCAACATGAGGTATGAACTTGGCTATCTCTGGAAAACAGCTTCTCTTTGCACTCAGAATATTTTACATCAGTGATGCTGGTCTCTTCTGAATCATCATTAATTTCTAAGCTCCCGCTAATAAGCATCAAATTTCCTAGTAACCAGCTGCTTCTATTCTTGACTCTAGAGCCATGTGGCCAAAACAGCCCAGTTCTGCTGCTTGGTAGGGCTGGAACAATGCCCTCTTGTTCTATTATATCCTTCATTGCCTAGGCTTGGCTGTCTGACTTCTTAAGGAACTTCCTTAAGAACATGCTATGTGAATTGACCTTGAACTCAGAGATCTGTATGCTGGGCAACCTAACGATGGGATTAAAGGCATGCATCACGAGTCCTGAACATAACCCCATCTTTACCTTTTCAAATTATCTTTATAAGTTCTATTAGTTGACTCCAGGTATAGTCAAGCTGACAACAAAGAATACTCATCACAATCCATTCCTTTCAATCTGACACATAGTAGTATTTCCTTGTGGACATATAAAAACAATAACTAGATCTAAATAATTTGTAATATAACTATCCCTTGTTTGGATGCAAATACATGGAGAGTAAACTTAGCTAGGAGATTATCACTCCCTTAATTCCATGATAATATCCTTGAACACAGGATTTGGGTGCTTTAATACTTGAATTATGTGGTTTGTATTTTTATTTTCTAAGCATTCCACACTTGATAAAAATGATCATAAGTATAAAGCATAGGGCAGAGTCTAAATTTGCTTGATTTGAGAATTTCTTTGTCAGCACAATTAATCTAAAACACTTTTTTTAGTCTCAGGCAGATTCTTCAGACAAGGGCAAAAAAAGAAGCACATTCTTTACCATACTATCACAAGAATAGTCTTTAGGACACATAAAACGTTCTTCTCCTCTGAAACATCTAAAGCAAGGCCCCTACTGTCTTCCATGTCCTTGCTTGTATGGCTATAGAGAGATACCAAAGCCAAGATAACTCTTATAAAGGCTAGTACTTAAGTGGGGCTGGCTAATAATTTCGGAAGTTGAGTGTATTTCCGTCATAGTGGGGAGCATGGCAGCATGCAGAAAAAGTTCGGGAGGAGCTGAGTTCTGCATCTCAATCTGAAGACAGTCAGGAAAGACACATGTCTACACTGGGCAGAGACGGAGCAATAGGAGTGCTCAAAACCCCCATACACATTTACCACACTTCCTCCAACAAAGCCATACCTGTTCCAACAAGGGCACACTTCCTAATAGTGCCACTTCTTATGGTCCAGCATACTCAACCTGCCAGACTATTCATGTAAAATACTTAGTTTAAGTCCTTTTATGACTGCATCATTACTGCAAGATTATGTGATACATAAAAGTAAATCTGTTTCCCTTCTATTCTGCTGTTCTCATGTTTCCTCCAAATAACATTTACACACACACACACACACACACACACACACACACACACACACACTCACTCAGGCATGCACATACACTGCACAGTTGAAAGAATGTACATTGTGCAATATTTGATTTCCTGAGCCTGGGTTGCCTCACTCAATATAAATTTAATAATTTGTAATATTTAACAAATATTAATTATGTAAAAATAATATATCTAATATACAATTAATACAAATTATTAATATTTCCTAATTTCATCAACTTACCTGCAAAATCGTGATTTTATTTGTATTCACAGCTGAATAAATAGCTTATTTATTCATAAGCTGAAGGACACTCAGGATGCTTCTAATTATTCGATATTAGTAATAGAGTAGAAATGAGTATTGGTGAGCTAGTATCTGAAGAATAGCATGGCAAGTCCTTTGAGCCAATGAGTAGTATAACTGAGTTATATGATAGATGTGCTTTTAGCTTTTTGAGTGACTTCACCAGTTTGCATTCCCACCAACAGCGAATAAGGCTTGATCTTCCCTGATATGTCGCCAAGATTTGAATATATGACATTTTTATTTTATTAAATTAATTTATTCACTTTACACCTCCATGTTAGGCCTCCCTCTTCCAGTACACCCTCACATAAATCCTTTCCCCATTCTACCCTCCCCTTCTCCTTTACAAAGGTGGAGCTGCACTCTTAGTGTTAGCCCCCCATGTTAACCCCTTCTCAATGGCCCCAACACACACACACCCAAGTGACTATAAGACAAGCCACATCCTCTCCCACTGAAGCCAGACAAGTGGACTATTTAGGGGAATGGGATCCATTACTGCCATTCTCAGATCTGAGAATCATAGGGTCTGAACTTACTCAACCTTCCCAGTCATTCTGCCTGGTGGCATGGTACACTTGTCCCAAAAGCCTTCAGCTGTAGTTATAATTCCTCGGGGTGAGACCTCTCCAATTTCTTTCTGAGGGCACTTAGTGCTATAACTTTTCTCTTAGCACTGCTTTCATTGTGTCCCATAAGTTTGAGTATGTTGTGCCTTCATTTTCTTTGAATTTTAGAAAGTTTTTAATTTCTTTCATTATTTCTCTCATGACTAAGTGATGTTTGAGTAAAGTGTTGTTCAGTTTCCAAGAGTATTTAGACTTTTTGTTTCTCTTATTCTTGAAGTCCAGTTTTAATCCATGGTGATCTGATAAGATGAATTGGATTATTTCAATCATCTTGTATTTTTGTACTTTGAGGCTTCCTTTGTGACTGATTATATGATCAATATTGGAGACATTTCCTTGAGTTACTAAGGAGAAGGTATATTTTTGTGAGTTCGGGTGAAATGCTCTATAGATATACCTATTAGATCTATTGAATCATAACTTCTGGTAGTTTTGCTCTTTCTATGTTTAGTTTCTTCTTGATACGCTGACAGTTAGTGAGAGTGGGATATTGAAGATCTCCACTACTAAAGTCTCAGTTTTTATGTGTGATTTAAGCTTAAGTAATGTTCCTTTTATGAATGTGACTGCCCTTAAAATTGAGACATAGATGTTGAGAATTGAAATGTCCTCTTGGTGGATTTTTCCTTTAATGAGTGAGAAGTGTCATTCCCTGTCTCATTTACTTACATTTTTTTTGAAAGTCTATCTTATTAGATATTAGAATTGCTACTCCAATTTGTTTCTAACATCTGCTTTCTTGAAAATTCTTTTCCCACACTTTATTTTAAGATAATGTCTATCTTTGTTGCTGGGAAGTGTTTCTTGTACAGCAGAAAAATGGGTTTTGTTTACATATCCATTCTTCTAGTCTGTGTCTTTTAACTGAGGAATTGAGTCCATTCATGCTGAGAATTATTAATGACTAATGATTTTTATTGCTGGTTATTTTAATGATAGACATGGTAGTGTGTGTGTGTGTGTGTGTGTGTGTGTGTTTCTCTTCTATAAGTTTAATGGTGTGAAATCATTTATTTCTTGTGTTTTCTTAAGTGTAGTTAGCCTCATTGGGTTGGAAGTTGCCTTCAAGTATCCTCTATAGGTCTGGGTTACTGGAAAGGTATTACTTAAATTTCTGTTTTTTTGTTTTTTTTTTTTTGTAGAATATCATGGTTTCTCCATCTCTGATGATTGAAAGTTTTGATGGATATCATAGTCTGGGTTGAGATATATGGTCTTTTAGGGTGTGCAAGATATCTCTCCCAGTGCTACTATCTTTTAGAGTCACAGTTGAGAAATTGGATATAATCCCAATAGGGATCATTTTATATGTTATTTGACCTATTTGCTTTTCAGCTTTTAAAATTTGTTTTCCTTTATATTTCTGTTTGGATTATTATGTGGCAGGGATATTTTCCTTTCTGTTCCATTCTGTTTGGTGTTCTCTAGGCTTCATGTACATTTATAAGCATTTTTTAGGCTAGGAAAATTTTCTTTGATGATTGTGTTGAAGATATTGTCTGGGCCCTTTTGGCCAGGAACCTTCTCCTTTTTTTTTTTTTTGGTTCTTTTTTTCGGAGCTGGGGACCGAACCCAGGGCCTTGTGCTTCCTAGGTAAGCGCTCTACCACTGAGCTAAATCCCCAGCCCCAGGAACCTTCTCCTTTTTCTATTCCTATTATACATAGGTTAGGACTTTTCATGGTTCCCAAATTTTGTATTTTCTTTGTCTGATATATTAGTTTCTTCTACAGACCTTCTACACCTGAGATTCTTTTACTTCCAACCCCTGTAAACTGTTGGTGCCTACCTCTGTAGTTTCTGTTCTCTTTCCTACGTTTTCCACCTCCAGGGTTGTCTCAGTTTATGTGGGTTTTTTGTTGTTGTTGTTTGTTTGTTTTATTGTTTGTTTTTTGTTCATTTGTTTTGTCTTGTTTTTGCTTCTATTTCCATTTTCAGGCCCTGGACAGTTTTATTTATACCTACCTCTTTAATTGTAATTTCCCATGTTTCTTTCTTTTTATTTGCCTCCTCTTTTAATTCCTCTCAATGTTTGAATATATTGTTCTGTATTTCTTTAAGGGATTTATTGATTTCCACTTTAAAGGCCTTGTACTGGCTGATTTTGTGTGTCAACTTAACACAAGCTGAATTTATCACAGATTAAAGGAGCCTCAGTTGAGGAAATGCCTCTATGAGTTAGCTGTAAGGCATTTTCTCAACTAGTGTTCAAGTAAGGAGGATACAGCCCATTGTGGGTGGTGCAATCCCTGGGCTGGTAGTCTGGGGTTCTATAAGAAAGCAAGCTGAGTAAGCCAGGGGAATCAAGCCAGTAAGTAACATCTCTTCATGGCCTCTGCATCATCTCCTGCTTCTTGATCTGCTTGAGTTCCAGTCCTGACTTCTTTGGTGATGAACAGCAATGTGAATGTGTAAGCCAAAAAAACCCTTTCCTCCCCAGCTTGCTTCTTGGCCATGGAATTTGTGCAGGAATAGAAACCCTGGCTAAGACAGGCCTTTACCATCTTTACATCATTAGATTTAAGATATCATCTTCTAATTCATTATCATTAGGATACCCAGGGGTTGCTGTAGTAGGATTACTGGGCTCTGGTTGTGCCATGTTGCCTTGGGTTTTGTTAGAAGTATGCTCAGGACTGAAGAATGAGTCTAGAACTAAACTATGGCATTCAGGGGACTGTATATAACTTATCTCTGCAGGCTCTGTTCTGGGAAGAACCAATCAGCATGAGATCAGTGGAGCAGGATTTCAAGCTTATTAGTAATGGGAAAGCAAGACATTCTTGGGGTCCTATAATGCTCCTCAGGACCAAAGAGTGAGCCCAAATCTGGAAAATGGATTTCAGGGAACCAAGTACAATTCACTTCTGCAGGCTGTTCCCTAGCCAGACCAGGGAAGAAACAATGTTTATTTTCATTTGAAAAACAAACAAACAAAATACAAAAACTGCAAAAGCAACCAAAACTCCTGGTATTTTAGATGCTATGCGGTGTCAGTCTACCAAGCACTGAAAGCAATGATTGCCATGGGTAGTAAGCCATTATCTGTTGTTTCTCTTCCAACTTTCTTTATCCAGACTTGCGTAGTAAATGGACTTACAAACTAGAGATTTTTTTTTTTACTCTTGATCAGAGAATAAATTTCCTCCTTGACCAGTGAACTAAACAAAAAGTCTATATTTTGTCAGATATGCTCAGATAATGTCTTTTACTTTCCTCCCAAAAGAATATTTGTTTGCATTTGCTTGTATGTCTCTCCTTAGAGAGGATAGTTTTGATAGCAAACTCCTTTAACATTCCTAATTCCAGAGTTTACTGATTCTCAGTAGCTACTGTTCTATTCACTTCAAGTTACCATGGTCAAGTACTATGTATGAACTGAGATAAACTTCTGTGACTGGGAGGTTTGGGGTTAGGACTTTCTTCTGCACTTAAGACATCTAACATTTCTTTATAACATCTAAAGGAAGAAAGCAAGGAAAAACGAATTGGGAATCCTTTTTATCTCTTCTGTGACTCAACAATTATGACATTGTTCCTGCTATAGTCTTAATTCAGAATATCCTCATCCCTTTAGAAGTCAAATGTTTGTATTTTCTCATTTTGCATTACAATGAATTTCTCAAGAAGAATAATTTGGAAGGAAGGGCCTACAGTTATTATAATTTTGGAAAACTGAGACAATGGCAATGTACTTGGAAAATTATATGTAGTGAATTTCTTTATAAATCAATAAAATGACAGGAAAAAATAAAAATTGTAGTGCTGTATCAGAGTAAAAAAATCTTTTTACTCTATAACCATTGTAATATATTCTTTGAAAAGAAATGTTGTGTGGGTGCATTTTTTCGTCAATGGTATATGATATGCCAAATTATGTATACTGTGCTTTAAAATATTTCCAGTTAAATTTGAGGACAGCATAATTTTAATGAGGTTTGAAATGAACACTAAACCAAAAGATGTGATTCTTTAACCTTCATTCCATGTATCCTCAAATGATGGGTTTGCCACAGCAATTTTATTACTGTTTTCAAATGCTGGTGGCAATCCTGGCCTTGACCTTTCAGAATTATTAAAAAAATAAAGAAAATAAGCCTCCTTCTGGAAATTCTAAACTGTTTCCCATTTCAGTGACCTTGCCTTATGCCTGATCCTATCACCTTGGCTGTGACCAAAAGTCAGGGCTTCCCACTCAGCAGAAAACAGACTATTTATTCTCTTAGCAGGAGCTCTCTCTGCCACCATTAATGATTCATATTGGTCAAGTTTAACAGGGCCTCATGCTTCCAAGTGTGCTGTAGGACACAGTAATAACTTCTGTGTTACAAAAATGCTCTCATGAGAAGTCCACAGTGATCCTCTGAGCGCCAACTTGATCTGCTGCCTGAACAAGGAATAAATAAAAAGCAAACAACAATAGCACAGAATTCTGGGAATATTGGTTAAAAATCGTGCGTAAAAAAATTATAGAAGGACTTTAACATTTGCTCGCAAGCAAATGTATTTGCAAGTTTACGTGGCAAATTTTATGCCAGGCTCACATTATGCGCCCTTGAGAAAATCATCCAATGGTTTGACTTGTTCCATTATTTTATTTAATGTCTTGATACTTATAGAATTGTACTGTATAGAGGACATTCGATTAAACTATTGAAATCTATTATTCCAAAGATTTTTTTCATCTTATCGATTTTATTTTTAACCAAAATATATACATGTCAGAACAAAAATCTATATCTCAAAAAGAAAATAACAACCTACTACTTTCATACATTAAACAAATGTTCAGAGCAGTTTTTCTTTTTGTAATTTAACAGTATGCATGTTAATTTTAATAATACATTTTTCTGACAGACTTTATATTTCCCAGAAACGTTTCCTTATGCTATATTTCCACTTATCATTTTTAAAGTTTTTACTAGCAGTAATTATCGCATACATAAAAATTATATTGGCAGCAATTAGAACATAAAGGCAATGTTTATGGCGGAACCTAAAAAATATCAAATAGTGTTATAAGAAATTACTCAAAATTGTCAGTGTATATCACCAAGCTTTATATACATATATATGTATATATTATATATACATATATGTGTATATATATGCATATATATATAGTGGTTTAAAATGTCTAATTTGGGGGCATTTATGATATCTAAAAATTATTTTTTTAAAATACTAGTCTACTTTTTAATTTAAAAAATAAACTATTAACTGAGAATGTTAATCTAATGATAAAATGTTTGAGAAGAAAGCTAAAAGTATCAACAGCTTCAGAGAGGGATAGCTGCAGGTATGGTGGTAGAGAGAGGCTATGTAGAATTTCTGTTTTGTATCAAATTAAGTATGTTTTCACTTAGGGTTTCATAATTTCTACAGGATTTTGATAAATTTATTTTATAAAAGTTAGCATTTGGTTAATATGTTCATTTTGTTTTACAGTTTTTGTTATATATAAGTACATTTTCCTAATCAAAAAAATTAGTTTGAATACAATGGTTTAGTTAGACTAAATTAATTGAAATGAAAAAGGCACTGTAAGGGAAATGGCATCTATCTAGCTCATGAACGTGTGCTTTGAATGTTTTCATAGTAACATTTCAGATGTGTTGGAAAATAAGTCACAATTAGTGATTTACATGTGATGTATATATTACATATATAATAAATATATAACATATATATGTATATATATTAAATGAAGAGACGGTAAGCTCTGGCATTTATTCCACAGAACTACTACTTCATGGTGTGATAGTCCAATAAACAATTTTGCCATCTAATTATTCTATAAACAGAATTGGTTATGTCATAACCCAGTAACTCCCAGTATTTCCCATAAGACAGTGGGTAATGTTATTTCATTGCTAATAAACAGCTTGCCATAGTAATACTAATAATGATCATTTGTCTAAGGCTATTAATTAAGGAACAAGTAATTTCTTTTTTAAAAATATTTTCATAAAATAAATATGAAAAGTTTCTATGAAAATCCTCACTTCCATACAAAAGTGTTTTCTAATGATATACATTGTGTACATTGTATATATTGTATACAAGACCAGTAGTTGTCCAAGAAGAATAATATGTTTTGTTACGTCTCACTGTGTTCTGATCATTATAAAATATAATCATAGAGACAGAAATACTGTTTGAGTAATCCCAGGTTATGACTGTAATGGAGTAGCTTAAAAAAAGCATAAGGGTTCTGTGTAGAAGGCCTGTCTGAAGGACAAACATGCATTCTATTCCGTTAGCATTCCAAGTACTAAATCTGCATATTAAATTAGGTATCTGGAGAAAAGTGATCTCCCCAATAATCTCTTTTAAAAAAATTTTAAAGTGTTCACTGATTTTTATATAACAGTATTTCCTTGGACATTATTGAGTCCACGAGACAAGAGAAATTAATTTCACCTTCATGTCTGTGTTAGTTCATCAAGGATTTACTGTGTAATGCAGTGATGATTAAATGAATCATACCACACTAATATTTCAATAAATTATGTTTCAAGGTTGTTTTTCCCTAGATTGATCACTTGCTTTGTTTCATCACATCAGAATAATTGCTGATATTTATGTGATGTTCCACAGAATCCAGAGAATATTCAGAGTAGCATATTAGTTCTTGCTAACATCTTCTGGCACATAGAGGATGAGTATTGCTTCTAAATCTGTAAAAAATAGAATAAAATGAAAGTGTTTGGTGCAGTTACTCTGATATCCCTTGAATGCCACAAGAATCTGCATTGTAAACAAATCACAACTACCAGATTGTCGTTCAGATGTTTCAACAGAATTTTGTTAAGTATGAGGGAAACAAATGTATTGTCTAAAATGTGAGTTAGCACTTCAAAATCTCAACTATGCTTCTTATATCCATTACCTATATGATTAAATGTTAACTGTCACTGTATTTTAAATTAATATACACTAAGAAATTTGTAAACATGTAGAGTCAACTATATTATGTTAGAGAGAGTGACAAACAAGATACATAAACTTAATAAGATTCAAACACTTACACCATGTATATTAATTGCCCACAAACTTTTCTTGAATACATACCATTGATATTTGCTTCTGATATTTTCTCTTACTCTTGATATATAATATATATATGCATATATATATGCATGCATGCATGTAACTAAAGGTAAAAGGACTTTTTTTCTGCAGTAGAGTAAGAAAAAAAAGGAGCAAAACAAATTTTCTGTGAGTTACAAGAGAGTCTCTGAAGATGCATATTGGACTTAACATTTTGTAGCCCAATAATGTACCTCCCCTAGACAGATCCATCCCAGAGTTCCTGGAAGTTCATATTTAATAAGGTCAATGGGCTACATAGTGAGTGGCCGTTCCCAGGAAACAAGGACTTCAGTCTTTTTTTTTTTTTTTTTTTGAGAAGAGTACAAAATTATTCATTATGGTTGTAGTAAGCACAGGTGGAGTTTGAAATGTGTCAAGACATACAAAGGGGATAAGAAACAATATTTTCCTTATTTAATTTTCAAGTTTATCCATTCTGTGATTATTTTTATGAAAACGTGCCCCCCCATGGAGGAGTTAGAGAAAGGACTGAAGGAGCTGAAGGGGTTTTCAACACCATAGGAAGAACAACAATATCAACCAACCAAACCCCCCTAGAGCTCCCAGGGTCTATACCACCAACCAAAGAGTACACATGTGGGGACCCATGGATCGAGCCACATATGTAGCAGATGGTGGCCTTATGGAGCATTATGAGAGGAGAGGCCCTTGGTCCTATGAAGGAAAGCTCAGTGCTCCTGTGTAGGGGAATCCCAGAGCGGGGAGATGGGAGGGAGTGGGTGGGCAGGTGGGGGAACACTCTCATAGAGGCAGGGAGAGGGGAGAAGGGATAGGGAGGATTCCAGAGGGGAAATCAATCTGGAAAAAATAACATTCAAACTGTAAGTAAAGAAAATATCCAATAAAACAATCTAACTGAACAATACACACACACACACACACACACACACATGCTTGCACATACTCACATGCAGATACTTCTTGGCCAAAGAAATTGTGAAAAACATTGAGTTACAGCTAAAGAACTGCAAAAGACTGACAATGGCTGAAAGGCTTTTGTTTTGCATGGATATTCCTTCAGCTAAATTTGCCTTCTTGTTAAAGTTAATGGAATGAAATACATTCATGTTAATGAAGCATGGTGGTCAGTTTCCTTTGTATTTATATTTGTTGGACATTTCTTTTTCTTAATATATATATACATATACATATACACATACACATATACATATATATAAAGTGTGTGTGTGTGTGTCCCATAAGAGTGGGAACCTATTTCTGTGATAACATGTTATGCAAATGTTGATTGAAACTGTGTTCTGATACATTGAACTATTTGATATGACTGACAGTAAAATTTTACTTTACAAAAACTGAGAGATACCCTGTCAGTAGTTGGGCATACGTTTAATGACATCACTTGAGAGGCAGAGGCAGAGGGTTCTCAGTAAGTCTGAGACCAGCCTATTGTACTGAGCTAATTCTAAGAAAACCTCTCTGAAAAGAAAAGAAAAGAAAAGAAAAGAAAATGAATGTTAGGAAGGAAGGAAGGAAGGAAGGAAGGAAGGAAGGAAGGAAGGAAAGAAAGAAGGAAGGGAGGGAGGGAGGGAGGGAGGGAGAGAGGAAGAAAGGAAGAAAGGGAATTAAAAAAACAAAGTAGAAAAAAAATAACCAAATCAAAGCAGAGATGAAGGGAAGCTTTATTTTTCACTACCACAGGTGGTCTTTTCTGTGTAGATGAAGATTCTATCCTTCTTTCTTTTCTCTCTCCTTTTGGAATTTCATATGAAATTACTAATTTATATACATGTCCTATTCCTAAACATTTGGTGCTTTGCCCTAGATTTTGATTTAATATCATTTTTTCAATATATTATTGTAAAAGCACAAATTTTTGAAACTTAAAGATAAAACTATAAGGAAGTCACTGGTTGGCAGACACTGTGGTCTCTGCCCATTGATTTATTTTTCTAATGAAAACATAGTCTTTGATTCCTTAATTAGAGTCTAGAAGGTGGAATTAGACTCCTTCACTACGCCTGCCTAGAGTTTCTGGTTGCTCTAGGACAAAGTGAAGCTACTTGAAATTGAAATGAAATATAGTAGCTATAAAAAGAAAAAAAGTATAAAAATAATCAACAACACGTTTCAAAATGATATTTCCTAGTAAATGAAAATAAATAACAAATAGTCTAAGTGCTTAGAAACAAACTTGAATTTATTTATGAACCTTTTTTCAAGTCGAAATAATAAGGAGGTTCAATAAGTTTAGGTGTATGTGTGGAGGTATTTACAGACACAAATATAAACCCAGAAGCCTTTGCTGTAATTAAGTCCTAATCAATCATTACTGATAGACTACTAGCCTCTTGGTTATATAGCCATAGTTGCTTAAAATGCAGGATTTTCAATAGGAATTTCTATCTCTGCAGAATGTATCTTTGGGAGATAATGGAAATAAAAAATAAAAAATATTACAAATTATTTAACTATATCCAAAAGCCAGAAGCAGAAGATGCCCTTTCAAGAAAAAGGAGACTAATTTATCATCTGTATCTGTGCTTTATTGCATTGCTTAATAATTGTGTTTGTCCATATGGAATTTACAGTATATCATTTTGCATTTCACCCTTCATTAATATAATATGCATTTGTGGGAAGTACAATTTTCATGTGGAGCCAAAAGGCATTCTATTTTGCTCACTTAAAATTTTTGCCACTCAACTAGCTTCCCATAATTGAAACAGCCTGAACGTAAGTTGTTAATTTACTTTGATTTTAGAAATCTACATCCTTTGTATGCATTTTCTTAACCTTTCATAAAAATAGTTGCAGTTTTGAATGACGTAAAACAATAAAAAACTCTTGTTATGTAATTGTAGGGTCAGGTACTAAGGCATTTATGGGATCATCCTTGCTCAAAGGCTCTGAAATGTCTTTGCTTTCCTCTTGGCTATTTTCTGGTGATAGTATTAATCTTTGGTAATTTTTTCTTTGTCTCTCTGTGTTCCTTTGTGTTTTTAGAACTCTCTGGATTCTGTACATGACATTCTCTTTCTCTGTGTGCTTGTATGTTCATCTGTGGTTCAGGGCCCACCTCAATCCAATATCATTTAAATTTAGAATTATTATAGTTCTAAAATGATGATTCTAAACAGGTCACACTCACATATCACTAATGGTATGACATCTATCCACTTGGAGGGGATACAATTTAATTAGAATAAGGTCAAAGCACACTAAAAAGAAATGCACATGTGCATACATGTGTACACACAGACACACAAACACACACACACACACACTCCTATATTTAGGGTATGTAAATGAGAAGAAACAGGTATAATATATTGAGCTAATTCCATTCACTTGTAATCCTCTTGAATCATATCTTATGTTTCCTTTCCAATATCTTCCAATCATGTATCCCTAACAGCAATTTATCTAATCATTACAAGCATTCAAATATTGTACAACTTTTAAAATGCTATACTCGGGCTGGGGATTTAGCTCAGTGGTAGAGCGCTTACCTAGGAAGCACAAGGCCCTGGGTTCGGTCCCCAGCTCCGAAAAAAAGAACCAAAAAAAAAATGCTATACTCTTCTACTCTTTACATGCTTTTACATAAAATACTAAGAAAAATCTGCATTCTTTTATAAGAAAATGATTCTGTTCATAAAATGTAAGTTCAGCAGTAACATTAGAATCTTAAACTTACAGTCAGTGAATTATGTGTGCTATATTGATTCATTCTATACAGTGAACTCAGAAACTCAGTGCACACACAGGCATACACACACACACACACACACACACACACACACACACACACACACACACACACACACACACACACTGCATGATGCCATAAAATGCTAGCTGATTGTAGGCTATGCTGATTGTAGGCTATTTCTAGATATAGGCAGATACTACTACTCATCTATCACATTTTAAAAATTATCCTCAGTACAGCTCTGTCATTATTCCCCTTCTGTTCCACCTTCCAATAGTTCTTCATCCACTTCCTCCTCCCCTGTCTCCAAGAGGATGTCCCCACACACCCACACCCCACCAAGACTTCCCACTCCCTGGGGCCTCAAGTCTCTCAAGGGTTAGGTGCATTTCTCTTACTGTGGATGGACTAGGTAGTTCTTCACTGTATATATGTCCTGAGCTTGGAACCAGCTAGTGTATGCTGCCTGGTTGAGGTGGGCTGTTTGTTGATGTGTGATGTGTCACTATTACACACATTATTGCATAAATTTTCATTCTGTAACTATTTGAACAATTTTATATCATGCTCATTTGTGAAATAAAAAATCCTAAAAGCCTACCCCCTCACAGCTTGTATAATATCATCAGTGATACTGAGAATGATCAGCAAATGCACTCTATAACTGAAGGCTAGATTTCTGTGCCTGCTGGTGAATGGAGAGTACTTACTTCTCAGAGGATATTAACATATGCAGGATGGTCTTACCATCTGTCCTGAATGCCCTCCATCTGCCTGGATGAATCATTAAAAGGTTCCTTAATCACCAAGTGTCACTAATGTCACAAAACAGTCCCAATATGTTACAGTGGATTCTAACCCTACAGGGTGCTATTTGGAAATTTGGATTTCTCATAAATAAATAATAAATAAGCAGAAATATTTGTTTAGCATTTATCATTTAAAAAATTGCAAAATTAGGCTATATGGAAAACTTATTTCTGGATATTACTTTTTGAGTTATTAATTCAATGTGCAATTCCTTTTACATATCTATTAGCTGTGAGAAACCCAAATAAGTAGAAAATGCTAAAAGCCACTTTCACTTCCTATTTTTCTTACTAAAACTTTAACATAAATTAATATGCAATAGATAAGTCTTATACAAAAGTACTAAAAACAATGTTACCCTTATATCAATGAGTATGAATTATGCTCCTCCCCATGGAAATATAGCTAATCTACCAATGCAATCCTCTCTAAATTTTTTTCTTACAGAAGTTTGCAGTTTGATGAGGTCCCATTTCTTGATCCTTGATCTTAGAGCATTCGCCATTGGTGTTTTGTTCAGGAAATTTTCCCCAGTGCCCATGTGTTTGGGACTTTTCCCCACTTTTTCTTCTATTAGTTTGAGTGTATCTGGTTTTATGTGGAGGTCCTTGATTCACTTGGACTTAAGCTTTTTACGGGATGGTAAGAATGGATCTATTTTGCATTCTGCTACATGTTGTCCTCCAGTTGAACCAGCACTACTTGTTTAAAATGCTATCCTTTTCCCATTGGATGGTTTTAGGTCTCAGTCAAAAATCAAGTGACCAGAGGTGTCTGGATTCATTTCTAGGTCTTCAGTTCTATTCCACTGGTCTATCTGCCTACCTCTGTACCAACACCATACAGTTTTGTTTTGTTTTGTTTTTATCACTATTGCTCTGTAATACTGCTCGAGGTCAGGAATGGTGATTCCCCCAGAAATTCTTTTATTGTTGAGGATAGTTTTTGCTATCCAGGGTTTTTTGTTATTCCAAATGAATTTGCAATTTGCTCTTTCTAAGTCTATGAAGAATTGAGTAGGAATTTTGATGGGGATTGAATTGAATCTGTAGATGACTTTTAGCAAAATGGCCATTTTTACTATATTAATCCTGCCAATCCATGAACATGGGAGGTCTTTCCACCTGAAATCTTCAATTTCTTTATTCAGAGACTTGAAGTTCTTTTCATACAGACTTTTCACTTGCTTGGTTAGAGTCACACAGAAGTATTTTATGTTATTTGGGACTATTGTAAAGGGTGTCATTTCCCTAATTTCTTTCTCAGTCTGTTTATCCTTTGAGTAGAGGAAAGCTACTGATTTGTTTGAATTAATTTTATACCCAGCCACTTTGCTGAAGTTGTTAATCAGGCTTAGTAATTCTCTGGTGGATCTTTTGTGATGTCTTAAGTATATTATCATATCATCTGCAAATAGTGATAGTTTGACTTCTTCCTTTCCAATTTATATCCCTTTGACCTCCTTTCATTGTCTGATTGCTCTGGCTAGAACTTCGAGTACTATATTGAATAAGTAGGGAGAGAGTGGGGAGCCTTTTCTAGTCCCTGATTTTAGAGGGATTGATTCACATTTCTACTTGATGCTATAATATCTAAAAAAGTGTTTTGTGTGTATGCATGCTTGGTGTGTGTGTGTTTGCATGTGTGTCTGTGTATGTGTTTACACATATGTGGATACTTGAGTACAGTTGCACACATGCTTTCCTGTATGAACATTGAAAATTTTAAGTGTGTTCTTCCATTACTGACAACATTCTCGGGCATGACTTCTTTCAGGAGCTAGGGGATTCTTCTATTCTAGTAATCTCAATTATTCCTGTGGTCAACCCAAACCCCATGTTTTGTTTTTTGTGCATTTTTTGTTTGTTTGTTTGTTTAATTTTTACATTGGTTATTTTATTTATTTACATTTCAAATGTTATCCCCCTTTCTTATTTCTCCCCTTCAGCACCCCCCTGCTTCTATGAAGGTGCTCATCCCCCACACCCCTACTCCTGCCTCACCTCCCTAGCATTCTCCTAAACTGGGGCATAGAGCCTTCACAGCACCGAGGGCCTCCCCTCATATTGATGCTGGATAAGATCAAATTCTGCTACATATGCAGCTGGAGCTATAGGGTTCTCCATGTGTATTCTTTGGTTGGTGGTTTAGTACCTGAGAGCTCTGGGGGGTCTGAAATATAGGATTATAAACTGGACCCCATATTAAACCATATTTTACATGGGGTCTGGGGATCATAATCCTTAGCTTTAAAATGCAAGCAAATTAGCTACTGAAGAGTTACAGATTTTTAATTAAAATACATTTTTTATGTGAGACAGGGTCACACTACATAACACTAGATAGCCTGGAACTCTTTATGTAAAACAAGGCTGGCCTCTGATTCTGAGATTCCCTATCTCTGCCTCCTGACTGCTGGGATTAAAGGTGTATGCTACCACATGCAATGGTTGCTAATTTCAAATAAATGTAAAAACACTGTTAAAGTATCTGTGGTAACAGTATGAAAGCCTGCGTGAAGGTACATTTGTTTAATTCATCTGGATGATCATTAGATCCACCATTCTTTGGCTTAAATCTAATAATAGTACTTTTACTCATGCAGTATTCCAATAATAATATAAGAATAAATATAGTAGGTTGTTTCCAAACTATAATTTATCTTATATTTTTGAAATTAGTTTATATGTCATAATACAATTAATAGATGGAAGAATAACTGTTATCAGGATAAATCGCTATCTTCAATGAAAGGAGGAAAAAGTGTTAGCTAGACTCAGGACCTGGTTCCCAAAACAGGATATGAAGTTAGGAGGGAGACAAAATGGATAAGTAGAAGGAATTGGAAGTAGAAATCTAGGAGCAAAGATTATTAAAATACATCTTATTTTGTATATATTACAACAATCTTTAAATAATTAATAAAAACACAGTTCAAACATCATTGTTTATAAAAATACTTAAATAAATGTAAGCACTGTAGGTTTGCCTGTACAGAGAACATGTGGATTATCAATGATTTAGGAAATTTGGAGTTCATAATTTTGTGGCATTTGCTTGTGGTTCATTCATAGGTATAGTTCAAAAAATTATACAGTAAGTCTCAGTCTTGAGAATCCTTCTGTGCTGTGGGAGATCAAGCTGACATTCTTTTCCATAGATATGCATTAATCTTAGACTTTGCTTATAGTTGTTCTCTTTTTACTATTAATTGTCATTGAAACTAATACTAAAAACTCATAGTCGATTTATGTACATATACGTACATCAGTGTGTATGTGTGTGTGATGATCTCTATAGTCTATTTTTACATTTTGGGGAAGCATCACATTCATATTTGTAGAGGTTTCACCAGGTTTAGTAACATGAACAATGTATAATTCCCCAAGATTTTAGTAACATTTCATGGAGTGATTATAATGAAAAAGTATGGTAATATTTAAAGACATTTATTTAAAACATCTGCAGTGTTGATAGGATGACTTTATATATGAGATGCACTAGATTAACTATTTCATAGATGGTTGATAGATAAATGGTAGAAAGATAGATAGATAGGTAGATGATAGGTAGGTAGATGACAGACAGACAGACAGACAGATAAACAGTGAGAGGTGAGGCAGCTTTGTCAATTCTTCCAATAAAAGCAGTTATTTCCATAATATATAAGAAGAGTCTGGAAGCAAAGGATTATAAACCTAGATGACAATATCTTCTAAAAGATAATATATTGATTCCACAGTCACTAAGCAAGAGTAGCAAAAAAGGACCTGATAATATGTATAAGATTTTTCCTCTGTAGGCTATGCCTTGTATTTCAGGGCTATTGTTCTATCTCAATAAATGGACAAAAATATCCTAAACAATATTTTAATAATTTTAAAGGCCTGTTTAGAATCATTCTCCTTCCCCAACAGATATAAAACACACATATATTTTTCATTATCATAGATTTATATCTTCCAATATGCCATATGAAAGCAGGCAATGAATATCCTAGCATAGGGTCACATTAGCTTGTTTCACACTGCATTAATAAACCATAACTCACATATTCTCTTCTGTGAGACCAGTGGTAGATTCTTATCTTCTAAATCAACTATAATAGTTTTGTAGAAAATAGTGTTGTTGTTGTAATTCACAGAGACAGTGATGGGAATGTGTTTTTCAATGACTTGTAACTGTCTAGTCTCTTGCTTGTTTAACTGTTCTAACGTATAGATAACAGTGTTATACTTTGACTTATATTTCATTTGTATTTAGAAAAGGAGTTGAGTGAATATATTATACTCAAGTCTAGCCACATATCTTAGTCATTAAAGTGTTTGGGACACTGTAAAGATTGAATTATTTTAAAAGTATTTAGTATTAATGTTTCTTTTAATTAAAAAAAAAAAACTACCAGTAACGGTGTTCTCTGAATCAAATGATACAACTAAAATAGGTTTCCTATACTCCAGGCTCAGATAATATGAGGAAAATTAGGCTGAATGACTGTCAGAGACAGAACAGGATGTTCTGTGAGATATCTAGCATATTGTGCCCATAAAATCTCAACAATTTGCCCAGCCTCCTAATCAAAACCTGAGCAAGGCCAACACGGATGACAAAATCACATGGAGCACTACCCTTAGATGAAGGGATACAGAAAGTCAATGACTGTAATATTAAATCAATTATAATCAAATGAGAAATACTACGTAGACTCAGCATATTGTAATTGTAGATGTATTAATATATGAGATTATATATCCATAAATATGTCACATTAATAAATAAAAAGAGGGACATAAATTTGAAAGGGATCATAGGTGACATTGGAGAATCCGAAGGGTGGAGAAAATTGGAGAAACTAGGGCTAACCTGGTTTTCTGAGTGTTGGCCTATAATGGATCATGGGGCTTTCACCAGAGTTGTAGGCCAGGATATGATGATTTAAAGGTTATGCAGGCACTGACAGAATATCAGAGTCTGCACATGGAGGAGACCATACTTAGGGTTCTGTGTGTTGGCATAGCATCTGGTAAAGCAGGCTGCTTCCACCAGATTTCTGGGATGAGATATCTATATTTAAATTAAATATAAAAGTTTAAATAATTTTTTTGAAAAAATGTGAATATTTACTGTTTAGTTTTCACTGTAAAACTGGATGGAAAGTAAGTAAAACAAAGGATATATTGGCCACATTGTATAACACAGTTTAATAAGGCTGTTTAAGTTCATTTATATTACTATTGCTATTTTTTCTATGTATATAAACATGATGTATTTGTTATTTCTTTAAAAATAAAATTAATTTCTCTCTAATATATGTTTGTATCCAAAAGTCCTATGACTATTTTACCAGGATGATTTATATATAAGTTTATGTTTAAGGGGGGACATTTTAAAATTAAAAAAAGAACTTAGATTGTAGGTCTAGGCTTTTCAATAGATAATGAGAATTGAAAAAAAAACACATTACTGGACATAAATTATCTAAAGTGGGAAACCAATTTTAACAGGTTAGAATTATAAGTTTAGACATCAGGAAAGCTGTGATTTGGCAAATTACTTTGTTTTTTATCAGCCAACCCTTTTGATCTTTTATCATTCTTCCAGCTAAAGAAACAAACAAATAAAAACGATGTACCTTAACTTATAAACACGACTGTAATTTTAGACTTGAAGAGTTCTTCTTTTAATGCATTTTTTCAAAGAGGCTCAAAGCTATTTTTTAAAATAATAAGTCCGCTTCAGGAGAGCATTTAACTGTTCTATCAATGGAAAAATGGGCAGTTTTATTTTTCTCTTGTGAATGGTAAGATTGATCTTCTGCACCTTAGTGGCTGCCCTGTGGAGATGAACACATTTTGGAACCAGAATATGATCAAGACTCTGTAGGAACAGGGAATATTACGACTTGTTTCTCCTGTGTACATCACAATACAGAAATAATTACATGGGGTTAAATTGCACACTATAGGACAAAACCTATATGACTGCTCCATGAAGTACTGGGTCTCTTAAAGTGGCATTTCTTATCAATTTAATAATCTTTATCTCTCTGATACAAATTATTTTATTCCACAATCATTTCAGAATAAGATGTGTTAGGTTTTGGGTCCTTTCCATACATCCTGAGGATATAGTTTTGGGTATATGCCTTGGTATTATTGTCTGATTAAAATCTGAATGTTCATATGCTAAGGGTTGATGTACTTCTGGAAGCTGCTGAAAATTAGTAGAAGAAAGTTATATCTCAGGGACTGTGCTTTCGAAGCAACTTGTGGAAAAAGCTATTCCTATTTCTTCATTGAATGGCTACAGAGAATGGCCAGTCTTCCACCATTGTCTATATCTGCTATGATAAACTTGGTAGACCAAGGACAGCATCATCACAGGCTGAAATTTCTACTATTCTATACTTTGTTTATAATTTGTATTTTTCCAAGTTTTCAAATGCCAGAGCCATTGTCTATCTAACGACAGCCCCAGTTACATATATAGAAAATGTATTTCAAGTTCTTAGTCTGGAGAATGCAAAATAGTTTCTGTATGACTATTGCCATTGCACACAGATGCTGTTGAGGCTGAATGTAATACCCTATTAAATACAACCCAAACTTCAGATATAAGAAAGGCAGGAACCAAGCTAGAACTTGCCTGAAAGTCATCTCTATGAGGCTCTCATAATGACTAAGTATGTTATTTATGAAGGTGGCTAAAGGAGACATTTTATCAAGGTATATAAATGACAACAGTGACAATACTGACAAAAGGTACATTTATCTTTGGAGTTAGTAACAGCTATGTAATGGGACTCAAGAACCATGCTTAGTAAAAAATCTCTGTCTCATACTATAAACCTAGTCAGATATCTAAAACTGGGAATGTTAATGTCATAGAGGAAAACTTATTCTTTCCAATTTTCTAAATGTATATAGTTTCTATTTGTATACTAATTAATTATCCTTATACCCACAAGTAATCTTTGACCCCTCATCAAAGAAACATGTTACTTTTCAACAAAAGTTACTACACACATGACACCTAAACAAAATCCATGAAAAAGTGAGATGGGCTGCCCAACCACCATTACTGATATATCTACCATGCGATACCTACCGTATGTTTCAGGTAAATTCATAAAAGATGGGGCAGAAATATTACAAGATCCAGAGGTCCAGAACACCTGCTTCTATGTAGTGTCCCATAGACAAGACAAAGAAAGTATACCAATGAAATCTCAACAACATGTATGCCTGAAGAAGAGTGACATAATGACAATACCAGTTGACATGCTAATGTGGACTGGGTAAATTCTACAACTTCCCCTATATTAAGATGTGTAAGTGATCAATGGCTGCTAAGAGAGGGAGAAGCAGCTCTCAACAAAAATGAATATGCCCAAAGCTGGCCTAATATGAAATGGTAAGCCAAGCAAACATTTGCATATCAGTAGCACTAAATGGATTGTGTAGGTTATACATACATGTGTTTGCTGATATATGCACATATGTATTTATAGAAATATTAATAAATGAATAAGCAGTAATCAGTTTAGGAGGAAAGTGATAGGGGCATAGAAGAATTGCAGAAGCAAGAATAATGCAAATGCAGTGCTTATGTCTGTCACCCTCAAAAGATGAAAGAATAAAAGTAATAATTTCCTGAAGAAATTAATAAATCAAAAATTTCTAGTTGAGGAAAGTAGTATACAGTTTTGGGTTAACTGTATTTTACTATAAAATTTTGAGAATTGAATTTCTAGTTTTAGGGATATATCTGATTTCTACATATGTTTCTTACAGATATTTTAAATGAGAAAACAATATCAGGGGAGGATCACCACCAGGGTCATAATTATTAAAGTAACACAACGATGACAAGACTTTGCTGTGTAAAGGACATCAAAAGTGTTTAGTGGTCATTGTCATGTTTTCAAATGTGACATGACCAAGAAAGACATGGCTTCTGGAGGAACTTATTTACATCTACGTTTCTCATCTGCAAGTATTTATGGGTAAGAATTTTTTATATCAAATATATTAATTTATTATTTAGCAATCAAAGAAGAAATGCTAAGAAACAAATATCTAAGAGCAGCAGATAGATACATCATCAAATCGGGGGTTTAAAACACCCAACAGAAATGTCAGGAGCAATCGAATAAGAGCAAACAAAAGTAAAATTATCAAATTGTATGTTGAAAATAGTCAGCAGAAATTGCCCGGGAAATCAACTCTGAAACAGTTGGATTGGCAGATCTCCAGAAACGGCAGAGTATTCGCTCTATAGATGAGTTTCTTTCTTCATGGTCCTACTGTGTCAGTTTTGTACAACGGGACCAAAATAGTAACATGTGACTGGAGAGATGGCAGAGCGATTAAGTGCACTTGGCTGTCTCAAACAGTACTAGAGTTTGGACTCTAATAATCATATAAAGCTCCTGTAATCTGAGGATCTCCTCTGACCTCCAGCACCAGACATAAAAAGAGTGCACATACAAACATTGGGGGTAGGGAATAGAAATCTCTGGTGAGAACAGTTTACTTTGTTTGCCCTTCAAGATCACATTGTTTCTAAGGCCCTTGGATGTTTCTTGCTTATTAATTAATTAATTAATTACCTATTCATTGTTGAAGAACCAGGGGACCAGAACAGGTTGTCTTCAAAGATCCTGGAATTAAACATGCCTTCCTCTCAGAATACACTTATCAGTGTGCTTAAAGGCCACAGGACTACTTGACAATATAGTTTGCTACAACGTTAGCTTTTCTGGTATACCTATTGAAAGATTTAGGGATGAGAACAATTTGCTTGGACATCATTAAGGACTTTTGGTTTCCCATCCTTTTTTAAAAACACTAAAATCAGTCATCACTAGCTTTTCAAACTGTGGATTACAGATTCCACAGTAAATATAGTGGTACTTAGAAAATGTAGTCAGTAGTAAATCTGGGTGTCTCTGAAGCTCTCAACTATGCTACACCCTGCAAAGTTCTGCCATCTTCGATTCTAATCATGCAACATGTAGACTGAATATGCCAGTCGACCAAATAAGATGAACAAAGGGTTCTTGTTAGCTCAGATTTCAGATTATTATCGGGAATGAATTGCAGTGTGGTTATTATACAAAATTTTCTGTTTCTTCCAATATTTTCTATTATCATCTCCCAGTAAATATACTGTTTCTTTTTAATTGCTATTTCAGTTGCTACCTTGGGTCTTAACAAAATTACTTGAGTAAAATTTTGATTGGGAATGTAACAAAATTTCAAATAATTCTAATGTCTTTAAATATAATTCAGCTATTTTGTACTATCTACCTGTATAAAGTGGTTCTTAGCATTCACTATTAAAAAAAATCATAGTATCAGTCAACTTAAAAAATTAATAGTTCTCTACATCTTACAATGCCAAATATTTCATCTTAAATTTCATTCTTTATGTAAGATAAATATTGCATATATTTTATTAATTTCAAATATATTTTCATGTTTAATACATGGTAAATAATAGCAAATACTGTCTTTGTAATGCATTCCTTAATGATTTATCATTAGTACATTCACTAAATATGTGATTTGTATACCTATTTAATTAACCTTGTGTCAGGTATGAAAAAGGAACAGAGTTAAAAAGATTTAAGATTTCTTTATTAGTCCATATTACACACACACACACACACACACACACACACACACACACACACACACACGCACACACACACTTTTAAAAAGTATTCTGAAGTAATCTAGAGCCTTTGTCTTTTCACAGCAATAAGAGCTAGAATAGGCAAATACAACCCACTCTGGTTCAGCATCCATTTGAAAACATTGTTGCTATAGCTTCCTTATGAGCAAGATATTCAACCTTCTTTTTCACCTCTGCCACCATGGGATTGGTCTGTTTGCAGCCCTCTGACACTGCCACATCTGGTGCAGAAAAGAGAGCTCTCCATAGACTTTCAAATGTTTAATTAAGCATGAAAATATGATGACAGCATCCTATCTGAGCAGTACTATGGATTCAGATTGTTACTAAAATCACTCTGAAGGAGGTTCCAACGTTCATCAAGAAACCACATCTTCCCTTAAAGGGCAGATTGCTTTTCACATCATTAGAAACAGTTGAGTTATCTCAGCTGTAAGGCTTGTTGTTGTCACAACAAATGGAAAAGAAAATATCTTTGAGTCTCCTTCCAGGTTAACAGTTAATTAACTTATTAATATTAGATTGGCTTGAAAAATGTCTTCGTCAAGGAGGAATTTCTGAGGGCTCCAAGGTAAGTGGAAAGACTTGGCACCATATCAGGGTTTTTAATTCACATTTGTTTTATTCAATTAAATTATAATTCACCCTTCCCCTTCCTACCGTGATGATAAAATCCTCTGCCAAATTCAGGAACTCTACTTCTTTAACCATGTTTATTACATTATACATGTAAATCGTGCTGTGAATCCACCCAAACCCAAGATATTTTAGTCAGAAGTGTGTTTCTTACTGCTTGCATCTCATTTATTATGGGTCCATTAACTTGATGATCTCTCCCTGATTTAACATTTGCAGTTTGAATGAGTCTAGAAATTTGTCTATTTCTTTTAAATATTCCAAAAAAATGAAGTACAGGTACCTCATTTCAATATGACTTTCCTTGGCATCATGATTAATAGTCACTTGTTCATTTCTGATTCTGTACATTTGTATCATCTATTTCCTATTTGATTTTCCACCTTTCACAGGCTTCCATGCACAACAGGTACCAAGGCTGAGGGAATAAGCTTAGATTTCATGCCAGCTCTTGGTGGTGGCTGCATACATGAAGCCTGATCTGTGACACTGACTAGGTTTGCTGTTCATTGCCTCTGTCACTTCCCAAGAAGGGGATTGGAGAGCCATCTCCTTTCTTCCCATCATGTCTGCTCAATGTTTTCATATACTCCTCCAGTTCTCCTGTGTCTCACTGAATAATTTAACCTACTGCCTCATGCCCAATCTTGGACATTGTGCATATCATTATTTCAACATTTCAGCAGGTTTAATTTTATTAATAATAATGAATCATTATAATTCTAATAATAATAAATTCTCATTCCATTTGATATTTCAAGAAAAATTAAATTTGTTTAGTTTTGCTTTCAGTTTTCATTCTTGAATTTGCCACAAAGGTATCCAGTGTAAATTCAGTGATGTTTCATATTCTTTAAAGTTATCTGCAATGCTGTTGTTAGCAAATTTACAACACCTTATTCTCAGAACAATGAAAATCAAATGAACCAAAAATATTTAAAAGAGTCAATCTAAATACACAGTTGCATATCTCCTTCTGTTTTATTTGACTTATAAATAATGGTGTCTGAGACCATTTCTTTTCATTTTTTGTTATTGTTTGAGAATGTCACTCATGTTTATTGAACTAGACGACTGTTGTTTTCGCTACTCCAATTCTTACTTCATACTCTCACGACTAATTTCTCACAAACACAAACTGTCTTTGCTTTGTTTTTCCCTTTTCTTTCTCTTATTTCTTCTAACCTACTGAGTGCACTCAGTCCTGGGAGTATGGGTACAGGACCATTATCAGGAATGAGTAAGCCAGCCTCTGAGGGGCTATCACTTTGACAAATAACTAACACTCCCCCACCCCAGGACCACCAATTGTCATCAGTTGCCAATAGGTCATCTGCTAGGGACAGGACTCCATGATCACTCTCCCTTCTATGCTGAATTTTCATATAGCTTGTTATTTCCAAGGTCTCATGCATGCTATAACAGCCACTCAAATACTGTGAATTTGTGTGTACCATTATTCTGGAGTATCGTGAAAACAGGACACTACCTTGTTTCATTGGAGTCGTTTATACTCTCTGCCTCTTATACTCTTTCAAGATAATCTCTGAGCCTTAGCTGGAGAAAAGGAGGTATGGATATCTTAGGACTGAACAATCTGCAGTTAGCAGATTCTATCCATGTTCACAGGAAAAAAAAAAAGCAACTATGGAGCTAGATAGTCATGTGACTCAGTGAGTCAGTCCACAACAAGAGTGAGGTCATGGTGGATCCAAACCCCCAAATCTAACCCTGAGACCAGCAGTAGTAGGACTGTTTCCTCCTCACGCTGGACCTGCATGTGCCAGCACACATAAGCGTTATGATCCCCACCTCTGTTCCTCTTGAGCCTGGTGGCCAGATTATTGGTTAACCTTCCTCTCTCCCTTCAAGAACATGACCAATCAACACCTGGGATTCCTCTTCACTCAAAGGAAGCATTTTTAGCACCTCAGCCCTAGCCAATCATATACATTCACTACAAAAGCCCCTACCCACTCCTCAAAGTTTAAATATGCCTTGTTACCCGCCAATAAAACAGAGTTAAAAACAGTCTGAGAAACTGTTTCTCACCCATGCTGAAGGAGATCCTGCTTACCCACTCACCCAGATAAGTTTTTTCTTCCCAGTTCATGCCAGTGTACAAAGTTGCCTGGATACCCCGAGGAGAAAAGCAGACTCTGGAGGGCAAGCATCCATTCATCTGACCCAGGAGAGTGAATCTTTCGTGCTACAATAATTACTGATTAGTGTTACATTCCCATTGGTACACAGTGGCACAGATGACATGTGAGTAAACTCACACTTTCTAATGTGACTTAAGGCATGATCCATGAAAGAGAACTCATGTTGCATACAAGTATCACAACCAAGAACAAATACAATTCAGACTCCAGAGATGAACTTCCTCTACATAGATAGAGTATTAAACTGACTCCTAATGACTTACATTTATATTCATAGATTTTTTTCATCTTTTGAGCCTTATGAGGATAATTTCTAATTGCAGTAATTGGAAAATAATACAAAGACTCACAAGTGATCATTAAGTGGAGAATAAGAAACTGTGGGGTGGATCTGGAGCAATGGCTCAAAGGTCAACACCTGATGCTCTTGAAGTTTCTGTTCTTAGCATAGACACAGTGCTTTATAACAATTTATAACCAACATGTCAGAGAATCCAATAGCCTTTTCTGGCCTCTACTGTCACTCCATTCACATGGTGCACAGCCATACATAAAATCAGAACACCTATATCCATAACAAAAGTAAATCAATGTTAAAATAAAAAGGAACTGTGAAGTTCTCAGCCTTAAATGTATGAGATTTTTTTTTTTGCTTTTGTCTTTATGTGCATGAAGTTTTGTGTATATGGTTGGACATGTGTCTGTATGCATGCATGCATGTGTGTTTATAGGAACACCTATGCCTTGTTGGATATATGAAGATCCATGAATAAACATAGGTACTGGCCTTTATGTGTAGGTGGCCCAAGTTTTCCCAGGGCTTACAATGTCCTTGCCTTTCATCACTATACTGATATTAGAGAGCAGTGTAGCCCTGCCACAGTTTACATGGCTTATGGGAATTCTATTCCAATCCTAAAGCTCCTTCCAAAAGCAGTTTATCCACTGGGCCCTGTCTCCAGTCTCATATTATTTTAATTAGAGCCACAAACGTGTCCATGGAGTGTCTTAGCTTAGAGCCAGTATGACATCACAACAAACCGTGTTTTCTCTAAGGAAAAAGTAAACAAAATAAAATGACCCCCGCCCCAGATTTCAAAACACAAAGCAAAGCATTTGTCTAATTTACATTGGATTCTCAGTGGTATCTTTATCTCTTCAGGCTTAGAACACCACAGCACTTTTCACATTGTAAAAGCGAAAACGCTGGGGTTGAAAAGTGCACAGCTACTATCTTAGTGATTTTTCTTTTGATGTGTCAGTTTAAAGCTGCTGGAAAAGAAAATGTTTCCTAAGAAAGAAGTTTACACGCATTGCCTGCCAGAATGAATGGTATAGGGGATGCTGCGGGAGGGAAGGATGGTTGAAAGGAAATAATCAATGTGAAGAATATTTCCTAAATTTGATTTTTAAAAGGTCACTGTGGATGGATCTTTCTATTTTTCCTTAAGCTGCAAGGCCAGATTAGACACGTTCTCACTACCTTGACAAAATACCTAACTAGACCTGCTCATGGGAAAAGTATTTCTTTTTGGTTCAGCCACTCATAGCAGGGAAGGAATATGGAGCAAATGGTGGTAAAAATGGTCAAAAAGTCATTCCAAACCCTAGCAAATAAGGAATTGGAGCAAGTGGGAAGAGAAGGAGACCAGAGCTTTCAAATTGATGGCTCCAGTAATCCTTCTCCATTGTCCTGAACCACATACAAAACAGCAAAGGAAACAACCAAAAACAACAGTCTTCCATGAATAGGGACTTGTGGTGCTTGTAGGGATATCTGAAGCCCAGTGCCTTCCTCAGGTTTAAGGTTCTGGTCTCAGTCCCCTTCTTCTTGAGCTAGGGTCTCTCACTTAGGTGGAGTATTGGATTTGGAACACTTTATAGAGAACTTTGTGCAAATGTCCAGCTTTGACAATCAGTGATCCTAGCTTTCATTTTAACAAGGTAGAAAAATAAGAACAAATTAAACCTAAGATATATGCACATGAAACAAATAATACAGATGAAAGCAAGAACCATCCAAGAAGAAAATAGACTTTCGAGGGAATCAATAGAGTACATGGTAATTTGTTAGATTAAGCAAATAAATAGAGTTTAAAATGACTGATCATAGAAAGTGTAGGTCATAGAAATACAAAATGACATAAACACAAGTGACACTGAATTTATAATTTTTGACAAAATTTAAAAAAAGTCAATAAATAAAATGCAAAAAGTATCTTGGCATATTGAAATTTCTGCCTAAAGGTATCCCCAAAAATTTTAGGACCTCAATCCTGCTCCATTAACTCTGTGACTGAACTAATTTACATTTTCACTCTTGGTGGATATGGGTCTATTCTCTCTGAATCCTCCTTAGCATTTTAAATTTCATTTGCTAATGTTTGATGTGTTTTATTTTATTTTTGAGATTATATTATAAGCATATTCCCCACTTCCATTTTCTCCCTGCAAACTCTTTCATGTATCCCTTCTTACTCTCCTTTAAATTTATGGCCTGTGCTTTCAGTTTTATATATGCATATTCTTAACTATGATCTGTTATCTCCACATAATGTTATCTGTATGTATGTATTTGGAGCTGAGCATTTAAAACTGGACAATCAATTACTTTGCCCTTCAGTAGGGAAGACAACCCTTCCTGCTTCCAGATCTACTCAGTTGCCATTAGTTTTTTTATGTAGGGCCGAGGACTCAGGGGTTTTTCCTATCCACTTTGGCATATACATTGGTGCCATCTTTATTTAGTTACATTGGGATGCCTTAGTGACACTTTATGAGTGACGCTTCTGACATTACTAGAAGAGACAATCTCACAGAAATCTCTACGAACCGCTAGCTATTAAAACCAGTATGCCTCCTCTCCTGAAAGGTACCTCGAGACTTATGTGTGGGAGTTGGTTTTTGTGGATACATGCATTGGGACTGGAAGCCACAGTCCTTCACTTGGATGGGTTGTTTTTGTTTAGTTGTAACAGTAAGTTTTAACAACAGTCTATAAAACTTCTCTTTATAATCACAGATATGTTGGGTCTTTGCTCTTATCAAGGAAACTTCTACTTATTTTCCTTTTGTTAAAAGCTATTCAGCCTCAGTATGATGATTCTTTAAGATGTTTTAACTTACATTCCCCTAACGGCTGAGGGAGATGTGAATTATTTTCATAAATTATCACCACCACCACCACCACCACCACCATCATCATCATCATCAACATCATCATCATTAATCTGTTGGCAATCTGAATTTCTTTCTTTCAGAAGAGCTATTCTTATTAGTAATATTTGCAGTAGTTTGGTTTTGATCATTTTTATATTCTCTTACAATTGTGGATATTAAACTGTCAGATGAGCTGTTTATACGTTTTTTTTCCCATTCTCTCTAGTTTGTACCTTCTCCTAAGTTTTCTTTGATGTGCAGAGTCTTTTTTTGGGATGACTTTGTCCACTTCTATTTCAGTTTGTGTAAGCTTTAGGACATCAAGGAAAAGTTTTGTATTACAGTTATTGTATTATCTTTTGCCTAGGATCTCCTCTACTAGATTTATATTAAAAATCCAATTAAAGATTAATTTTACAGGATAAAAAATGCAGTTTCGTCTCCATCTGCACCCACAGCTAGGGCTATCCCACAGCCCTCAGTCACAAAACCTGTCCACAGACAGCTGGTTTGCCAGGAGCACTCTCCCTTCTAAGCCCACAGCCAACATGTGGGGCCCGACTTTCTCTCCATTGATGATCCAAGAAGAGACACACCGGGAGTGCATGGGGCCCAGGAATCACAGGGCAGCCTAGGACAGGACCCTTCAGGTCTCTATCTGTACCCAGAGTTGGGGCTGTCCTACAGCTTTTGGACCCAAAACCAGTTGGAGGAGAGCTGGTCTGGCAGGAGTGCTGTCAGTACTAGGATCACAGGCACACAGGCTCACAGACCTACAGGAGAGAGAAGCTTCAGTCAGAGACAGCAACACCATAAGAAGAACAACGATATCAACTAACCAGATACCACCAGAGCTCCCAGATGACTCCAGCCGCAAATGTAGCAGGGGATGGCATTGTCTAGCATCAATAGGAAGAAAAGCCCTTAGTCCTGTGAAGGCTCGTTTCCCCAATGTAGAGTAATGGCAGGGTGTTGAGGTTAGAGTGGGTGGGTGGGAATGGGAGCATCCTTATAGAAGCAGGGGGAGGTGGAGGGGGTATGGGAGAGTCAGGAAGGGCACAACATTTGGAACGTAAATACATAAAATATTGAAGAAAAATAAAATGTAAGGAAAAGGCAGTTTCATTATTTTGCAGGTAATTGTCCAGTGTCTTTAGATACCACCTTTTGGAAAGCTAGTTCTTCCTCCAATGTTCTTTGGCACATTTACTGAAGTCTCTAAACTGGTGTATGCATATTTCCAGGCATTGGTTCTGTTCTGTGTGTCTCTGACTACTTCAGGCTGGCACATGCTATTCTTTTTTTTTTTTTAATTAACTTGAGTATTTCTTATATACATTTCGAGTGTTATTCCTTTCCCGGTTTCCGGGCAAACATCCCCCTCCCCCCTCCCCTTCTTTATGTGTGTTCCCCTCCCCATCCTCCCCCCCTTGCCGCCCTCCCCCCAACAATCTACATGCTATTCTTAATATACGACGCTGCTGTGTTTGGAGATTAGGTATTATCTTGTTTCTAGAGCAGTTGATTTTAATTAAGATCACCTTGGATGTTCAATGTCATTTCACTACTGTATAAATTTGAAACTATGGCTTGTTATGATAAAATCATTGCAAGATTGATAAAGATTCTTTTGACTATGTAGAGAACTTTGTATAGTAGCAAATTCTTCCAATTTAAAAGTACAAGGATTCTTTCCTTCTCTCTGTGTGCAAATGCACATTTATGTACACATGCATCCATGTATGTACTTTACCTTTTAATTAAAGAATGGTTTACAATTTTCAATAATACTTTCGCTTCCATACTTAAATTTATTCCTACTTTTTTATATTTTCATTTACCATGTGTAGAGATTGTCTCAAGTTATCTTCTCAGAAAATTATTTATTTAGGTTTGTAAAGATTAATGATTATATGGGCTGATTTTGTATCACACAAGTCCTCAGAATTTTGTTATTGATTCTGTTTGTCTTCAAACATACATAGTCTTTAAGCTTTCCTTTGCATACAATCACATTATCACAAGCTTAGGACAGCAAAAAGACATATGAAGGTGGACAAAGAATACCCAAGAGATTTCAATCTACACACCAAACCACAGGTAAGTAAGAATTGCTGTGAGAGGAAGAAATAGTCTTCTCCATGGCAGAGCGAACAGAATGATTACCTAATATGTATGTGTTTTCAATGTCAGCCACGAAATATGTGTGTGTGTGTGTGCGTGTGTGTGTGTGTGTGTGTGTGTGTGTGTGTGTAAAACAGCAGCAATTAATGAAAAAAAGCACAGGGCTATAAATTGGAAAGAGAGCAAGAAGTATATAGGAGAGTTTAGAGGAAGAAAGGGAAATGAGGAAATGAAGTAATGTTATAATATGAAAAAGAACTCATAAACTCATATTATCTGTAAATAGGGAAACTTCCTTTATTTGTTTCTCATCTGTTACCTAGCCACTCTAGGGCCTCTGGAAGTATGACTTCCAGTGTGATGTATACACATATCATGTTATGTATACACTGTTGACAATAGATATCGCTAATCTGTTCTACATTTTTCTCCAGTCTTTATGATGTCAGATACCCTTTTGTCAGCTGTACCCTTATTGTACTAATTGTCATTTACATTACAATAGATTTACTCATTTTGAAAGATCAGTAGGTGTATTTTCTTTATGTATTACAATAATATACATTTTGCTTTGCTTTGATTTTAATAAAATGTATGCCATTTATTGATTTGTGTGTAAGGAACTACTCCACTACCCTAGAAGGTATCTCTACTGATTATGATGAATGGTCATATTCTTAGGCCACTGGATTAAACTAGTGCTTTGTTGAGTATACTTTCAAGTATTTTCATTACAGATATTGGTTCATGCATATTCACATCTCCAAATAAGTCTATCATATGGCATATAACAGTTCCACATGATGTATCTTAGTAGTATTCATAAAACTCAAGACATGCTATCAAATTACCTTACTGTGACTGTATAGATAAGGAAAATGTGTGTTACATATATACAATGTAATCATATTATGCCATAAATGAATCCATACTCCATTGTTTTACAGAGAAGTGAATATAGTTAAAGGGCATTCCATGAAGTGAAATAAGTGAAATAATATTTGAATATATAATTTTGATGGTCAGAGTCCAAGATGCCAATGGAAAGGAAATAGTGGCAGGTTAGCTAAAGGGTAATAAGCAAAGATAGAAGTAAGCTCTACTAATCTACTTGACAGAATATTGAATGGAACCTAAGTTACTATAAACTGCTATATATTTCATTTTCTTTAGATGAAAACAGAATATAAACTCTATAATTAGTTTCATTATGAGTCAGTGTTAGCACAAAATTATAGAACTAAATTGAGTGTCAAATTTTGAAGTTAAAAAAACATTGCAATTTAAGACTCACTGGTAAATAGTACAAATAGATTAGATGTATATAGTCTATTCATGCTCACTACTAATATTTAAATTTCCCAATAGAGAATAGTTATTAGCTATAATTCTATAAGGTATACTATTTGTTTTAGGAAATCACATACTCATTTCTAGTTTAGAATTCATAAAACCCTGCTGAAATGATCCATTACTAAGTATAAAAGGATATGTAAGAGCTGTAGAGCTATCTCAGTGGTTAATGGCACTAGGTGCTTTTCCAGGTTTCTATGCCCCATGTCCACCTGGCACCTCACAATCATCTATAACTTTAGTTCCAGAGAATCCAATATTCTGGCCTCTGCAGGTAACAGGCATGAATGAGGGACACATATGTATATGCAGACAAAACACTTAAATACGTGAAATATAATATGTAAGTTTACATTGGAAGAATGTGTGTTATATATGTTATTTTAGTTTACTGTGTAATGAAATAATAAATTGTACACAGTGTGACTAGTTATGACTAAATAACATTTTCAGCACTTTGCCTTAGACTTAGAGTATTCCAATTCACAATCAGTCTTCTTGCATATTGATTTCATTGCAGATTATTAATTAGTATGACTAAATCTTAATGTCCTACATCAGTAAGTCTAATGGAGCACTTTTCACTTTCCATGATTGGTATCCATATTTTGCACATAGCAAAGATTTTAGTTTTAAAAATTCTTTTGATGCACACTTTGCGTAGCTCCAGTGAATTAAATCACACTAAATAACATGGACCAAGTTAAATTTGATTTGTGTGCCTGGTGTTTAAGGTCAGTCCAAAGGGAATGCAAACCCCAATGCATATGGCTCAAATGCAGTTACAAACTAAGGTTGCATGTAAATGAGAATGCATAGGAAGCATTACCATCTGTCTGCAAAGTCTTCCCTGATTTGCCTGCTGAAATGTTATAGGCTTAGTTAAAGCAAGCAGCACCTGGGGGAAACTGAAGAAGACAGCTGCCTTCGTTCTCTAACAGAGCAAGGCAATGCTCACTAATAGGACCTGGGACCTGTCTAACCTAATCACAAAAATCCCAAAGGGTTTCTCA
The DNA here is from genome assembly GCF_021556685.1 of Rattus norvegicus. Lineage (NCBI taxonomy): Eukaryota > Metazoa > Chordata > Mammalia > Rodentia > Muridae > Rattus > Rattus norvegicus. Next base: position 76,280,310 of record NC_141535.1, read on the forward strand.
GCAGTCGATTCATCTATCACTGACACAGCTGAATCCTTAAAATTGTCTATGCATGAGTAATGACTAATTCTTTTACTCTATTCAAATGAGATTGCTCTCCTTGTATAGATGATAGTCTTCTTGAGTTCAACATTAAATAAAGAAAAGAGGAAACATGTAAGAAAGAAAAAGGGGAAGTGCTTTAAGTATAGACATCGTAAAACTGGAATTAAAATAGTATAGAGTGCACAGTGATACAGATTTTTATACAGATATATGTAATATTCACATTTCTATTATAAAGATTGTTGTCATCTCAAATTCAGGGTGGAAAAATTATGTCTCTATATTTAAAGGAGTTTTAAAGATTAAAATTTTAAATGTTAGTTTAGCCATAGTTACTAATTTAATATATAATTAATTACACTAAAGGACTTCATTGAAATAAATAAAAATGTTATTTTAATATGTAGTTAAATTGCCTTAATTACACAAAATAATAGGTTTTGTGCTGACATTTTTATATCTGTCAATAATGTATTTTAATCATATTCATCCTGCTAGAGTCTCCTGGTTTTCTCTTCGTGTTATTTTCCTTCCTCTTTTCAGTGGGTTTCATTAGGTTTGGTTGTAGTAGCTTGTGCTTTTGACCAATGACTTAAAGACTAAAGGAAATATTGTACCTTTTCCCACCAACCTTGGTGTTTGTGGTGGTTTGAGTATGCTTGGCAAAACTTTGCCTCTTGCAAGACACAAACTGTCCAGGCTGCAAGATGCAGAACTCTCATCTACTTCTCTAGCACCATGTGTTTTTAAATACTGTCATGTTTGCTGCCATGATGATAATAAACTGAACTTCTGAAACTGGAAACCGGCCCAAATAAAGGTTATCCTTTATAAAAATTGCATTGGCCACCGTGTCTCTTAATAACAATGTAAACCCTAACTAAGACAAAAGTTGGTACCCACAACTGGAATTGCTGTAATAGGTCTGCCCATATTTCTGTGGACTTTAGGATTTTTAATTTGGAAACCAGTGGACTGCTTTAAATGGGCCTTAGTGGGCCATTCTTTAAGTAATATGGAAGACATTTGTGCTGAGGGTAAATTAAACTCTATGGTATTGTCTCAATGTTTTTCAGAGAATAAGAATTATGATATGTGACCTAGAGACTGTTCTTCTGAAGTCCCAAAGAAGCCCATCATAGACTTTGTCCTAAGATTTACTCTCATAAAGAGCATTTTGATCAAGAATAGCAAGATTAGGAAGGAAAAATACAAAATGTATGGTTGAAAGAGCAAAGAGGAACCAGAAAGTATATTTTAAGTAAATCCTGTGTTCAAAATATTACATGAAATTAAGGCAAGATGCCACCCACGCAAGTTTATTATTTGTATGTTTACAATTGAATAAGCCATAGATGTACATAAACCTTATTTTAATCTGTTTATTGTTTTTATTTGGGCTTTTAATCTAGAATGAACTACAGTCTAAAAATGTAGCACAACTGTGACTGAGATTTTGAGATTGGAAGACACAGGCTTTTGATCTGTTTCTTCAGGCATACTAGTCATGAAAAGCTTAGGCCTACACATGGTAGTACACACTTTTAATCTCAGGAGATAGGCAAGTATCTAATACAAAACCATCCTGGGGCAGAACAAGTTACAAGTAGAAAAATGCTTATGTCTAGCCATAGTGATATAGCCTTTAATCCTAGAACTCTGGAGGCAGAGTTCAAGGTCTGTCTACAGAGGAAGTCCCAGGACATACAAGCTTAGGCAGTAAAGGAGTTGAAAAATAAATCAGCTGGTGATAATGTAATAGGGAAAGGGCCCATGTTCAGTAAGCACTTGTCAGTTTCAGCCATGTGACACTGTCTTTAGAGTCCAAAATAGAAGGAGTTACTGGGACAATTCATGCTGGTTAGCTGGAGCTAAGAGAGTAACAGTGATTAAGAAGAGACTAGCACCACTGGGGTGAAATCTTCTGGGAAATACTTTCAGGGAGTACAAAGAAGTTGTGTTCCAGAGATAAAAGCCAGAATTGGTAATTTATAAGAATCATCCAGGTGGTATTGATTTCGAAGGTATGAAGGGGTCATGGAAAGCAGATGAGTCTTAGCACTGTGAGAGGGCAGGGATGAACACTGGTGAAAGTGCAGCCTCAGTTACAGCGGATGGTCCAAGACTGAAATGTTTATGCAAAGAAACTGAGGGTTGGCACCATGAAGGAACCCCATGAATTGGTGGTTCCATAGACAATTGGTTAAGCCTAGTTGCAGTGGGAGACACCAGTTATTTTTCTATCTTTTTTTGATTACAATTGCATCCTTATGACATTTTGGAATGGTTATATGTATTCTGTAATGTTGGGAGTATGTTATCTGCTTTTTGATTTGTGTTTTATATGGGATTATATTTAAGAGAGTTCAGAGGAGACCTTGAACTTTGGACTTCTAACATTGTTAGGACTGTATACACTATGGCGACTTTTGATGTTGGACTACATGTGCTTTACATTATGCTATGGCAGTGTATACTCCCAATAGACTTGTGTGTTTGAACAAGCCTATAGGGGCCAGGGAGTGGAATGTGGTGGTTTGAATGTTTGTCCCAAGGATATGCTATGAGTAGGAGCTGTGGCCTTGTTGGAATAGGTGTGGCCTTGTTGGAGGAAGTGCATCACTTTGTGGTGGTCTTTGAGGGCTCCTAGTGCTCTAACTCTTCCCCCTGGTTTCCTGCCATTATATCAAAGTGCAAAACTCTTAATTCCTCTAGAACCATGTCTGCCTGCATGCTGCCACGCTTCCTGCTATGATGATAATGGACTGAACCTCTGAAACTGTAATGCAGCCCCAATTAAATGCTCCTTACAATATAGTTGCCTTGGAAATAGTGTCTTTTCACAGCAATAAATCCCTGAATGTAAATCCTTAAGAATAGGTAGAAACCCATAGTTCCTTTGTTTTTCAGTAACAGTGAATTCAAATGATAAAAGCCATATCATACTTTGAGTTAGCATTCCACAAATATCCCTGATCCTTGTGCAGGATGTTACTCAGTTTGCTCTTCTTCTATGATATTGACCCATCTCTCCAGAGAGTGCTATATGTCTCCCATTTGTGGCATGTGACTATCAAAATTAGACTGCATGTTTTACATCTTGCATGTAAGGCCCATAAAATGCACATCCAATAAAATTCCTTTAAATAATGATTCTTTTAAACCACCTTTTCAACAGTTTTTATTGATTATGAAACTCATAAACTTATTGAGATATAATCTGTTTCCTTTATTACTGGTAAATACCCTAAACTATTTACTTATTTGCTTAAGCATGCTAGCAGGGAAATGAATAGGCAACTCTCTATCTTTCTTTATCACTGCAGTTTGAAATACAGGAAGGAAAGCAATGTGGTAATTATTTGTATAGTATTAATTGCAATAAATTTGTAACATATAGACAATGTCTAGTCCCTGGTTTGTTAGATAAATTTTGCTAAAATTGTATGTACCATGTATTAGTACATTCTAATTGATCTTAGCTAATAAACACATTCATATATTACATGCTTATCAATACTATAAAATGTACTTTTTAGAGGTCATACTACATAATAATCAGAATAATAGAATTGTCTTTCAGAATAATAAATTGTGGATAAATGTTGGAGGGATTTATAATCTAAGCTTTAATAAAAATAAATTAAAATTACTAAAATATCAGAGTCATATATTTAAGAGGTTTTTCTTTTACATGTATATTTGAATTCAAGTTTATCTTCTGTTTGGGCAACTGTGTGTATGAGAGTGTATGTATATGTGTGCATGGGTATATGTGTTAGCATATATGAGTATACATGTATGTGGATGTGTACTTATGCACAAGTGCACATGTGTGGAAGATAAAAGTTAAGTTCAGGTATCTTCTTCGATTTCTTTTCACACAACTCACTAAGGCAAGATTTCTTTGAATACAAGTTCAGTGACTAACTAACTATTCAGGGAGCCAGATTTAAAGGCATCATCTGTCTTTCTCCTTTCCAGTGTGAGATTTGACAAAAAGCCCACAGCATGTGCCCAGCACTAACATGGTGTTTGAAAATCAACAGTACAGTCCTTGACCTTTTTTTTTTTTTTCTGGAGCTGAGGACCGAACTCAGGGCCTTGTGTTTGCTAGGCAAGCGCTCTACCACTGAGCTAAATCCCCAACCCCTGTCCTTGTCCTTGTGTAGCAAGGACTTTATACATTTAGTCATCTCCCTAACCACCTATGCAAGTTTCAGATGAAACTTACAGTTAAGCCAGTCTTACATGACACAAGGTGAGTGAAGATCAAATCAATTGTAGTTCCATGAAACTTTGTATTAGTTGAATGTATATAGTTCAATAGGTTCTAAAAGGTTCTATCATAAAGGGCTGCTGTGGTCAGGGCCAACCAGGTAAGTACCCCAAACTACAAACTACTGTCTGATGGGTCCCCAGCAAGACCTTGAGTTCTGTCCTCAGACTTTGCACACCATCATCCAGTTTCATACTTCTAAGCACAAGCCAAAACACTAACAGTCATCAGTGACTATCAGGTGAGACTTTTAACCCCAACTATGAGGCCACAGTCAACCTGTTTTCTAAACTACTTTAAAATACAGCAAAGAAAGGATTGCAGACCAATTTCCCTTATGACATAGAAGTGAAGACACTCAATATAACACTTACAAATCAAGTCCAAGAACACATAAAAGATATCAAATAACCTTCATTCTAGGGATACAGGTGTAGTTCAATACAAGAAAATCTACCAAACTAATTCATCAAGTAGAAACTCCTAATAGAAAAATAAATATTGCATGATCATGTCACTAGATGCTAAAAAGTCCCTTAAAAATACCCAAAGCCCTATCATGTTAAAAGTCTTCTATAGATCACAATAAACACTATAAAACACAATAAACACAATAAATGCAAAAATACCAAAACAAAGAACAATAACAACAACAAATAGCCAACACGCCAATAGCCACCATAAAATGAAATGGAGAAGAAAACTTAAACTTAAAGCAATGTCACTAAGATCAAAGACCAGACAAGGCTGTCCATTCGTTCCCTATCTTTTCAATATAATACTTGAATCGTAGATAGGGTAATGCAACAACAAAAGGAGATCAAGGGGATAAAAGTTGTAAAGGACAGAATCAACATATCGCTATTCACAGATGATACAATAATGTACATAAGTAACTAAAAAAATTCTATCAGAGAACTCCTACAGCTGAAAAATACCTTCAACCAAGTGACTGGATACAAAATTAACTGCAAGAGATCTGGATCCCTCCTTTGTACAAATAATAAATGGGTTGAGAAAAAATAAGGAACTAACACCCTTTACAATAGCCACAAATAATATAGCATATATTGGTGTACCACTAACCAAGCAAGTAAAAGGTCTGCATAGCAAGAACTTCATGTCTCTAGGATGAAAAGAAAACCAGGTAACAGAAGATAAAAAATTTTCTCATGCTCATGGATCACTAGGGTTAACATAGTAAAAATGACCATCTTACTAAATGTACCCTATAGATTCAGTGCAATTCTCATCCAAATTCCAACACAATTCTTTTACATCTAGAAAGAACAATTTTGAACCTCATACGAAAAAGCAAAACAGAAGAGGTTTGCTAAAGCAATCTGGTACAATAAAACATCTTCTGGAGGAATCACCATCCTCAATTTCAAGCTTTGCTACAGAGCAATAGTACTGAAAGCTGCCCGGTACTGATGTAGGTAAAGATAGGATGACCAATGGATTGCACCTCAAGATCTGGAAATAAACCCACAAACCTACAGATTTTTGACAAAGAAACCAAAACTGTACAGTGAAAAAAGGAAAGCAAATTCAACAAATGGTGTATCGAACTGAATATCTGCATGTAGAATAATGGAATTAGTTCTATATTTATCACCATACACAAAACCCAAATCTAAGTGGATTAAAGATCTCAACATAAAACTACATATGCTAACTCTAATAGAACAGGAAGTAGGGAGTAACCTTGAACTTATAGGTATATGAGACAACTTCCTGAACAGAACACCAGTCGCTTTGGCTCTAAAATCAACAATTGATAAATGAGAAAGACCTCATGAAATTACAAAGCTTCTGCAAGGCAAAGGGCACTGTCAATAGGACAAATTAGCAGCCTACAGATTGGAAAAGGATCTTCACCAAACCTGCATCTGACAGAGAGCTAATATTCAAAATTTATAAAGAATTCATAAACTTACATACCAACAACACAAATAATCAAAATAAAATGGGGTGGAGAACTAAACAGAGAATTCTCAACATAGACATCTCGAATAGTCACTTTATTTACAATTGCTAGAAACTTTAGCAAATCAGATGACCATCAACCAAAACCAGACAAAACGTGAGCCTCATTTACATAATATAATAATATTCATTCATTATAAAGGACATCATGAAGCTTGTAGCAAAATGAGGGGGCCTAGAAAATATCGTCCTGAGTGAGATAAGCCATACCCAAAAGACATTCATGATATGTACTCACTTAAAAGTGGATATTAGCCAGAAAGGACAGGATAACCACTCTACAATCCACAGACCGAAAGATCCCAAACAACAAGGGCAGCCTAAGGAAGAATGCTTGAATCTTTCTCATCAAGAGAAAGAAAAGAGATATAGGAAGTTGGGGGAATGAGGAAACTTGGAGGAGGAGGGCAACAAGATGGGAGAGGGGCATTTGGGGATCTGGTATAGGGAAAGAAAGAGAGAGAGAAAGAGTTAACAGAAATAGGTGTGTATAGATACTGATGTGGGGGGAGGCATCTCAGGGATGTGTCAGAGACCTGAGATAGGGGAAAGTACAGAGTGGTTATGGGAGTGAAATTAGCTGAGACTCTTCGCTGTGGTGGATATGGATCTTGAAGTGGCCATCTCCTCTAGCCAAGCAAAACTCTCAGTGGAAGGGTAAGGACAGCAACTCCCCCCAAAAACTGTGTACCTAAAATATGCTGTGCCTGCAAGATGTTCTGGGAAAAAGATAGAGGAGAATCAGAGGGAATGACCAACTAATGATTGGTCCAAATTGAGACCCAACCCATGACCCCAAACCAGTCTCTGAAACTATTAATGAGAATCTGTTATGCTTGCATAGAGGAACTTAGTGTAACCATACTCTGAGAGGCTTTACTAAGCAGTTGACTGAAACAGATGCAGAGACTCACAGGCAAACATTAGATGGATCTCTGGGAGTCTTGTAGAAGAGTTGAAGGAAAGATTGAGAGACTCAAAGTGGACAGGGATTCTGCAGGAAGACCAAGGGAAACAACTAAACTGGACCCCTGAGGGGAATGGGGTGCTCCCAAAGACTGAACCACCAACCAAAGAGAGAGCATGAACTAGACCTATTCCCACTACCTGACACATTTGTAGCAGATGTATAGCTTGGTCTTCAGGAGGGTCTCCCAACAACTGGACAGGTGGCTATCTCCCAATCGGCTATGTGTCTGCAGGTCTCTCTCTTTTAACGGGACTGTCTTGTCTGACCTAATTTGCCTGCAATGGTACTGTAATTGAGCATCGAGAATATGGAGAAGTAATTTAGCTACAGAGTGACCAGCTCAGGAACATATTCTAGTTCCTGATACAGATTCTACAGACGAAGGATGATCAGTTCAAAGTTCATGGGTTTTAAGTGCTCATGACTCTGAAGCTTAAGTGAGGATTTCCTTGAAATGAGTAGAATTTCCCTTTGTCCCTTGTCACAAGTTTAAACACCTTGCAGTAATCATTTGAGGTCTGCTTTTAACTTGGACTAGTGTAACTCCATGCAATAATAGGAAAAGAGTTTAAAAAAAAGGATGTTTCACATCTCAGAGAAGAGGGAGTATGAAACAGAGAGGAGCTTCAAGTAGGGGGGGTGGGAGTGGAGAGAGGGACTAATATTGAGATGTAAACTTTAATTTTAAAAGATTCCAGCATAGACTAAAATTTCCATTTGCATTGATTGAAATGTGAGTGTGTTAGAGCTCAACTAGAAACTTTCAACTTTATGGTTTGTAGACATAACTGCAGAACTAAATTTGAGTTTTTCAAAATCAAGTTATCTTCCCTGTTGATGGGATGTCTACCAACAATGCTGGTAATATTGAACTGTTTTTTCCATTCTAGATAATCTTATCAATCATTGATTCTCAAGAAAAGTGTTAGTAAAATAAGGATACACAAGGGTATTTAGAAAAGGCATACCGTGTTAGAAATGCTGGTTCATCTAAGACCTCAGTGATGGTACATTAGAAATATAGTTCAATAAATACAAAGAATCTGCAAGAACTTTATGGCACATACTTTACTGGATGCCTGAGTATCTCTTATAATTCAATTTCTTGAATATAATTCTCTTATAATTGAATTTCTTCTATTCAATGATGTGGGACACACAGTGTGTGTACTGCTCTAGATGAAGTGTTATCCCCTGAGGAATAACATTTATGTGCAATATTAATATTGAGAGGTAGTTTCCATTGATGATGTATGAGGGTATTTTAATCAAGGTAAACTATCAGTATGATATAACATTAAATAATTTTGAAGGTTAAATTACTTTAACAGACAACTAAAAGTTCTAGAATTTTTATGAAACTTAAACAAAGGATACAGCATTCTTAGGTAAAGAACAGGTGGTGTTTTAATGCTAACCAAAAGGAGAATTTCATTCCAGTTACCTAAACATTGTCTTTTCAGAGACTGGAAGACCTTGAGAGTTTTCAATACAAGCATTTTCCATAAGATTATTCTCCTTCATCCACAACTGGCTAGAAAAACAGCGAGATACATGACCTCTACAGTGTGACTCGGGGTTGAGAACAAATAATGACTTCAAAACTTAATGCAGCACACCCTGTGTCCAACATAGGGATCAATAAGGTTATATAATAAAAATTAATGAGAGATATTAAAATAAAATTTATAGTATAATTTGAGATAAGATTGATAATATTTTAAAATTTGTCATGTAAAATTAGGGGAATGAATGTGAGGTCACAATTGTACACTTTTATAAGAAAAATAGGAAAATTTAAGAAAAAGCTTACATATTATGTTGAAATCATATATTATATAAATATTAAAATTAATTCATCCAAACCCCTCAAGCAACATGAAAGCTGACTTTTTCTGTATATTTTAAATTTTCCTTCATATGTACTGTACTTATACCACTTGGTTCTCCTCTGTGAGAAAAACAGGGAGACGGACAGGGAAAGACAGAAACAGAGACAGACACAGACACAGAAACGGAGGAGAACAAAATTTAGACCAAGATAGAGAATGACATGGATTCAGTTTCCATAGATGTCAGAAAAGAATTCTAACTGAAGAGCTGAAGTTAAGGCAGCGTGAGTCACCCAATGAGGTGTAGGTGCTGAGAAATGAGCTAGTGTCTTCTGGAAAAGCAGTTAAATGCTCTTAACTTTTTATTGATTTCTGTAGCATCTGAAAACAATTTCATTAAGTCCAGTAAATTTGAAAATACAATTCAAAACGATACATTTCAAGGCAAGAATCTTGTTTGTTCTTTAGTGATCGAAGACATTATTTTCATTGTATTTGTTGTCCTGTCTGGGGAATTCAAAATAACCTGTGACTTAGTGTCAAAAATAAAACAAAATAAGTCTATATTCAGAATAACCAAATCAAAGTGCAGTGGTTTTACCTGGGAGACACAGAATTCAGACATGAAAGAATGATTTACTAACTCAAATAAGCACTTACTAAGAGATCTCACTCCCAAGAAGGCTGTCAATCTGTGATTGATGGCTCGATGACAGGCTGTGTCTTAGCTTCAGTAACTCATATTTGATCAGGGTCCCGCAGGCATTCTAGTTGAAAATTTCAGGATGTGAAATTTCCAACCTAGTGATAACATAGTTATTACAATGAGTTTTTTAAAACTGCCATATTGAAACCGTGCAATGAATATAAATAATTTAAGATGATAAGACAATTTTAAATGAGAAAATAACTTTACACTTTTGAGTTAAATGTTTAGAAAATTGCATGCATAACAACCTTACATTTCAATGTATTTTTCAGGCACGATTTCCAGTTTTAAAGACAACTTACCTAAAAGCTACATTTTAAAAATATAGGTTAAATATTATTTGAATGTTTATTTAAAGAATGGTTATCTTAACAAAATAACAACCATTTATGGGCTAAAATAATTAAGATAGAAATGACTCTAAAATTACATTTATTCAAACACACTCTGTGACATATTTACCTAAAGAAACTCTATATGGTAAAGGAACTGTTTCAGAAGTAATAGGCAAATAATCTGTGTGTGTGTGTGTGTGTGTGTGTGTGTGTGTGCGTGTGTCTTTCCACGATGCTTAAATTGACTAATAACATTAGACAAATCCTGATTCTCTTCATTCTACAAACAAATGAAAGCAAAGCAGGATTTTAAAGCATTGAACCTTAAGTACTAAGATTAACTCTCATATTTGACATTACACATCATGTAGTTGTGTGTTTCTGTGTGTGTGTGTACACATGTGCAGTGTGCAGGCACATGCATATACACACACAAACAAACACAAACACACAAACACACACAAACAAACACACACACACACACAAACACACACACTAAAATGGCTACAAAAGTGAAACAAAATGGATTAGAATTCAAAGAGCTTAATATAAACCTTAAAGATGGGCAAGAAACTAGTAGAGATTCAAGAAGAGTCTATTAGGGCTGCAGAGTGAGCAGAGCTGAATAATCTAGTGAGTTGTGGACAACACAGCATATAAAGCATTGAAATCAGGTCAGAATTATACTGAGGCATGAAAACAAGTGGTGGAGCCTATCCAGACCAATATAGAAACAGATTCAGGTAGATAATGAGCCTAACAATTGATGGAATGAACTAAAATTAAGCAATTTCATGTACAGGTAGTGAAAAAAATGGATATGCTGACAATGGGACCATTCTGTAGTGTTTTTGTGCCTTGATTCACATACTGTTTTATCAAATGGGAAGGTGAATGGATCTGTTGACCAAAAATTATTAAAAATCCTCAATTATATAGGAAGAAGGAAAGAGTGTTACACCTTACCTCAGTCTGCTTTGTCCATTAAGTTCTTGGGATTTGACTTTCCTACATGACTGGAATGCAAATACATGTTCATGTGGTCAAATTTCCTTTGATAAATGTATAGAATGACACCATTTTTTTCCCTAAGGAACAGTTCACTTGTCATTCTGTGCCTCATATGGAACGGTAAACAGTGTTCTTTACTAATTTTGCAAGATTCAAACTAGTGTGAAGTATGTGCATGTGCATTCAAATTCAAAGTCTCCCAGCACATATAACTGGCATGGAAAAAAAGCATTTTTATATGATATGAAGTAACATGGCGCAGAACACAGTCTAATCTCAATGTGTATGTTAATCCAAATTAACATTTTTACTTTCATTTTTCAACAAATGATGTCAGATAAAAGACAGTAACTATCACCACTGAGATAGGAAACATTATGTGAACACAGACAGCTATATGTGAGAGGCTTTTTAATTTCTCTGCTTAAAATAAAATGTATTTTTGTTATTTATAGGGACTATTATTTTTCTACTACCAAGCCTTAAGAAGGTATACACTTAATTTAAATGAGTCAAGTTGCTAAAAAGATTTATATATATAATATTATATATATAATGTATACTATATTGTGCCAATTTATAATACTGTTAAATGCAAACACTGAGTGACAAACAAATATATGCTGTCTGTGTTTTGAGTTTCAAGTGTAATATTTTCAAAACAAAATTTACTTCTAAAAAAGTTACAGAATATATTACGTAAGCACACATAAACATACTTGTTAAAAGTGGCAGTCTTCCTTGCCTGCCAACTTTTGTGAATATTCACCCAACAGCAGAAAACTGTACCCTGTGCTCAACATTCTGCCCAACATACTTGCTTTCTCACAAGCCATGCAGACACTAGGAACATGCTAGTACAGGGGACCCCCAAGGTAATACTAGTTAGCACCCCAAACTCCAGTGACCATCAAGGCTATAAAAAAAAACTCGGTTGTGACCAGAAGTCCAGACCACTGAGGTTAAAAAAACCAGAGGAAGCAGAAAACAAGGGGGGACAAATCCACAAAGCACACATCCAACAAAGAAAAACTCAAAAATCAGTACCTGAGCATAGGACAATCACAAAACCCAGACTGCCAGAGGCCACCATAGAAACACAATCTAAACAAGTCCCAGGGAAATATGTGCCACCATAGCCCAGCTAGAATACCACAGCTGAAGTGTGATAAAATGATCTTAAATCCAAATTAATGAACATGATAGAGGACTTTAAAGAGGAAATGGATAAACCTCTTTCAAAAATACAGAAAAAATAAAAGTGAAGGGGATGAATAAAACTCTTCAAGACCAGAAAATGGAAACAGAAGCAATAAAGGAAACACAAAATGAGAGAATCCTGGTGATAGAAACCTAAATAGGAGAGCGGGAAATACAGATGTGAGCATTATCAACAGAAAACAAGACATGAAAGAATCTCAGGTATAGAAGATCAATAAAAGAAATCAATACACATGTCAACGAACATGTAAAATCAACAAAGTTCCTGTTACAAAAAACATATAAGAAGTCTGAGAAAATAAGAAAAGACCAAACCTAAGAAAAATCAGAATAGAAGAAGATTCTCAGGTTGAAGGCCTATAAATATTTTCAACAAAATTACAAAAAGAAATTTTCCAACCTAAAGCAAGAGATGGCTCTAGACATACAAGAAGCTTACAAAACATGAAAGAGATTGGACCAAAAGGAAAAATTATCCCAACACATAATATTCAAAATACTAAGTATACAGAACAAAAGAGAATAATAAAACCTGCAAGGGAAAAGCAATCAAATTATATCTAAAGGCAGACCTAGAAGAATTAACCCCAACTTCTCAACAGAGACTGTAAAAGCCAGAAGGACCTGGGTAAAAGTCTTGTGGTCTGAGAGACCACAGATTCCAGCCCAGACTACTATGCCCAACAAAATTTTCTATTACCATAGATGGAGAAAACAAGATAGTCTATATAGACTAAAATGAAATTATTTATCTATAAATCTAGCCTTATAGAAGATCAAAGAAGAAAAATCACATCCCAAGGAAGATAATTACATCCAAGAAAATACATAAAATGCATGATTTCATACTAGCTAAACGAAAAGAAAAAATTCACACACAGACACACAGGCACACATTACTATTACTACTACTACTACTAATATTACCACTACTACTACTACTACTACTACTAATATTACCACTACTACTACTACTACTACTACTAATATTACCACTACTACTACTACTACTACTACCATCAACATCAAAATAACAGGATGTAGCAATCATTTGTCATTAATATCTCTCAACATCAATGGAGTCAATTCCTTAGTAAAAAGACACAGGCTAAGAGAGTAGTTGCAATAGCAGAATTCTGCTCCATACAAATACATACCTCAGATGGACAATACCTCAGAATAAAGGTCCAGAAAAAGATTTTACCAGCAAACAGACCCATGAAGCAAGTTGGAACAGTCATTCTAACACCTAATAAAATAGATATTCAACCAATATTAAGCAAAACAGACAGGAAAGATCAATTCATACAAGATGGCTTCACAAGTCTAAATGCCTAGATGCAAGGTAAAAGAAACACATTCATAAAAGAAACATTACTATACCTTAAATCACACATCAAAACCCACACATTAATAGTGGGAGACTTCAACACCCCACTCTCACTAATGGAAAGATCATCCAGACAGGAACTAAACAGAGAAATATGGAAACTAACAGACATTCTAAATCCAATAGGCTTAACAAATAGCTACCAAAGAAACTTTTAAAGAGTAGAATGTTACTTAGTCATTATAAAACCACATCATGAAATTTGCAGGGGCTGGAGAGATGGCTCAGTGGTTAAGAGCACTGACTGCTCTTCCAGAGGTCCTGAGTTCAAATCCCAGCAACCACATGGTGGCTCACAACCATCTGTAATGGGATCTAACGCCCTCTTCTGGTGTGTCTGAAGGCAGCTACAGTGTACTTATATATAATAGATGAATAAATCTTTAAAAAAAACAAAAAAAAGAAATTTGCAGACAAATTAATTGAGCAAGAATAAAATTATCGTTAGTGAGGTAACACAGACACATGAGACAAATATAGTATTACTTAGGAGTGAATATTAGTCATAAATGCAGGATGACTATGTTACACTACACAGAACCAATAAAGCTGAATAATGGGAATGGACCAAGCTGTGGGAGAGATGTTTGAGTCTCATTGAGATGTGGACATAGAATAGACATTCAGGATGGGGAAGCACTGGGTGGAGAGCAGGAGGGGAAGAGAACAGAAGAGCTCAAGTAGGATGAGGATAGAGGGAGAGTAGTGGGAGAAAAAAACTGGAATCAGTGGAGCTATGGAGGCTGATGGCTGCCTTGAGCTAAAAATCTAGAACAATCAAAACTCCCTTCCTGGGTTAACAGCAGTAAAACATCAGTCAGCTAGAACCTGAACTATAGAAGCCCACAAGCAAGATTTGTACATTCGGTGACTTTCCAGAACTGTGAATGCTGATGGTTCATGCCTTTGCTTTTGCTCTGGCTGGTGGTGTTGTCTGTGTGCTGAGATTTATGGCCAGAATGACCTTCTACCATGGTATCAGTTGTAATAAAACTAGAGAACATACTAATGTCTAGAGGCCTGTTCCATTTCCCACTGTTCTTAGCAAATGACTCAAAACATGGACTCACCCTACTCTAAAGAGGTGTAGTTGGTCCTAAAACCATTAATTTGATTGAATTAATCCGTTGATTTACAGAATTGGACATATAACAATTTTAGTCAGGATTTGGTTCCACTGTCTTTGCCCCATCATTGTTTTGGTTCTACGCATGCCTGCAACACGGCCTGAAAGGGTTTAGAAATCATAGGGAGAAATTTTCCTCAAAGAGTTCACTGGAGCCCTCTTCCATTTTTTTGGCCTGACGTGTTTGAGGAAGAAATTCCAGTTCCCTACATTACCTTGTTTTTTGGTCCACATAGAAAGCAAGGGGCACAGAGTCATTCAGTCCTTCTTAGAAGGGGAAACAACATACTCACAGGAGGAAATACAGAGACAAACATGGATCAGAGAATGAAGGAAAGACCACCCAGAGACGGCCACAAATGGGGATACATCCCCACGTACAGTGGCCAAACCCAGTCACTACTGGGGATGCATACTGATAGTAGCTTGATATAGCTGTCTCCTGAGAGGCTCTGCTAGAGTCTGACAAAGTGGCAGATGCCTGCAGTCAATCATTTGACTGAGAACAGTGTCTGAGAAAGGACTGAAGGAGCTGAAGGGATTTGCAACCCCATAGGAAGAACAACAATATCAACTAACCAGACCCCCCAGAGCTCCCAGGGACTAAACCACCAACCAAAGAATACAAAAGAAGTGACCATAGCCTAGCTCCAGATGCCTATGTAGCAGAGGAAAACCTTATTGGGCATCAGTGGGAGGAGAGGCCCTTGGTCCTGTGAAGACCTGATGTCCCAGTATAGGGGAATACCAGGGCAGGGAGGTAGGAGGTTGGTGGGTGGAGGAGCACCCTCATGGAGGCATGGGGTTGGGGGATAGGATTGAGAGTTTTCTGAGTGGAAACCAGGAAGGGGGATATCCAATTTAAGAAAATATCCAATTTAAAAAGAAGAAAAAAGAAGACCATTCAAAACTGTTCTAAGCATTTTGGTTATGCTATAGCATACACATTCTCTATTATTAGCAAATTAATACCACCATTTCTTAGAAAATCGTTCTCTGATAGTCTTTTTATGAAGTTGAGAAAGCAAGCTATCAGTGCTCTGTAGGCTGGATGTGTATATTTAGGAAAATGAACAGCATTATTACTTTTTAAAGCCTGTGGAGATAAAGCATCTGTCAATCAGGATGCAAAGTGGAAATCCATTTGATGCATTCATTAAGGTCAGTGCTGATGAAAATCTAATGTAAGAATAAGTCTATATCCCTGATGGAATACCACTGGTTCGTCATTACAACCCCCAGAAATCCATGAGTGTCGCTGAGGAGTGGCCTCTACAGGACCTTGCAGCAAAATAATTATACTACACTGATGCAGCAAGTCTACACACTGTTGACAGCTCTGTGACAGACAAATGTGTGTCCTTGCCCTGTTAAAAGACAAGCTGCTTCCTTACCAGTCTATCATTATAACTAAAAGGTTTGGATTCCAAGGATCACTTTCTAATTGGTTTTGTAAATGTTCGTGGACAAGTCTTAAGCTCATTGAAAGGAAGGTGCGCTTCCCAGCTGATGAAAAGTTTCTCTATTCAACTAGTACATTTAAGCCTAGTCTTAATAGTCCTTACAATTTTTTTTTACTTTTCCATGAATATAAATGAATTCATTCATATGCCCAGGGTATCCCTGGATTGATGAAAAAAGGTAGAATTATTTTTAAATGTATGCTTGGATCAGGAGGTAAAGACATAGGTACGGAAATTTAAATAAAAGATGTTATAAATGTTTTTAGATACTTGAAAAAAATGATGAAGAGTTGTTCACAGATAACACAATTTCTGACCAGCAATCTACCCTCTACCCATTGTGACACGGAATTGAGAATGCTCTGTGAAGGATTGGTTACCAGTGAGGAAAACGGTTTGATGCCTTTAACATTATTATTAGTATTATTTTGGACAAATTTTGCCTGCAATCTGAGAGTAGTTGTTATCAATGAAGTTTTTAAGAGTCGTTCATCCCTTTACTGATAGTTAAATTGCCACAATTATTTTTGAATTATAGTGATCATGATAAGTGTGGTGACAGAAATTTCTGTCAATGGTATATAGAAAAAATAATACATATTCACAGCACTTTGAAGGACTAGAATGTTGGGGACTTATGACAGAGGATGCAGAAAAAATTGTGACACTTTATAAAAGCAAAGAGATACATATGACAGAAACAAAGCAGGAAAATAACTTAATGCAATGTAAATGAACAGACTGACACTGAAGTCCAAAAGCACATTTAGCTTTGGAGCTTCCCCTGTTTATGAATTTTTCTTCTCACCTAAAATGCATGAAAATCTCACACATATGTCAGTCAGACCTCAGCAATGCAGGCTGAAATAGCAAGCTACCTCTCTGTACTATTGGTATTTTTCATGGATGATACAGGCCTTCTGGTGTGATTGTGCTTCTCGGTTATCATATACCTTGGACCTTAGTGTATAAATTTGCCGAATCTGTACTAAGTATTTATTTTGAATGAATAAAAAATAATGACTGCTTATGAGGAACATGCAACTTCACTTTCAATAACAAAGATGTGAAAAGGTATCTGAATTGTCAGACAGTGGGTAGACATTATGACAGTTTTTGCTTGTAAAAATATCCTCTACTTTCAGAACATACAATTCAGCACAAGACCACTTTCTTCCTAAAAGAAGTGTCCCATGAAAAGAAATCTATAAATATTGTTATCTTTGTTTCCTAGTGAGAAAGAGTTGGTTGTCTCTCTGGTGTAGGAATCTACAATTTAGTAAGATACCTACAGTGTTACTCCAGTGTTAAACTTAGAGATATCAAGAAGAGCTTTATATAACAAAAATTCTTAAGAATAATTATAAAAACTGCAAAATAAGAGAGTTCCATATAACACTATATAAATGTGCTCACAGTTCATGACAAGTAAGCTTCGCACTATGAACATAAGGCTGGTTAACAGCATCAGACAGGAGTGACACTGAAGATACATGTGTGCTCGTCAGAATGGAGGGGCAAGTTTCTCACAGATGAGAAGGATGAATTGATACCCATAAAAAGAAACACTCATCAGTGGCATTAATTAAGGATCTCTCCCTTTCCAGATCTTCTCTCTCTCTCTCTCTCCCTCTCCCTCTCCCTTTCTCTCCTCCCCTCCCTCCCTCATTCTCTTTTTCTCTCTCTTTCTACCTTCCTCTACTCTCCCTTCTCTCAGTCCTTCTGTGTATGAGTGGATACACATCCTTACATGTCTGTGTTAAGGTACACTACTGCGGTACTACATAAAATGTATGCTAGAGGTCAATGTTAAGTCTTTCCCTATGTTGCTCTCTCCACCTAACTTTTTAAAGTAGTATTTTTCTCTGAATCCAAAGCTTACTAATTTATCCAGTGTAGTGAGAACAAGAGATAGTCATATCAAAGTCTCCCCAGTGCTAGGTTTATAAGCTCATGTTGCAATGCCCATATTTTTAAATGGATATTGAGGACCCAGCTACAGGTCTTCTTGCTTGCTTCATTGACTTAGTTCCCTTCCCAGCACAAGTGGCGCATCCTTATCAACATCACTCTTGGAGAGGTCCTCTAGAGTTGGTTGTCCATAGCAGCTAACTTGAAAATTTATAACTACAAACTGAAATCAGGACTGTAGAAGCCTGCATGACAGACATAACTTTAAAACATTGTCTTATAATGTGCAAGACTGTATTTTATTGGAAAATAAAATGTAACTTAATTATATCCTATGCCCAATATACCTAGTCCTATGATGCTTCTAAATTTGTTTACTTAACTTTTTATGTATTTTAGTTATGGACTTTACCTTGGAGAAGCTCATTGCCATTTATCATCACTGCACGCATAAACAACATCTAGTAGAAGAGTATTCAATCAGAACATGGGAGACAGAACACCCCCAAAATAAAAAAATAAGCTATGCAGTGTCAGAGGAGACACCAGAGGAAGTCTGCACTGGGCTGGATGCCCATCTCCGCAGGAGCCGGTTTCTTGTCTGTGCTTGTCCCTGAGTTTCTCCTGCTTCTGCTTCTGTGGTCATTTATCATCATCATCTTAAGTAGATGATGGCTAATGATGGGTAAATGAGCAGCCATGATTTGTATTGGTGAGGATGTTTATTTGCCTGTTGAACATGATTTTTGTTAATACAGTCATTTTTCAATCACTGCCAAGTGCAGTGATTCATAACCACGTAGATTTTAAAAAGTGGAAATTAATTTCATGCCATCAATTTACTTTTCCACTGAGTAATTTAGAAAACAAGGATACAAGAATATTAATTGAAAATGTAAGATTGATAAAAATGCTAGAAAAGTTCATTAGTTATTCACTTTGTGGTTTTTTTTAAAGAAAACTTGTTTGGCTGTACATACATTTTAATTTTCATTGCAAATAATATCAACATCTGAAGCTACATTTACTTACAACTTTTAAAATGTGTCTTGGAGGAATATTAGGTTTTACTTCATTTTAGTCATTTAGTCATTTTAGTCATTTACTTCATTTAGTCATACTGTTGGAGATGACATTGTCTTGAAGTCAAGTTGTATAGTCCCAAATTATTTGGGAAAGTAGATTTAAGCCTTAAGAATACTAATTCAAATTATGTAATTCAGTTGATATGGCATATCACCAAAGTTTCTAAACAACCCGTTATAATTCTTTGCAACTTTCTATTATCATATGCACCCATAAATATACTACTGTAGGTTATATTCACTTGTTTCATGAAATCTTATCAATCTTATCTCCCTAGTACTGCATTTACACATGACTTTAATAAGCTGTGAAAGTCATAAACAAGGACAGAGTTTCCTTGTTATCCTCACCTGAGGGAAACACACACAAGGAGTAACTTCAGAGATTAATGCTCAAATAGAGAAAAGAACAGAGCTGTCTCCTTGGTGAAAGTGAGAAATTTGGTGAAGAAATTATGCTTATAAATTATACTTACAAAATGCTTATTTCTTAAGTTACATAAGCAATTATTCAAGAATTAGTTAGTCTTTGGAAACAGAGAGTTGAAGTTGTGAAATACCTCCAGAGTATTAAGAATCAATTATCTATCAATTCATAGTAGAAAACAAAAGAACTCCAGCTCAAGATGAATTGTAGTAAGAAAAGTGTTACATAACCTAACACTGATGAAAACAGCCTTGACCTTGAAGAGATTGAGCTTTTTTTCCTGTTTCTGCCTAAATGCTGTCTAACAGTGCAGACATGTGAAAGCAAGAGTCACAAATAACAAAGCAAAACAAAAAGATGGGAAATGCATGAGCAGAGACATCCATATCTGCTCAAATTTACTGACAGAACGTAGGGACTGATAATTGTGAACCTTTACCAGATAATACATAGCAAAGATACAAGATGGTGAGAGGACACTTTGGTAAAAGAAGGGCATGGAAGAAGTTAACAGATGGTGAAACAAAGAAGCTCATTAAATACATGTGTGAAAGTGTCAAAAAATAAAAATAATAATAATTTTAAACATATTTAGAGAAAATTAACATAGATAAACACCTTCATAGAGCATTCCAATGGAAAGCAAATATAAACTAAGAGGTTGCTGCAAATGTGGGAGTGAAGAGAGCACCAGAAATGTAAATGTAAAGATAAAAGAAAAACAAGCTACTAGAAACATTTAAATACATGATAACAATTTTATCCTCAATAAAGACCGTTAAGACCCAAGAGGACAAGGGGACATGAACTACTTTTCGCAAATATGTACACAGCACTTTTACATGTTTGGATTGCTCTGGCTAATGAGCTGTGAATATAGCTTATGTTTTCTCTCATATTACAAATCTGGATTGAAAATTAATGGCAATGATAGAAGGGGTACTACTTGGGGAAATGATGAATTGAAGAGGAGAGAGGAGACAAGGTACTATAAGGGTAAAGAATATGGCCAAAGAACCTGATAGATAGATAGATAGATAGATAGATAGATAGATAGATAGATAGATAGATCATAAAAAGAATATGTACTAACAAGAGATTAAAAGTGAGCAAATTAAAGACCCAAAATATAATCTTTTGTTCTCCACATCTGATTTACAGTGTAACTAGAGATTTTAAATTCTCTAATTGGAAGTAGAACTACAGCCACAAATTGTTATTACATGAATTTAGACAAAAAATTACTTTTTAATGATATATGTTACTCTTGTGTTGAATGTCAGTTTTCTTTCAATAATATCTAGAGTCACATGGGAACCAGATCTCTAGGCACATATATGGGGAGTTATGTATCTTGTTTTTTGAGGTAGGAAGGTGAACTTATTGTGGTTGGCACCATACCTTAGGTGAGGTTGGCTATATGTTGGGCTATATGAAGAAAGAAGGAATGGAGAATAGAAGCATTTCTCTGCACCTCCTTGAACATGGGCAGTGGTGTAACCAATGGTTTCAAGTCAAATATCGCATTTGACTTCTTTGTTATGATGCCATGAAACCTTGAATTTTGAATCAAATTAAAGCTTTTGTCTCTTAAGTCACTTTTCTGAGGACCAATAAGAAATAAAAACAACTAACACACATACAAAGTGGTCTATGGAAGACTGCTATGGCAGCACGCTTGAGCCACACATGACTGATGAGGAAATTAAAACTCAGGTGGGACAATTTAAAAACTCCATTAAAGGAATTAACCAGCAGGCATATAGCTTGTAGGATAAAGTATGTGATGAATATAAAGAGAGAAATAAATCAACTCACGAAAAATCAAATAGCAGTAAGAGAAAAAGATTGAAGCGTAATGGTCAGAAATTTTAAACTTACACATTAAGTTCACCTTTATTCTGAAAACAAAATGACAGGAAAAGAACACTTGTAAGTAGCAGCTGTTAAATACCTTGAAATAAAATATATAAATCATTGTAAGCTCTCATCGTAATCAAGGGATATCAATTCACAGTGATCAACTTAGAGGTTTACCTTAATTGAACTAGTCTTATTTATATGAGAAGAAAATATCCTATAAATTACCCACAACTAAGAAGTTGATTATTGGAGGAATAATATGAAATGATACTTTTTTCCATGAAAAACAAAACAAAATAAAAAACACATGAAACAGTGAAACAGTAGATATATGACTGAGTATTTTAGACTTAACCAATTCATTTGAAAGAACTCAAATATATTTCTTGGTATCTGGCACAAACTTCCTGCTATAACTTCTAATAAGACAAACAATTAGTATAATTTGGGTGTTAAATGGCTTAGTATATAACATATGCTAATATTATAATTACATTTGCCTAAACTTGTAGACATTTCATGTTTTATTTTTTATTTTTGGACAAAGAACACTTGTATCCAAAATGAGATATCTATCAATAGAGTAACCAGAAGTGAATTAAAATATACAAATAGGATAATGTAGAGTTATAATTCAATTCCTTACTATTTAGGCACAAACTAGATTTCAGTATTAGCAAGGCTCATGGTGCAGCTCCCAGTTATTCCCAAAGGTTACAGAGGCAGAGGCCAGGAACACTAAGTGCAAGAAACAATGAGCTTGCAATTGTTCAGGAGAATTTGATGAGATGCAGGCCATTCTCAAGCAAGATGCAGTACTGGCAGTAAGGCCGTCTAGCTTGCTGGACAAACCACACTGCCTACTCGGAAACACGGACTATCTAGTATTGCCCTATATGTATTTCCCCTTTTAATCCACCAAACTGTACCAGCTAGACTGCAATAACACCTTCTTTTATTTCAACAGATATGTGAAAAATAACCTGCAGACAAAGAGTTTGCTAGGATTAAGTAAGAACATCCACAGCTAATCTTGGATAATTGAGAGGGAAAAAATAGAGCTTAGTGTGACTTGAGTGTAATACCTGAAGTGCAATATTACAGCACAGCCAGACAAGGGAATAATGACTAGCCAATAGTCAAAGTGACTAAAAAAACATAGAGTCAGAGATGACATGGTCAGGGCTCCAGTTACACCTCATTAGGTGGGCAGCCCAAAATCATCTTCCTGGTTGGGACAAGGCAACTAATAGAGTTTGTGTGCCCTGTATTCGCTTGCCCCCTGATCCTCTGAGAGCTCAGAAATCTCAATGAAGGTTATGTCAGTCTTTATGTATCCTTTGATCCTATAATAACTGCTAGATAAAGGAGTTAGGTGGTGTTTTCCTCTCTTGTGTGCCCCTTCTACTATTCAGAAGCTACACGTACACTTAACCTTTCTTTCCTTTTTATGTTTTCCTTAGTAAGAAATCAGGCATTCTATTTTGTTTGTTTTATTTCGCTTTTTTTTCATTCTAGTAAGAAAATATTTCCTAAGGTCAAATTTCACTGATAATGAGTGTCTGGAAATCTGAGTCCACAGAGCATGCACATCATGGTCAAAGCAGAGCCTGTAGCAGTAAGAACTCCTATATTACAAAGTCAAAACTTGAACTTGAAGTATAAAGATTCCTGATATTTTTTTTTTGGTTCTTTTTTTCGGAGCTGGGGACTGAACCCAGGGCCTTGCGCTTCCTAGGCAAGTGCTCTACCACTGAGCTAAATCCCAACCCCGAGATTCCTGATATTTTAAAGTTGTCATTATACACACATGCAAATGCATGCAGGTGCGCGTGCGCACGCACACACACACACACACACACACACACACACACACACACACACACACACTCAGACAGCTAGAATTCAAAAATTATGAGGAACTTGATTATTCTTTGACTTTAATCTCCTATAAAATCTTTAGACACATGAATTCCCAAACTCTAAGATAATGGCTTGTTTTATGACCTGCTAATTTGTGATAATTTCTTATAACAATAATGGGAACTAATGGGAATAGTTGCATGTTGTGATAATTGCAGGAAAGGTAGAGAAGTTTAAAATGAATTAATGTGAAAGATTATGGTTGGTAAATTTGTTTTAAAAATCTCCTTACTCATAAATATATCTGGAGCAGCAGATGGGAGAACATAATTAAACTGATTATATAATTTTCAAAGTATGCTCTAAGTGACATTTACAATGATCCTTTGTAAAAATTACTATTTATTTTTATAAAGAAAATGAAATAGCAAATTCAATGTTAAAAGCATTTATAGAGATGTGCTTCATGAAGGCACTCCTGATGAAATGATGGGGGAGAGTTCAGCAAGTGTCACACAAACCTGAGGACATAGCTTTTATCCCATGGACCTAAGTAAATAGGAAGATGGTTCATGGCATACAGTTGTTTCTTTTCCTTACACAGGAGTACCATGACACACATGATTCTTTCCCTAAACATTGTATACACACAGATACACATAATAATAATGATAACAATAAGTATAGCATTATACTAAAATTATTTACAGAAAAATTTCTTATGCTCTAAATACTTGTATGGATTGGTTGTAAGTTGTGATGTGAATGGAATTTAACTTGTCTACATATTGAGATTATAGAAATTACATTGTTATCAAATTCTATTGTGTTTTTTAGTATATATTTTTATATGTTAATTTATATCCATATGTGTATTTCTTTTATTTTGGACCCATCATTCCAATGAATGAAGCTAGTTCTTCCATATAACCAGAACTTTCCCTCATTTATCATTGCCAGATTCATTTTGATAATCCATCTTGGAGGTGGCTGCATTTTTTTATTATTTGAGTTTTGTAGAGGAAGTATGAGCACGTTATTCCCTGCTGTTTTCTTCATGAAGAATGAGAACACTGTCTCTTCATTAATCACAGCTTCTTCAAGTATAAGCCTCTTAATCCTCAGTTTATTCTCCTCAGTCGTATTTCAGCACATTGCCTTATTTTCTGACATTGTGCAACATGTGACAAATTAAATGTCATTGCAGTAACTCAATTATATTTACGTAATTTTAAAAACATTATTGGAAGATGTCATACATGTATATATTCTGTTTCCTTCAACTCGGCCTATACTCCCCACAACTTGCTTTTGTGATTTCATGTAATCTTTATATATTTTTAAAGTTTTTATTTTATTCTGCTTCAATGTATGGTTCTGCTCCACAGGCATGACTAGTGTTTGTGAAGACCAGAGGAAGGCATTGTGTCCTCCAAAACTGGAGTTAAAGAGGTGAACGGGCAAGTAGATGCTAGGAATTGAACCCGGGACCTCTGAAAGAATAGTGACTCATCATAACCTAACCACTGAGCCATTTCCTTGGAAATTCATCTATTCATTTTTAAATCTACTAAGTCCACATTTTTATTTAAGAAAAAGAATAGTCTCTTTAGATAAACTGAAATAGCTCACACATTTATGTGACTAATTCTTGGTATTGTGTTCAAAGTTTCTGTTATTTGTTAGGTTCTCTCCATTTTTAGAAATGAAATGACTAAGTTCTAGCTTTTGGGGTCTTGACACCAGCTCTACTCATTTCCCTCTCTTGCTCAGTTTTTCTTCAGAGACTCAGTCCTGTGTGTCACATGCCACTTCCACCATTTCTTTAACTCACCCTTTGCTATAAATTAAGATTCTTCCCCCAGTCTCTGAATTATAAAACAAATACTGATTTATGAACTATGTATAAATTTTTGCGGCTTGAGGAATTAATTGTACATTTAATCTTTGTTGTTTTTTTGTTTTTGTTTTTGTTTTTACTATTTGGTTGTAGTGGACACATACTTTATTACACCAGGCACATAGTCTATTCCTTGGCCTTTATGATACATTTCATGGCATTAATAATTTGACATAGTAACATCTCAAACCCATTACCATCCATTAGCATTTTCTGATCCATTCTTCTCTGCTGATACACTCTGCTCGTTCCTTGGAAATGGACCTAAATGGTCTTCATACTCTGACTGCTTTTCACATTGCCTCCAGGAGTTAATAACAAGCCAAAGGAAATACCAGTAAAGGTTGATGTCAAGACATTTAACAGCCTCTCTTTCTCTCTGCAGTTATCTTCCAGTTGACTCTGCCATTTAAAGTTTTATGATATTTAAATTAGCTCAAAATAAAGGCAACTTTAGCACAAAGGGACCCTTCTAAAAACACCACCACCAACAACAAGAACAACAAGAACAACAAGAACAAAACATCATTGTGGATGAAACACTGAATTTGGACATGCAGAAATGTCATCCCATGATTAATTTTAAAAGAGATATGAAAGGTAATCATAAGTGTGCTTGAAAATGAAACAGAATCACTTTGAATCTGCTCTAGTACTGCTTACATGACTCACTTCATCTCAAGAAACATCCGTAATCTCTCCACCTTTTTCTTTTACCAGTGATCAATAAACAAAGAACAGACATATTAGATAACAGCTCCTCCTTGCATACTCAAAGTGATAAGATATGCTAAGGGGCCCAACCAAAGTAAAGTCATAGAACACAATAATAAGAATATCTAGTGCAAACTGTTTCTCTCTCTCTCACTCTTTCTCTCTCTATCTCTCTCTCTCTCTCTTTCTCTCTCACACAGACACACACACACACACACACACACACACACACACAAATGAACTGTTCACTTGTATCATAAACGCAGTTCCCTCCATGTCTGAATAAATGCAGTCTGAAGTGTGGCTCTAACTTATTCATAAGCAACAGCTAAACAGCAATCAACTGGATAGACCCACATGTAAGAAATATAACAAACAGGCTTAGCAAATTTCCCCTATTATTTTGGGCCATCTGAGTGTTGAGGTATATATGTCATGAATTCAATTACTTTAGTATTGAATTTGACAGAAAGAAGTATTCCATGGCTGTAATGTGTCACATTTTAAGAAGCCAGTTTCAGAGCATGCTCAAGAAGCCCATGGAAAGACTTGGGTAACAGGAACAGTTACGATTCTTCAGTCCAGTTTGTCTACCAATATCGCTAATACAGCTATTGTGCTGCTGACCCCAAATCTGCCAACTCAGTGTTGCCTCCTTTCCCATCATTCAGCAGAGGAGAAGCATAATAAATATGGCTAGCATTGGATCGCTCTACAACAGTGGAACCTGAACATTTTACTTACAAAAAGAGAACTTTAAAAAATTGTAGATTTACCCTGCCAGCCCAAGACATGCTAGATATGACTGACAGTGATAAATTAGGAGCAGAAGTTTTTCAACCTGTAAGTTGTGGCTCCCTTGAGAGTAAAAAACCGTTTCACAGGGGTTGCCTAAAATGATCAGAAAACACAGATACTTACATTACAATTCATAACAGTAGTAAAGCTACAGTTGTGAATTAGCCAAAAAATAAAAATTTTATGGCTGTGGCCACCAGAGCATGAGGAACTATAATAAAGGGTCAAAGAGTTAGGAAGGTTGAGACACACCGCTTTAGAGGATTTAACCAGCACCACAAATCCCCATCTGGTGGTAAAACTGACAAGGTTGGCAGCAGTTTTATACTCACAAAATTTGCTATTTTTATCAAATCAGCATCATGAATCCCTATCTGATTGGTGATAAAACTAACAAAGTTGGCAGTACTTTTATAACCACAAAATTGCTGGTTTTTTTTTTCTCTCATTTTGTATCGAGTATTTCAGTCACTCGGAACAATTCTTCTGAGGAAATGTTTGAATGTAAGCTACAGACTTAAGTTTCAGTCTCACTATAAATTCACTATAAATTCCATAGGTCCAGGTTCCATATAAAAATAGAGCTCTTGCTACAAACTACAGAAATATGCTGTGGAAGGCAGTGTTCTATCTATATTATCAAAAGCTGGAATTTTCTCTCTAGCACCCATTTCCAGGAGAGAAACAATAATGCTTACTCAAAAATCAGAGCTCAAATTTCCAGTGCTTGGTTAAATAACTAACATCTTGTTCCCTAAACTTTGTTCCCAATTCCAATGGAAGAAATATCTATTCTAATTATTAACATATCACACTCACAAGTTTGTGCATACAATATATTCGTCATTGTCACCCATATAAAAGGAGAAATTTTTCATTATTTTAGAGTTTATTTCATGTGAATGTTTTAACTATATAAATGTGCATGCCTGGATACAATAGAGCTCACACAATGGCATCAACCATCTGGACCTGGTGTTACCAACTACCATTCTGCTGTGAGACACCCTGCAGGTGCTGGAGATGCAAACCTGGTCCTCTGAGAAAAGAGCTCTTACATGGTGGTGCATCTCTCCTAGGCTCAAGTATAGGATTTTTGATGCTGATTTTATTGTAATAACTACAGTGATTTAGAATATCCCAAATTTATCCTTTCAGTAGTATGATAGAGGCAGAGGGTAGGATGTAACCTTGCCTGTAGAGTCCAATATTCTACAGGTTGGTTGGTTAGCTTGCTTGTGCTTGTTTTATTGGGATAGGGTCTTGAAAAGTCGTCCGGACTTGTTGCAAAGTAAAATTTTTGATGTTATACCTACTTCTTTCATGGTGGGTCCATTTGTACAATAATGTCATTGTAGTTCTAATATATTAACAAATATAAATTTGTCTGTTTTAGGGCCACACACTTGTAGATTCGCTTTTCAACCTGTCATTTAAACACGTCTCTCTGATGAGACCTTTGAGTGAGCTATCTCCTTCACAGAGACCTACCTCTTTCCTTTTACAAATCCCCTCATTTTATATACACATTACAGTTGCCAAAGCACATGGAGTAGGGAAGGAAACTTTTACCTTTCCTTTGATTCTCTTCTCTTTGTAGCCCTCATTATGTAGTGACCTATTGTAGTACTTTGACTATAATTTAGCATTTGTTTTAATTGTAGATAGATAGATAGGTAGATAGATAGATAGATAGATAGATAGATACATAGATACATAGATAGATACATAGATAGATACATAGATACATAGATACATAGATACATAGATACATAGATACATAGATAGATAGGTGGGCGGTGGGTGGGTGGGTGGATGGATGGATGGACGGATGGACAGACAAATAGAGAGATGGGTGGATAGATAGACAATATAGATATACAGGCTACCTGGCCATGCCTCAGGTGTTTTCTTTGTGTTTGCAGATTGGGGAAATTACAGAGGATAACAAAAAGACAAATGAAGAAAAGTAAGGAAGTGGTAAATAGTGAAAACACACACACACAGAGACAGATAGACAGACAGACAGACAGAAAGAGACAAAGAGAGACAGACAGAAAGACACAAAGAGACAGACAGACAAAGACAGACTGATGATAACAGAGAGAAGTAATTGTTTCTCTCCTTATGAAAAGTATTCTCTCTTTTTCTCTCAACACTAATGACCCCAGGTAAACATAATAACAATTAATGGCTCCATTCTCCAATATCATAGCAATAAAGATTATAAACACCGTGTTAACGAGGATTTTCGTTTTCAGACCAAAGACTTGACAGACTTGAAGGGCTGTCATCTGATCCCTTCTGAGCAGGAACACGGATGGATTAGGTCCCTGGGAGAAGCTTAGGTGTAGGGGTGTCAGCTTATTCAGCTTAGTCCTGGAGGGCTTGCACTGCTACTTCGACCTCTTTATCTTATTTATCCTCTTTTTCATATGTGTGCAAACCCTGTTCATTTAAATGAAATCACATATTGTTATTCAGAGTATGACTTGTAGAGAGATTTTTTGATAAACTATACCAGTGAATTACTATAAATGCTAATATCAGACCAGACATGTTTCTAAATTACAAAAATGGTTATTTTCACAATGTTACTGTATTACTGGAAATCTTTGTTCCAAGTATTTAATTAATACATATTATTTGGAAAATTCTCTTCGTGCTTACTAAATGCAATGCATTTTTATGACTTCAGTAACAATTTAAACAATCCAAGTCTTACATGAACATCTAAAATTCTAAAACAAATAATAAATAAAAATTACTGCATATTGACTGCTTACTCTTTTATATAATATACCAAATCTCAATGTATAACAGAACTGTTTTCATAGGCATCAGAATTAAGCTAGAACATTCTTTATTTATAAATAGTAAATGCCAACTTAGCCATCACTGGAATTAAAAAATCTATATTAAAAAAGAAGTATAGAACAGTTTTCAAAAGAATGTGTGTAACAAGTAATGCTGAAAAACATTTAAATTCCTAGTATTCAGGCAGTTGAGACCAGAGGATCACTGCAATTTCACATCCAGTCTGAGCTATAGAAAGACCTGTGCTGAGGGCCCCCACAGCCTCTACAAAGATCACACAACAACATTAAAAAATGGTTTCATTGTTTTAAATCTAAATATTTGGTATCATGATACTTCTAGATAAAACACAATTTGAGAAATTGTGTTCATTACTGTTCATAAGAATAAAATAATCATTTTTGCCAAACCATAAGATGGTAAAAGGCCAATGATTTTTTTTATCATATATATATATATATATATATATATATATATATATATATATATATATTAAAGGTTTGGATTGAATTAGACAAACCTAAGGTATATGAGATAAGCCTACATTTGTATTCAGATTTAGTTGAAAATATTTTAGTACAAGTTACTGTGTGTTTGGATTTTAAATGTTTATATTCTGGCATTTCTCTGCTGTCCTGTACTGATTTTTTCTCCTTGATTTGGGGAGCTTGTTTATGCATTACCTACAGAGGAAAGGTGTGATGTTCAGAGAGAAGGAAATCTTTAAGCCCCGAGTTCAGTCGGTATGTTCAAGTCAACTAGAACAGTCTGACTCATAAACATAGCTCTATTTCATGGAACATTTGTTATCACAACTAAATATGCCATTACCTCTGCTTGGCAAACATGACAGAGTGCCAGCTATAAATATTAATAATAGTTTCATCTTGCAAATGTTTTTCCCTCAATATATTTGAATTTATCAAACAGAATTTGAGACTCAATAACCAATGGCAGGACGTGGATATTTAATGTGAATTCTGAGTGAAATTATTATAATAGCATCTTTCCATCCCTAAGCATTTTATGAGATATCTCAAGACACCACACATCATTTTAATTCCTACAAAGTGTTTCCCTTGAGTCTGAGTAAATATATGAAGATACAGATGCTTTCTCTTGAGTGCATTTTTCCTGATGAGTGTTTGACAGCAATTTCATTTGTGTTTCCATTCTTTCATCGTTCTCTACTAGGCAAAAAAAATGATAATAATAAAACTATGACATTAGTTTCCACAATTCATGGATTTAGTATAGAAAAACCCTGTGCTGTCACAATAGTTGTGAATGATAGAGTCAGGCTTTCTGGGCTCAGATCTGCTATTCTGATTTCACAGATTTAGGTATAAAGATCACCCATGTGATTTGATTATATGTGTTGACCACAAACCATATATATATATATATATATATATATTCATCAGTATGACACGCGGTATATACTTATATATAAAGCTGCAGAAACAGGTCTTGGGTAAGAGCACTTGCTAGTTTTGCTTGTTTTGCCTGAGTGCTAGTCTTCTCACTATAAATGCCTCTAATTCCTGCTCTGAGAAACCATTCACTCCCTTCCAAACCCTACGTGCACCAGAGTGGACATGTGCATATACACAGATGGGCACATACAAATAGAAGTGAATAATAAAAATATAGATAAATGAAATAAATTTATCTGTTTTATGATGCAGTCAAAAGTAAGCCAGTACAGGGAAATAAATATTTATTTTAAATATTCTCTATAAAATCTATGTGTAATTTATACAAGTGTTTGTTACATGGCATTATATAGAAATAATAATTTTAAAATATTTGAAACACATGTTCTACTATAATTTATGAGCATTTGAAATGAAAATTTACTAATATCTACTAGATATATTTTACTTGTTTGTTTTATTTTTCATATATTCATTCTTTCCTTGTTCTAGTTCTTTAATGTAACTTCTTCTGTTCTTTGTCCCTAGGTGTTGAGGTTTGCTCGATGCAATTTTGAAAATTATAAACTTCTTGATGCCTGTTATATTGCTGAATATAACAACCAAGCAAACAACACACACATACAACAAAATACACCAACGAAAAGGAGTTTGGCTCAGCGGTAGAGCACTTGCCTAGCAAGCGTAAGGCCCTGGGTTCGTCCCCAGCCCCGAAAAAAAGAAAAAAAAAAGAAAAGGAGTTTATATTTGTTGGCCAAATACTGGGTTTGGAGCCTGCTAAGACACGTATTTAATATACCCAGAGACACTCTATTAGAGAAAATCGATTTTCGCTTTCCAGTAGGCACCCATTGGAAATGGCTCCATGGTTAGGAGTGGGTCTTTGTGTGCACTCATCCTTCTTCTTGCTGGATATTGTCTTCTTTGAATTTGAACAAGTCTTAAGTGTGCTGTCACAGTCTCTGTAAGTTTGTATGTATATTAGTACTGTCGTATTTTGAAGACAATGGTCCCTTGGAGTCAATAACTCATGAAAATGTAATCCATTTCTGTCACTGGAGATTATGTTTGTGAGCATAAAATATCTGGTTTTGGCATTTTCTTCCTGATTATATGTTAACTCCATTCAGAATGATACTTTCTTATACTTTGATAATTTAAGAAATTTCTACAATGATATATGTTAGTGTCATTTTTCCAAAAGGCTTTTAGTGTCAGTTGTTCCTCCCACATTTCTTTCTTTAGCTTGTCCTCACATCCTAGTCTCCATGTATCCTTCATATACTATTGAAGAAACAACATGACCAAAGGCAAACTGGGAGACAGGGTTTATTCAGCTTATATATCCTAATCACTGGTCTTATGCTTGGGTCCTTGATCCATTTCCAATTGAGATTTTGCAGTCAGTATGAAGTAAATACTTGTGTTTTCATGCTTCTACAGATGTGATAAGGTTTGACCAGAGCCATTTGTTAAAGATGCCATCTTTTCTCCAGTGTTTAATTTTAGTTTTTCTGCAAAAATCCACTCACTATATGCATGGGATTATTTCTAGGTTTTCAATAAATTTTATACTTGGTATGTAAACAATTGTCCAGTAGAATTATTACTCATTACAAATTAATATGATATGCTCCAATTTTTCTGCTTTAAATAACATTCACAAAAGTCAGTAAAGTAACATGAGTGACTTTCTACACTTAAAGGCATTACTTTTATTTTTTAAAATTCTACTTTTTAGAAAAAAATTAAAATCATCTATATTGCTGTTATATATTTTTAAATAAGACTAGTGTCAGTATATTAAAACCTTCAGCTGAAACGGTGATTTTCTGAGTCTGGCACAAAGATAAGGAGTAGTGCATTTTCTTACTGACTTGGATTTTAACTATGCATAATACCATAACTTAACTGGCCCTCATCAAGATTCTAAACATTATATTGGTCTTCTATCTCTTATTTTCAATTTAACACGTTCCAACCGACACTGTGAGTCTCACAGGTAAAGGTGCTACTTACTGTTCCCTGCCAACATGATACAAAGTAGAGACAGAACTTCAGCTCCACTAGGTAAGGGGGAGGGGAGTAAATAGTTACTCCAAGGAATAAATTACTTTAACAGCAAATAAACACAAACAACTTAACCATATGCTTTGAATCTCATTCAAATGTCATCTCACAAAATTTCATGTTTACCAGTAGTGTTTCCTCAGCAATGTCTTTGAAGGCAACAAAGCATCCTTTGACACCCTGTTGTGGGGTGTGGTTGACTACAACATATATCCAACGTAACTCAAATTCAAGGTCAATACAGATGACAAAATTATTTTAATCAAGGTACTACTGTCCATTCAGAGGCACAGAACAGAAAGGGGACCTTAACTATGAATCCAATGGGACATTTTACAATATATTTAAGGATTGAAATCATAGAGCAGGGAGCAGGGTGGGGTATAGCATTGTCCCATCATATTTTGACATAAGAGGATAAGAAAAAATCAGGATAGAAGTTGATCCCTAGGCCTGAAAACATGAACTTACTTGACCCTGCCAATAATGAAGAAGTTGTCCTTGAGATGTCTAGACTCAGACAACTTTTTCTTTACAAATTGTCCCTGAGGTGGCTAGCCTCAGACAACTGTCTCCTTATAAACTGTCCCTGAGATGGCTGGACTCAGAAAACTGTTTCCTTACAACAAAAACTGTTCAGCTATTGGGAAGTCTCCGGATTGCCTACGGCCTGGAAACTTGAGTTTAGTTTCACCTTATAATTATACTGAGTCTGAAAATAAAATGATAGTGCTTAGAATAATTTTCTTTTTGCTTGCTCCCAACAATACATGTAGTTATGTTAAATCTTCATGGGAATTAAAATAACAAATAAATTCTCATTGAATTCACTGGCATGATTCTAATTAGCACAGGTTGAAAAAAAAAAAAACACTTTGCAGGATTAGTAACTGGATCCAGAATGTTGAAACCAGGTGAACAGATTACAGATTAGACATATAAGTGAAAAGACTGTGGAAATGAATAGGCTTTTAGGGGGAATTGTATGGTCAGAGGAAAAAACAAAATATACTTGTATTTACTGAAGCTTAGTTAATGACTCATGGGGAAGAGCCAATGTAGGAAAAGCTGACAGTATAGGAAAGCATGAGCACTTAGAGGTCACTGGAACAGGCAACAGATTCAATAGCATAGACCTGAGAACGAAATCACCAAAAGGGCCAAGGAAGTGACTAGAACCACTCTGTAAATGTAAATGAAACTGTATCCCATTCTGGGAATCACGTAATAATATAAAAATTTAGCACAATAAATAAGCATAATGCAAATATGCACACAACAAAAACATACTGAAATTATATATATGAGATCACCGAAATATATCAATCTCTTAATGTTTGAATTCTGCTATTTTAAAATGTAATTGCTTTTCACATCACAATAAAATATAGAAGCCCCACCCCAAAATAAAAGATGTTAGAGTAAAATATAACATTATAGGAAAAAATACCATTCTAAAATGATACGGTGTTCATCAAGGAGAACAAGAAAGTTGATTTATTATATTCCATATTTGTTTATTATAACTCTAGATACATAATATGTATTCTAAGACTATTTAAATGTTTTAATAGTTTATGTAAGTCCAGATCAAGGTATAAAGACCCATGTGGTTTAAGCTAGTTATATTAATTTAATATAAAGTTATACTACCAAATGAATAAATACATACTTCTTCTGCCCCACATAATTTTCCCTAAACAACTAAATAAGAAACAAAAGCAGCAAATGTAAATTGGGCAATTATTAAGATTTAATATCAGCTCTGAGTTTGATTGTTTCCTGCCATCTATTTCTCTTGGATGTGTTTGCTTCTCTTCTTCTTCTTTTTTATTCCCAAGAACTGTCCTGTGTGTTTTTAAGTTGCTAGTATAAGATTGCTTCAATTTCTTTATGAAGGCATTTAGTGGTGTGAAGTTTCCTCTTGACACAGCTTTCATTGTGACTCATAAGTTTGGATATGCTGAGACTTCATTTTCATTGAATTCTAGAAAATCTTTATTTTTTATTTCTTCCCTGATCAAAGTTATCATTGAATAGAGAGTTGTTCAGTTTCCATGGGTATGTAGGCTTTCTGTTCTTTTTGTTGTTATTGAAGTTCAGCCTTAATTCATGATCATCTGATAGAATGCATGGAACTATTACAATCTTCTTGTGCTTGTCAAGGCCTGTTTTGTGTCCAATTATATAGTCAATTTTGGAACAAGTTTCATGAGGTGCTGATAAGGTATATTCTTTTCTTTTGAGGTGTTGATACCAAACTATTCCTCTCTAAGGAAACTCAGGACAAAAATAAAGCAAAAACTGAAGGAAAAGCCATCCAGTGACTGGCCTATCTTGAGATCCATCCCATGGGGAGATACCAAACACTGACATTATTACAGA
This sequence comes from Rattus norvegicus, assembly GCF_021556685.1. Classification (NCBI taxonomy): domain Eukaryota; kingdom Metazoa; phylum Chordata; class Mammalia; order Rodentia; family Muridae; genus Rattus; species Rattus norvegicus. The sequence goes on from NC_141535.1 coordinate 76,315,949, forward strand.
TGCTATATTGTACTTGGAAACATGGCTATTCTCTGAGAGGCTCTACTAGCAGCTGACTGACACAACCATTGGACTGAGGTTGGAGATCTCTGTGGAAGAGTTAGGTGAAAAATTGAAGGAGCTGAGGGGTTTGCCAAACCTATAGGAAGACCAATATTGTCAACCAACCAGGAAGCTGGGAAGTTGCCAGACATTAAGTCACCAGTCTAAGAGCATACAAGAGCTGGTCCATGGCCACTGGGCACATATGTAAATAGGACTGCCTTGTCTAGCTTTAGTAGGAAAGGATGGCTTTAATCCTGTAGATACTTGATGATCCAGGGAAGGGGGATGCCTAATGGGTTGGGGGTAGAAAGTGGTACTCTCTCAGAGACAAAGGGGAGGGGATAGGGTGAAGAACTCTGAGAGGGGGTGACATTTGGAATGTAAATAAATAAAATAATTAATTAAAAATATATGATCATTTTTTAAAAAGATGTTGTATCAGGCAAAACTATAAATAGGATTGCCTCTTGTCCTTTAGATCCAGGGCCTCAGTAAATCAAGAGCAGTGGTTCTCAACCTTCCCAATGGTGAGACACTTTAATACTGTTTCTCATGTGTGGAGACCCCAACCATAAAATTATTTACTTGCTACTTCAGAAACATATGGTTATGAATCGTAAGTGTCTGGTATGCAGGATATCTAATATGGGACCACTTTAGGGGTTGAGAACTGCTGAATTCTAAATGGTACAGTGGACAGGGACAGTGGCTGAACTGAATGATAGGCGCTGTATGATAGTTTCTAAAGAAAACCACTCACTCACATACTGTCATTGATATTTCCACAGAGGTAAATGTTATGATGCCTATTAGCCATCTACCACATAATGAAGCAAAAATGAACCAAAGATTCTGGACAGCTTTCCTCCATCGGAGAAAGCTCCAGAGGCTGCTTTATTTTCCTCCTATCTGAAAGAAAATGTGGGTTTCTTTCTGCACTCACAGTGTTATAAGACTCTCTACAACTGTATGAGGTTAATGAAGACTTTGCTTTCTAAGTAGAGACTGATTAATTGAGTGCAAGTATAGGAACAATACCCAAGCATCGTTATCCTGAGAACCTAATGAGTACATGGTTTCTTTTCAGTGATGAATCCTTTCTCTTCTACCTCGGAGCAAACAAAATATTACATAAACAGAAGAATAAAATTCAGTTTGAACAGTCAGGACAAAATGCTGCTTAGAAGAATAATAGTAATTACAGTACCATCAGGACTGAGAAAATGGATGCTGACAGTTAAAAACAGCAGGCAGAACGTTACAATCAGGAAGCATTTAGAGGGAACACCATAATCGGAACATTTACCCAATCTTTTTGGTCACTTGCTGCTCGTTTTTCCTCAAGGCTTGGTAATATTCGTGGTTTCAGATTAATTAGGGTAGTACTCGTAAACTAGATGTTGGTTCCACATTTATCATGTAAACTCATACTGTTTTTCATTACTTGCTAATTATCTTGTGCACATTTGTCATCCTCCTGTAATTAAATTTTAACAAAACCAAAGATACGAAGTCATTCTAATACTTCTTCTTCTTAAAAAAAAAAAACTCTTCCCTGCATCCCCAGAGTAGAAATCCCAGTAGCATCTTGTTGGTGCTTCACAAAACAGTTTTATGAACAAATACTTCAAGTAGCTAGAATATTACAGAGTACAAATATTGGAAGTTTTAGTTTCATGAGACCTCTACCTCCATATCCTTCATAAATTTATTATTTTGAAAAACATTGGGCTTACAATTTAGGATGAATATCTCTCTGGTTGTACTACTATTTCAGTAATCCATATTCCAATTTAAAAGTTTCATTCAATAAAAACAATTACAGGTATATAATAGGTGATATATTTTAAATATGTTTCTTTCCAATGTCATTATACATTTTATTTTTTATTTTTTTTTTTGTTTTCAATTGCTGTTCTTATATCTATGTTTGCAGCACAACACAAGTGAGGTAATTTAAACATTTATGCAATTAAGTTGGGACTCTTTGCTCTCTGCTGTATCTATTATTCTCAGGCTTGGTCTTTTCATTGTGTCCTGGATGTTTTGGGTTAGGAGCATTTTGCATTTTCTTTTACTGTTGTTTAATTTTTTTATGATATCTTCTGCACCTGAGATTGTTTCTGTCTCTTGTATTCTGTTGGTGATGCTTGCATCTATGGTTCCTGATCTCTTTCCTAGGTTTTCTATCTCCAGGGTTATCTCCTTTTGTGATTTCTTTATTGTTTCTATTCCCGTCTTTAGCTCCTGGATCATTTTGTTCAATTCCTTTACCTGTTTGGTTGTGTTCTCTTGTATTTCTTTAAGGGAATAGTTATTCACGTCCTTCTTAAAGTCCTCTATCATTATCATGAGATATGAATTTAACACTGATTCTTGCATTTCAGGTGTGATGAGGTGTCCAGGACTTGCTGCAGTTGGAGAACTGGATTCTAATGATACCAAGTAGCCTTGCTTTCTGTTGCTTATGTTCTTGTGCTTGCCTCCCTCCATCTACTTATCTCTAGTGCCTTCTCTAGCTGTCTCTGACTGGCTTTCTCTTTCTCATGATCCTGGTTGTGTCAGAACTCCTCAGATTCCAGGAGTCTTTGTGATTCTGAGTGTGTCAGGGCTTCTGGGAGTCAAGGTATCTCTGAGATACTGAAGTCCTTCTGTGACCAAGCTCCTGAGGTCCTGTTGTGTCAAAGCTCCTGAAGTCAAGCTATCTCTGAGTGTTGCGGGAGTGGGTAGGGGGAGGCCAGACCCCTGAGTTTGCTCTGAGCACAGACAAAAGCAGAAAGGAACCCATGCTTTTGGTGGGCATGCGTTTGTTTCCCTTGTTGCTATATGGGTCCCAATTAGGAAGGGTGTTGGGGAAGAAGTTGTAGCCTCAACTGTGACCTTGAGTGTGTCAGAATTTCAATGCTTTTGGGTATGTCAGATCTCCTGGGAGTTGAACTTCTTCTGTGATCCTGTGCTCCTGTGATCCTGGGCCTGTTAGCTTACCTGTGTTCCTATGAACCTGTGATCCTGGGTGTGTTGGAGCTCCTGGTTGATGGGCTTCCTCTGGGTGATGTGGGAATAGGCGTGGGACCAGTGCCCAACTTAGGGCACAAGTTCAGACTAGAAGGGATCCCCGTGGCTGCCTGGGCAGGATTTCCTGTGTCCCTGGATCCCAGGGGAACCCAGTCACTCTGGGTGTTGGAAGGGATGTTGTGTCTTCCTCACTTGTGATTCTGGGTGTGTTAGAGCACCTGGATGATGTTCTTCTTCTGGGTGTTGTGGGAATGGGTGAGGGCCATTTATGCAATTAAAACTATTAAAGTATTACACTTGTTAGCATTTCTTCTAAGCTCTGCCCCACAGTTTCCTGGCAACAGCCAAGTATGCTTGACTCAGTATAAAAGGAGCTGCTTGCCCTCTCCTTACTCTCTTGCCCTCTTAGCCTCTTCCCCCTCTGGCCCTTCACTCCCCATCCCCCCAATCTCTCTCTCTCTCTCTCTCTCTCTCTCTCTCTCTCTCTCTCTCTCTCTCTCTCTCTCTCTCTCTCTCTCCTCCTTTCTCAATTCCCCTTCCCTTGCCCTAAATAAACTCTATTCCATACTATACCTTCTTCTTATGGCCGGCACCTCATGGGGAAGGGATATCTCAGCATGGGCCCACAGAGGCACCTCCTTTCCACCTCACCATACCTGCTCTACCAAACGTATGCCCGACTCCCTTTTGTTTTTACAAAACACAAAACTACATGATGAACATCTTTCTTTGCCCACAATATAAGGTAACTCTTCTCAGTTGCACTAGTGGAAAATGCTCCATATTGTGTATTCTCATTTATTGTTTATTTTGTCTGCACATTTTGGGCTGAATCCATTGTAAGTGGCTTTAACAAGCGGTGGGCAGAGGTAAAGTACATTCACAAAGACAAGAAGATATTGTCTTAACATATTTTAACTTAGTTATTAAATGAAGTATAATTAGTTTGAAATTTATTTAAAATTAAAATGAAACTAAATGGAGGATCTCAAGATGGAATGCTTTCTAGCATCCTTAATGCCCTGTGTTTAATCTTCAAACATAAGTAAAATAGCGTACATTTGTAAAATAGAGTACATTTGCCTTGTAGTTAAGTAGGATTTTTTTTTCTGGGATCCAGAAGACTCAGTTTACCACATTCATATCTGATTAACTCCTCTTACCTCCTCTTTTAGTTACTTTTCTGCTGATATAATAGAATATGTCTACTAATGCAATTGTGGAAAAAGGATCAGATTGCCATTCATCCTTCCAGGTTTTAACAAACCTTTGCCTGCAATTAATAGTGGCAAGAGCTTTAGGCAGACAGTCACGCTGCATTCTCAATGTGGTGTCTCATTCTCTCAGGTCCTTTTTAACTATCCCAGACCAGAGAGCCATGCTACACAAAGTTCCCTAATTTATATAACTCCATCAGAGGCATGACTACTTCTTGTGATTTTTGGATTCATTCAATTAGTATATGAGATTAACTATGCATATTATTTCTCAATACATAGGAAGCTTGGTTTTATATGAAATTCTTCTTCTTACTGCTAAAAGTTTGTATTGATCATCGCCCAAACATATACTTTTCATAGTATCAAAATTTTCAAATACTTTGTTTATAGTGAGTGTTTTTCAATAATTGTCACAATGCATTACACAAGTATAGCACCCCAAATAACACTGTTTTTACTGTCCTGAACTTTAAGTTACACAACAATTCATTCTACTGAATTGGGAGGATCTGTTTTTAAGCTTCTTAAAGTGATTATCCAAATTCAGCTTTATTCTATTTTAACACCGAGTCTGTCATATTGTGAGCATTAATAACATGATCCTTCTCAATAGATAAATTTACATTTCCTGAACACCTCTAATTTAAAACAATTGCTTGTCATCTTTTTTTTTTACTTTCATTCATTCATTTATTCATTCATTCTTTCTTCTTTTTAAGACAGGGTTTCACAATATAGTATATGGAGTAAATATATATAATAATTATACGTAGTAAAGATATGTATATAGGAAATATATAAAAAATATGTATTATATATACATGTACATGTACATATGCTCACATATATTTCTCCTCCTGGCTGGTCTGGAACTTACTTTGTAGAAAATATCAGCCTGCCTCTGCCTAGCTCACTTTTTTTTTTTATTAGCTTGAGTATTTCTTATATACATTTCTAGTGTTATTCCCTTTCCCAGTTTACGGGCAAACATCCCCCTCCCCTCCTCTTCCTTATGGGTGTTCCCTTCCCCATCCTCCCCCCATTGCCGCCCTTCCCCCAACAGTCTAGTTCACTGGGGGTTCAGTCTTAGCAGGACCCAGGGCTTCCCCTTACACTGGTGCTCTTACTAGGATATTCATTGCTACCTATGAGGTCAGAGTCCAGGGTCAGTCCATGTATAGTCTTTAGGTAGTGGCTTAGTCCCTGGAAGCTCTGGTTGCTTGGCATTGTTGTACATATGGGGTCTTGAGTACCTTCAAGTTCTTCCAGTTCTTTCTCTGATTCCTTCAACGGGGGTCCTATTCTCAGTTCAGTGGTTTGCTGATGGCATTCACCTCTGTATTTGCTGTATTCTGGCTGTGTCTCTCAGGAGCGATCTACATCCGGCTCCTGTCAGTCTGCACTTCTCTGCTTCATCCATCTTGTCTAATTGGATGGCTGTATATGTATGGGCCACATGTGGGGCAGGCTCTGAATGGGTGTTCCTTCTGTGTCTGTTTTAATCTTTGCCTCTCTCTTCCCTGCCAAGGGTATTCTTGTTCCCCTTTTAAAGAAGGAGTGAAGCATTCACATTTTGATCATCCGTCTTGAGATTCCTTTGTTCTAGGCATCTAGGGTAATTCAAGCATTTGGGCTAATAGCCACTTATCAATGAGTGCATACCATGTGTGTTTTTCTGTGATTGGGTTAGCTCACTCAGGATGATATTTTCCAGTTCCAACCATTTGCCTACGAATTTCATAAAGTCATTGTTTTTGATAGCTGCGTAATATTCCATTGTGTAGATGTACCACATTTTCTGTATCCATTCCTCTGTTGAAGGGCATCTGGGTTCTTTCCAGTTTCTGGCTATAATAAATAAGGCTGTGATGAACATAGTGGAGCACGTGTCTTTTTTATATGTTGGGGCATCTTTTGGGTATATGCCCAAGAGAGGTATAGCTGGATCCTCAGGCAGTTCAATGTCCAATTTTCTGAGGAACCTCCAGACTGATTTCCAGAATGGTTCTACCAGTCTGCAATCCCACCAACAATGGAGGAGTGTTCCTCTTTCTCCGCATTCTCTCCAGCATCTGCTGTCATCTGAGTTTTTGATCTTAGCCATTCTCACTGGTGTGAGGTGAAATCTCAGGGCTGTTTTGATTTGCATTTCCCTTATGACTAAAGATGTTGAACATTTCTTTAGGTGTTTCTCAGCCATTCGGCATTCCTCAGCTGTGAATTCTTTGTTTAGCTCTGAACCCCATTTTTTTAATAGGGTTATTTGTCTCCCTGCGGTCTAACTTCTTGAGTTCTTTGTATATTTTGGATATAAGGCCTCTATCTGTTGTAGGATTGGTAAAGATCTTTTCCCAATCTGTTGGTTGCCGTTTTGTCCTAACCACAGTGTCCTTTGCCTTACAGAAGCTTTGCAGTTTTATGAGATCCCATTTGTTGATTCTTGATCTTAGAGCATAAGCCATTGGTGTTTTGTTCAGGAAATTTTTTCCAGTGCCCATGTGTTCCAGATGCTTCCCTAGTGTTTCTTCTATTAGTTTGAGTGTATCTGGTTTGATGTGGAGGTCCTTGATCCACTTGGACTTAAGCTTTGTACAGGGTGATAAGCGTGGATCAATCTGCATTCTTCTACATGTTGACCTCCAGTTGAACCAGCACCATTTGCTGAAAATGCCATCTTTTTTTCCTTTTGATGGTTTTGGGTCTTTTGTCAAAAATCAAGTGCCCATAGGTGTGTGGGTTCATTTCTGGGTCTTCAAATCTGTTCCATTGGCCTATCTGTCTGTCTCTGTACCAATACCATGCAATTTTTATCACTATTGCTCTGTAATACTGCTTGAGTTCAGGGATAGTGATTCCCCCTGATGTCCTTTTATTGTAGAGGGTAGTTTTAGCTATCCTGGGTTTTTTGTTATTCCAGATGAATTTGCAAATTGTTCTGTCTAACTCTTTGAAGAATTGGATTGGTATTTTGATGGGGATTGCATTGAATCTGTAGATCGCTTTTGGTAAAATGGCCTTTTTTACTATATTCATCCGGCCAATCCATGAGCATGGGAGATCATTCCATCTTCTGAGGTCTTCTTCAATTCCTTTCTTCAGAGTCTTGAAGATCTTATTGTACAAATCTTTTACTTGCTTGGTTAAAGTCACACCGAGGTACTTTATATTATTTGGGTCTATTATGAAGGGTGTCGTTTCCCTAATTTCTTTCTCGGCTTGTTTCTCTTTTGTGTAGAGGAAGGCTACTTATTTATTTGAGTTAATTTTATACCCAGCCACTTTGCTGAAGTTGTTTATCAGCTTTAGTAGTTCTCTGGTGGAACTTTTGGGATCACTTAAATACACTATCATATCATCTGCAAATAGTGATATTTTGGCTTGTCATCATTTTATGCATTTAATCTTTGCTTCTGTGTGCTCCTGTGATAGTAATTTTATGTACTTAGTCCTCAATTGAAACTCCAAGAACTATCCCAAAATAGACCTTTGAGAACATACTTAGGCTCATCTCTAAAGGTTTTTGAACACACAGACGTTGTTAGCAAACTCCACGCTTCAGAAAAAATATGGGCTGCCAGTTAACCAAAAAGGTTCACGCCACAGAGAATGCCACACATTGCAAGAGCTTGGCTCTTTTGTTGGAACTGACTGTACAACACATCACCACAAATGTAAGTGCATTACGCAGACGACAAAGAGAGTAAACAGCTTTGACATACATATTAAATGGGAAAGGAGACCCGTGTAAGGACTCTTTCGTTTGGGGAGTGACACACAGGAATTCTGGAGACCTGGGAATATTTGTCACTCATTTTGGTTCCTTCTGCACATGAGGAGAAGAGCAGAGCAAAACAGAAGGACACTTCATGAATGACATGTGTAAATAAACTGCTTTGAGCAGTGGCTATATTCATTATACTTCCAAGTCTGTAAAGATTGTCTCATGGTTGTTTTCAAATATTCCCCAAATAGTCATTAAAGCCTAATAATTATCTGCCACAGTAGATCTGAGGGTGATATTGGTAAAATGTTCTGTAACTCTAAAACATTTAATGTACATTCTACACAAATCATCAAACTGGAAATATATATTTCAGTGATAATCATTTTATGTACTTAGACCTCAATGGTAACTCAAAGAACTATTCTGAAATAAATCCTTGAAAACATATTTAGGCTCATCTATAAAGATTTATATGACGGTTTAATTCCTGGAGCATTTTATGCTATTTTACAATGTAGCTGGAGTTTATACAGTTATTTCTCAAGAATCAGAAATCTATAGTTTCTGGATGGGAATTAGGTAGTCGTTCATTCCTAAACAAGGAAATACTAGGGAACTGTATGTGATTTTTAGATACTTTTGTGGCCTGAAACCATAAGAAATACAGGCAGAGCTCTCCTAGAAAACAAGATTAGCTAAATGAGACTTCAAATTGTTTTGATCTTAAGAATTTATCAAACTACCTCCAGTAGAATTTTGTGTTTTAAATCATGTACATTTGCTTTTGGTTCATTGAAAACGCACTAAAATATTGTTCTCTTTGTAAGGAATCTGTCTTGACTAGGGAATGGTTATAGTAGTAACAATATGACTTAGACAGCAAACTTCATTTCTTTGTTTTGTGTTTGTTTTGTTTTTCTATTAAGGCTACTATTATTCTGTGGTCTTCTCTTGCTTTTTTCCTTCCAGTATCTAATAAGTTTGAATGTATTATAGTGGAATATTCAGAAAATTAAATATAGGCTTTAGTTGAACTGCATCTCCTTAGGTTTTAAATCTTTTCTTCATAAAACAACCACAGCACTCATCGCTATTTCACAAGCCTGAGGCAATAAAAAAAAACCCACATAAACTTCACTTTGCAGTGGTTCTTGAATCTTTAAATATATATGCAGAATAGATTAACTTGCCTATAAAAATAATAAAACTAATCATTTTTCCTTAGGCAAATTAATAGCAGGATAATCTCCTCCACTTCAGCCTCCTCGGGATAAATATTTGAAACACTGAATATTGTTCTATTGAAGTAATTCAAACCCCTTACTCAATGTAATTTCATATTGAAAGAAAACATTTCCCAAATCAAGCACATATTTTAATTTATAATTTCAAGAACCAGTAAACATGATCTTTTTTAAAGTATCAAGTTTATATCAATTAATATGTTTCAAATTTTTTTAACCTGCAGGCTTGTATCCAACTGTAAAATTATCAATGGCCTAATTTCCTTATCAAATATGCATTGTTTTCTTTATGCACAATTAACTTTCTATAAATCCTTTATTATGAGAAATCTTCAAACTAAATTGTTATTCATATTGTGAAAATTAAAGATCACGTTTAAGAATAATTTGACTTTTGGTCATCTGGACATTCAGCAGTAAACTTCATGAGGATTTTTTATTATATATTGCATGTATTAAATAACTATTAGATTTATTTAAGCTACTTGCTTGCATGGCTATTTCTACTCACATAAGTAAGAACATTTTGCTTATATACTTAAATGTCACCATTAATATATAATGCAGAATATAGAAAAATCAAACAGGTACCATAATTTTTATCCCTATGTGTGCAAATATTTGAAAAATGCAAATTTTTCATTGAAATAGAAAAATATTCATATAAAATATTATTTTGAATGAAAAGTTAATAATGATTCTTTTAATGTCAGTCTTCCAAGTTAGAGACTATTAGACTTCTTTTCTATTGACTAATGCAGATATTGAGTTAATAAGGTTTTTAAGCACTGGGCATACTGACTAAGGCATTTTTTAAGGAATTTCAGTTTGGGAGTTATGTTTAATAGGGAATTAATTTCTAATATAAAATGTAATTTTTGTTATAATCCAGAGGGATTTAAAAGGCTCTAAAATTTCCAGTAGATGCTTAATTTAATTTTATTGGGTGAGCTTCTAAAAGACTCAGGCCAGGTAAGTGTATTTGCCCAATTTAGATTGTTTCATTAGGCTCTTGAAGAGACAGCTTCTGTGTATATCAGATCTGTGACATTAAAACGTCAAAGTTATCACATGCATATGGGATTAAAAACTAATAGAAGTGGAGAGCTCCTTCCACATTTTGTTCTTTGGGTGAAGAACACATATACACACATGGTACAATTGCTAGGGCATAGTCATATACCAACATACAAACACACACACACACACACACACAAGCACATACACACACACACAGAATGAATTAGTAAGTATTAGAAGGTGTGATTTGTCAGAACATTATATATATGTGAATTAAAGCTATTATGAATAAATGAAAAACTATACATTGAATGAGTGAAAATCTATACATTGAAGCAGTTACATTTGATAGTTTGCATCATAAAGGATACTCCATATATTTTTATGAAAGTTTCATCAATTTTAAAATACTGAAATAACTAAACACAGATACACTCTAAGGATTGTTGTCTCTACTATGTAGTATTACTATGCCTTCTTCAAGTCTAGGAGACATACAATGAGTTTATTTCACAACTTTTTACTCTTTTCATTGACAGTTTTCAAATGAATATTGCATAGGTGAATGACATGTCTTGTAGAGCCTCTAGCTTTTATTTGTACGGCCAGTTAGTTACATTTGACCCTCTGAGTCCCGTATAACCACATGGAACTAACTCAGCCTTGACGTTGTTATTCTATTTTGATTTTTAAGTAATTCACAGCACTTGTCACCTCTTTGGTTATAGACTCTAACATACACAAACAAGTTTTTAGGGCTAAATAGTGTATGTAGATCTCACTCAATTTTATTTAGCTAAAAGCATATACACAAATATATGTAAGTGCATTTTAATTGTAGTCAATTAAATCCTTGAGGAAAATTTTTATTCAACACCCATTATAAAATTTTGTTAAAGCTGAGTTTAAAATGCTCTCAAAATACCAATAAAGCACACCCAGCTCTTCTAGGAAAAGCAACCAGCAGTACTTTGTGTTTAAGTGAAATGGAATAAATATCCATATGGTTAGCCAGGAGGATGATATTTTTATTAATCTTTAAGGGGTTTGAGTTAATATAAATCAGTTTTCTTTCTATAGCTTGAGCATACAGATTGATGGTGGCATTAACCTTGCCATTAAACCTTGAATAAGCAGTATTTGTTCTGCATTATAATAGTCTGACCTGGAAAAGTGTTAATGTAGTATTTTTCTCTTTTTATTTGCCTTCCATGCAAATATGATAACAAAATAGAACCAGTTTAGCACACATAAGTGATTATTCATATTCGCACCTTGAATAATGTTGGGAAAACATTATAATTCTCTAATGCATCATTAAACGTTTTTAATATTATAGATGGCCACCTATTTTCTATTTTCCTTCCTACAATATAAACCAATGATTCTCTCTCTCTCTCTCTCTCTCTCTCTCTCTCTCTCTCTCTCTCTTTCTCTCTGTGTGTGTGTGTGTGTGTGTGTGTGTTTGTGTGTGTGTGTGTGTATGTGTGTCTGTGTGTCTGTGTTTAAAATAATTGATGACTAGGAACAGGAGAAGACTTTATAATTTATATCTTCCCCTCTTGTTTATTTCCCTGACACAAATCATTTCCCTTTCATGTTCTGGGCCTATACATATTGAAAGTCTATTTATTAGCTTAACAAATTCTCATGTAATATTTTAGGTATGTATATTTAACAAAATAGGCTAAAATGCAGAAACTCAATGACAATGGCGGGGCCTTAGGATGGATGTGCACAGGTGAAATGAAGATTGAAGACTGCAGATTAAAACAGCTGTGCATTAGTACAAGCTAGAGTAACCACCTTTCGTAGGGTCCTAGGAACAGGTATTTATGACAATCCCCTAAGTTTTTAGAGGTTAACATGTATGACAGCCAAATATGGCATGGCAATGCTGTTGAGGCTATCTAAGCTATCGTTTTGGAGTCATATTCAATAATTAGAAATATACTTTATGATAAGAAGAGTCATTGCTTTTCTTAGTTAGGGTTTCATTGCTGTGAACAGACACCATGATCAGTGCAAGTTTTATAAAAGACAACACTTAATTGGGGCTGGCTTAAAGGTTCAGAGGTTCAGACCATTATCATTATGGTGGGAGCATGGCAGGATCCAGGCAAGCATGGTGCAGGAGGAGCTGAGCTCTACATCTTCACCTGAAGGAAGCCAGGAACAGCCTCTTCATCCTATGAGGAACTAGGAGGAGGGTCTCCAAGCCCACCTGACAGTGACACACTTCCTCCAACAAGGTCACACTTTCTAATAGTGCAATTCCCTGGGCAAAGCACAGGAAAAGCATCACATTGCTTTTTGTTTTATTTTGTTTGGGATTTTGAATTTAAAGGTTAATGCTGATACACTAGTGGTTATTCAATAGATCCATAGAGAGAGCCACAGGTGTCCCATGTCTTTTCTATGTTACACATTAAAGCAGAAGTACAGTCAAAGACCCTTGTTGTGATCACTGATGATGTATTTGTATATACACATATGAATAAATGCATGCAGACATACACACATATGAGTGTACACACATTTAGACACACAGGCATGTATGCACATGCACACACACACACACACACACACACACACACACACACACACACACAGTCAATTTTCATGTATACCACCATGGAGGTTTGAATATACTGGGCCCATGGGAAATGGCACTACTAGAAGGTGTGGCCTTTTGGAGTAGGAGTGGCTTTCTTGAAGAAAGTGAATCACCATGGGGTTGAGGTTTGAGGTCTTAAAAATCTGCCCATGGCAAAGAGATTGTTCTACTTGCTGCTTTTAGATCAGGATGTAGAAATTTCAACTCGTCCAGTACCATGTCTGCCAGCATGCTGCCTTACTTCCTGCCACGACGATAATGGACTAAACCTCTGTAAGCCAGCACTGATAAAATGTTTATCTGAGTTGCCTTAATCACGGCATCTTTTCACAGCAATGAAACCCTAACTTAAACAACCACTAAGAAATTTGAAAGATGGTAGCAGGAAAGATTTGGGCACAGACACTCCTGGGTGGGAGGTGGGGGGATAAGGAGGTTAAAAAGGATTATTATTAACACTGAAGATTTTTAAAAGTGGCAAGACTTAGCAGAATCTTTTACTTATGTTCGATGGTATAATTTTTTTACTCCTCTCCTAAGGATTCAGTAGTGAACAAAGGTTTGCATTGAATAATAAGAATGCTGTTGGTCAATATATTACAACATCTATATGCTATATGTTTAATTTTAATATTCTTAACACTTCAATGATGAAATGTGGGATGATATGTAATATTATAATATCACATATGCTAGTAGCAATATTGCTATATAACAAAAATAGACACCAAATAAACTTCTGAGTATTTTATGGAAAAATGGTTAAAAATCAGGATGCATTTCTTTTTTTTTTTTATTAACTTGAGTATTTCTTATTTACATTTCGAGTGTTATTCCCTTTCCCGGTTTACGGGCCAACATCCCCCTAACCCCTCGCACTCCCCTTCTTTATGGGTGTTCCCCTCCCCATCCTCCCCCCATTGCCGCCCTACCCCCAACAATCACGTTCACTGGGGGTTCAGTCTAAGCAGGACCCAGGGCTTCCCCTTCCACTGGTGCTCTTACTAGGATATTCAATGCTACCTATGGGGTCAGAGTCCAGGGTCAGTCCCTGTACAGTCTTTAGATACAATGTTGTTCCCAAAATACGAAAAGATACTATATTTTGGTAGAGTGTGTGATTAATTTGAAAGTGAGACCAAGTAAGAAGTAAATTAAAAGTGTTCACTAGATTTTGCAATTCAAGGCAATTTATAATTTTAGCCAAGGTTGTTTTCTTTGTAGAATGTTAAGGCAGAATTGATTCAAGAGTTAATGAAAGGTAATAAATCAGAGTCGAATGTTTTATCTCTAAGGAAGAATAATATTAACTAATTCACAGAGCCTTGCAAGAATTACATTGATAACTCCCATAAATTAAAAGAATCCCAGATTCATATTAAATATGTTACAATGTTGTTAATTCTTTATTATAATTGTTTTCATTATTACAAAGATTTCAATTTAAAACAACAAAAATTAAATACTAAAGACATTATTAAATTTTGAAAAAGTGACAAATTATTTGATGTGGTCTGTTGGAAATTTTAATATTTTATGAATGCTACCTCTAACAAACAGCAAAATTTACAATCTACCTTTTTCGGATACAAAATTTCCTTTGGGTGGCAACAATATTGGAACAAATTATAGCTGAAAATTTGTCTCCTGTAGGTGCAGTTATGGTAAAGCTTTTACCTTAGTCAAATATTACCTCAAATGGACAGAATAGGCAGACATCTTATGAGAAAGAGAAATACATATTCGTATTTCTTTAGATTTATAGCAGTTACAACAGCTGGGTGAGCATGAGATATTCTGCTTTCTCCTAAGCAAAATGCCAATAATTCTTCACTTCTCTAAGGTGTTTAACTGTGCCTCTGATAGGAGATGCTCTCAACCTCTGTTTATACTTTCCATCATTAGTATAATGCAAAAATTCAAGACTACTTGAATCAATGTTTAGGCTCCTTTGCTGTGTGCCATTGAAAGAAGAAAAACAGTTCTTAACCTGAAGAGTGTTATTGTCAGTACAAGTTTCACCTTGTCAATGAAAAGAGCTTTTCTGTCCTCTAGAGAAGTACGTTTCTACATTGAACTCAATCAAGAAATATATGTAATTATGAAATAATTGAAATTGTATGATCTTAAGCCTTCCTACTGTGGATGCTATATGTGAAGCAAACATTTTGAACTACACATTTTGTAATTGCTGTGATATTTACAGAAGTAAAATTATTCTAAAGCAAATAGATAAGCATGAAAATAACCATACTGAGAAGATTCAGGAAGATGTATTACTAATAGTGGTCATGATTTACTATTATGAATGTTAGACATCCTGTGTCAATTCTATATAATTCGTCCTCTTCAAAATGCTCTGTGTTAAAATGTAATGAAGATGCCATGATACCTGTTTATTAAAAGCACATGAGTGTCATGCCTTCTTATGGCAAAAGCTTACTACAGTTTTTTTTTTCAAAACAAGGTTTCTCTGGGTAACACAGCCCCCTAACTGCTCTGGACTTGCTTTGTAGACCAGTGAGGCCTTGAACCCACAGAGATTTGTGTTATCTGCTTCCCAAACTCAGAAAAATCTGCTGATATTAAAGGGATGTGCTATCATGCCCAGCTACTATAGAGAAATTCTGATAAGTATTATTAGATAAAGATATTAGTAATATGACCCTCTATTGTCTCGTGGTGGTTTTTGTTCCCATTTTATCTTCGCCATACTTTACATGAGAGAAAGTACATGATATTTTACTTAACTTTTGCCTTAGTTTGGGTTTTACTGTAATGAACAGACACCATGAGCAAGGCAACTATTATAAGTCCAACATTAGTTGGTGCTGGCTTACAGGTTCAGAGTTTCAGTCCATTATCATCAAGGCAGGAGCATGGCAGCATCCAGGCAGGCATTGTGCAGGGGGAGCTGAGAGTTCTACATCTTCATCTGAAAGCTGCTAGCAGAATACCGACTTCCAGGCAGCTAGGATGAGGGTCTTGAAGCCCATACCACAGTGACGCACTTCCTCCAACAAAGCTACACCTTCTGATATTGCATAAACAAGCCATCACAACATCATAATCTTCAGTTACATAAATTTTATTGAAAACAACACCATTTCTTTCTTATCAACTGCTGAATAAAATATAATTGTAGATTAAGGGTTACCGAGTAAATTGGTGGGTTAATACCTGCCTCTCTGTAACTTCCATAAATGAAGAGATTCAGGAAAAAAGAAGAAGAAGAAACTCAGAAATTAAAAAATTATGCATTAAGACATCCAAAAACCATGAAGACATGGACAGGTTACTCAACAGAAGGTAATTTTCCCTCTGCCTTATAGATAAGGGGAAGCAGAAGATACAGATACAGTGTAGACCAAGAGATCCTGGTAAGAACACTGACACAGACACAAGGCTAGCACCTCCCTCAAGATTTAAACTGGTATTTCATGTGACACTAATTCCAAAGGCATGGTAAGGACCACTGTGGAATAATACTCCGTGTGTGGTGAGTGATTGAGTGTTATTACCCACCATAATCTTAAGAGTATGATTAAAACTGATGTCTTCCGGTATGTGATGAGGCACAAATGAAGTTCAAGGATCCTGGAGAAACTAGGGCAGAGGGTGTAAGTGGAGGTGGAAAGGGATCCAATCAAGAATGGCATAAGAATGAAAACTCTAGGAAGTTCAGGTAGCAGAAGTCTAAGGAAATGAAGTGTACATTGGTTCCTCTGAGGAGTCAGTAGAAAAGCACGTGAACTAAATTAATTGTGAGTGTTAAACACATGGCTAGGATATCATTAAGACTTGGCCAGACTTCCTGCCTGGTGTGGTCGCTGATGCGGACACTGAGAATATTGAGTCCTAGCTGTAGGTCGGTGTCCTTATGCAGGTGAAGGCTAAGAAGATAAAACGAGGCCTGTCATTGGATGAGAAGGAAGGGAGGGGGGAACACAGGTTTGAGAAGGAGAGAGAGAAGCAGGAGAGAAGGAGATGGGGAGAACATGATGGCAGGTGTTAAGATTCTTCTCTGCGCATGGATACAGTTTATTATGAATATTTTAAGGGTGGGTGTGTACAGGATTTTGTGCTGTCTACATGGGCAAATTATATATTATCAATTGGATCAGAGGTTATTGTGTGGTGTGTTCTTTCATATGGTGACTTAATTAAGTTCAAGAGAAGGCACGGTGGCAGACGTACCAAATCTACCACGGGATTGGGATGTATATGCCTGGCATGGTAACAACCTGCCAAGGGAACTGTGAGCAAAAGCAAAACAGTGCGGCAAGGTGCCACACTAGAATGGCTTGCAGCCACCTGTGTTAGAGAGTACCATGGGTACTAGCATGGAGCCCCTGAGATAAATTAGGGCTAGTTCCTATGGCCCGATGGAGCCAGAAGTAATAAGATAGCAAATGCCTGGATACAGGTGAGAACCAGTCGTAAAGCCTTTATTTTTTTTATGGCAACATTATTCAATATTATAATGGCTACTTTAGCTTGTTTCATGGGTCCTTTTACTTGATAACACTATTTCCAGCCCTTTATTCTGAGGTTTTATTTGTCTTTGTTGCTACGGTATATTTCTTGAACACATCCACTCTATTAGCTGCTGTCACTTTTATTGGTGAATTAACTCTATTGATATTGAGGGATGCTAATGATCAATGATTGTTTGTTAGTTTCTGTTATTTGATGTTGGTGGTGGTAGTGTGTGTGTGTGTGTGTGTGTGTGTGTGTGTGTGTAACAGAGAGAGAGAGGGGGGGGGGAGAGTCCCTTCTGTTTGAAATTATTTATTTCTTCTTTCTTGGATGTAGTTACATATCACGTGTTGAGGTTTCCTTACATTATCCTCTATAGAACTGGATTAGTAGGTAGAAATTGTTTAAATTTGGCTTCATTATGGAATATCTGGTTTCTCCTTCTATGGTTATTAAAATGTTTGCTTTGTATAGCAGTCTGGGCTGACATCTGTGTTACTTTAGGGTCTGCAAGACAGTTGTCCAGGCCCTGTAGCTTTTACAGTCTCTGTTGAGAATTCTGGTGTTAATTCTAATAGGTCTGCCTTTATATGTTACTTGACTTTTCACCTTGTAGCTTTTAGTATCTTCCTTTTTTCTGTACATTTAATATCTTTATTATAATGAGGTGGGGAGTTGTTCTTATCTGGTCCAATCTATTTGGTGTTTCTTAAATTTATTTAATATAACTCCATATGGTAGCCATTTAAAAAATAATAAAAATAATATAATTACTCAACATATAACGTAAAAAATCAAAATAATAGTATTTGTTGTATTTGTTACAAGCCAACACCATTTCAGAAGAGGAATCTCAAATAAGAAAATGTCCTATCAGACATTTACATTGGGTAAGCCTATGGACATTTTCTATATTAATGATTGATGTAAGTGCAACCAGCATATTGGGGATGGTGTTTCCCTTGGGCACATGGTCCTGGATGTTATAAAAATGGAAGCAGAGGAAGTTGCAGTGAGGATTCCAGTAAGCAATTAAGGATCACTCTGCTTCTGCTTCAGTTCCTGCCTCCTGATTCCTGCTCTGATTTTCCTCAGTGATAAAGCATGTCTTTAGAATTTTATGATGAAATGGCACCCTGTACTCTCTACGTTCCTTCTGATTATGCTATTTTGTCACAACAACAGAAACCTTAAGTAAAATTACAATATTTTAATGCATTGTTTTTTTTTTAATTTTCGGTGCTAGGCATCAAGACTATTGAACTATACATTCATCCCCTGTTCTTGCCTTTTGATACAAATCACATGCTAATGACACTGGATATTCCAGGGCATATGTTTGAGTCTATTTCTGTGCACCATATGAGAAGTCATTTAGCAGTAAGATGTTTTCTGTCAATGAGCTGATCTCATTGATCATTTTCATCGTGGCCTGTGAAGGTAGGCACGAGGAAGTGTACTGTTGAGGTAAGTTGCATCTTTTAACACTGCAGATTTAATCGTTATTATTAAAAGTCATAGAGCATTTATTTTCACCATTCCAACATGATTGGCTGGACACTAATAGCCTTTTGTAGCCTTTAACAAAACAAGAAGGCTTTATTTCTGTAGCAGTTTTAAAATAAATTTAAGACATAGTCTTTTAAACCCTTGTATTCAAATCCTTCCTCTGGTCAATTTGAAAACAGGTGCAAGATGCGAAGTTGATAAAGCAGAAAGGTGTTTCCCTGAGGATGCTATGATTTTCTAACTCCTGGGTTCCATATTAGGAGATGAAAATGCTTTCTCTCTGAAAAGTCTTTGTGATTTAAATTCAAGTGACTTTAACTGCAAAGCCCCTGAAGCAAAGTTTGCTTTGATTGTTAACTTGCCTTGAGAGATCCAGTCAGTTTAAAGAAGACAGTATGCATCACAGGGAAAAAATATTTGAAAATAAAATATGAAAGAAAGCATGGCATTTTAAAGAATACAGATTTACTTTCTAAAATAAAGATTAATTTACAAACTTTAAGAAATGAATATTTTACATTGACTTTCAAATAACGTATCAGTGTAAAAAGTCTTATTTTTCTTCTCTTCTGTATTCTTCTACTATAATTGATATTGTGTAAAAGCTAACATTAAAGAGCTTAGGTTCACTTATTTTCACATCATCAAATACCTTTTCTTCACCTGCGGGGCGTCCATCATCCAGACTTCATGAGTTTAAAACTGGGGATCACTATATCCTTTCAATTTAAGTTTTCCAAAGCCAGGGTTCCAGAAAAAATATTGAAGCACCTATTGTCCCCTGCACCCGAACTTCACAATTCTAAAACCAGTGCTTACTCTCAGGCAGTGAGAAGACCTAGTTTCATAATATAAACAGTGAAGAGTAGGGAGTAAAAGGTTTGTCTTAACACATGAATTCTCAAACTTATCTAATTGCCTATCACATTATTCCAGCTTCTATTGAAATAGAAATCAATTGTCCTTAAATGTACTTCACTAATTTTAGAGTATATCATGGAAAATGGAAATGTTTGGGATACCTAGAAAACTTTTACCTATTTCATTTCTCAGATTTTTCTGGTACACTGATTTACTAAATATACCATGGCAGTTTACTTTGATGGTAAAGGATTAGTATGGTAATAAAATTACTCAGTATGTATTTTCTGTGATAATTTAAAAGTAATGTTACAGAATGACAATAAATTATGAGAATATTGACATCTTTACAATCACTGATCAGTTTTTCAGTTAATTATTAATGGCAATATTAACTTGATTATCACTTTGAAAGTACTGTACGTAACTAGCTCACTGCATTTCTTTGGTATCAATCAAGAAGAGGCAGAAGAAATTAATTCTAGTCTACATATATTAGCCTTTCTTCCAATAGAAATATTAATACAGTCAAACTTTACAGCACAAAATTAGAAGTGGACGAGGGATAGTATGTGTCAATATTAATTTAAGAAATCCCCTTAGGGAAGCCCTTGGTCCTGCCAAGGTTGGACCCCGAGTGTAGGGGATTGTTGGAGGGGTGGTAATGGGGAGTAGATGGGGCAGGGAACACCCATATAGAAGGGAAGGGGGAGAGGTTAGGGCGCTGATGGACAGGAAACCAGGAAAGGGAATAATATTTGAAATGTAAATAAATACCCAGTTTAATAAAAATGGAAGAAAAAAAAAGAAATCCCCTTAGAAATGGTTAAAACCATTTGGGCAGGTGACAAAAAATGTGGGACAAAAGGGAACAAAGTGTACCTCTTTCTCACCCACTTCAAATTTGTGAAATTTTCTTGAAAGGGTGTGTCACACGAAGACCTACAGAGTCAAGTAACCTGGGTCCAAGCATTCATAGGTTAAGCCTATACCTCCTACACATTTGTAGCAGATGTGCTTTTTGGTATTAATGTGGGTCACCTAACAATTGGAGTGGGGGTTGTTCTGACTCTGTCGCCTGCCATTGGATCTCCTTTACCCTAGCTGTTCTGCTTCATCTGGCCTCAGTGGAAAAGGATGGGATTAGTCCTGCTGCAACTTAATGTGCCATCACAGGTTGGTAAATGAACCTTTTATTTGCCAGAGGTAATAGTCATTTCAGAGGCTTACTGATGAGTATGTTCAACCTTTTAGCTCCTTCTGCTTTCTGGATAGCTGGTTCAATTCAGCTGTTCAGCTCAACGTTTTCTCCAAGTTGACTGATTCAATCTGGCTTCTCTTAGTGATTTCTCACTGAACTCCACTGCTTGGCAGCAGACTAACTCTAGAACTTTGTTCTAGTATTCTGATTTCTTCTTGTTCTCCCTTTTTTTTTTTTTTCAACAGCCCCTGTTGACCTCACAGAATGGCAAGAACTCACAGATGGATTCGATTCCATTGCACTGTACTCACTGTATTGACTCCCATTTACAAAGATCTCTCCTGGGACCACTCTTAAAATGCTTTTGTGCAAATGAGAAATGGTTTTATTTTCTGACTCCTCTGTCAAATCTTTCTCTGGTTCAACACTTTGCGTGACCCTCATTTAGATGAGACTTTCAAACATGGCTGTTTCCTTCTACAAAGGAATTTTTCCTTGGAAGTGTGCCCTAAGGGTCTATATTCTAGACAGAGAGATTAAAGGTGTGTGGCACGACTGCATCGCTGCTGAATTACACAGACCTAGGTCTTTGGATGTGATCCCTTGCCAGAGCAGCCATGTTGCTGGATTAAAATTCCTCTACAAATGACAGTGTCAGTAACAGAAACTAACAAAACTAAATAGGTAAACTGAGAAGATTTATTACTGCAGCCCAGGGCTAACAAAAATAAAAGCCAAACAGATGACAAATAATAATAAATGTTATTCCTTCAGATTTGAAAATAATCTCCAGATATATTGCTGAAACAATACCATCAGTTCTTTCATCTTCCTAGCCACCTGAATCTGCTCCCCTCTTGCTCTGCGCATCTTCTTCTCCAAGATGTACCCTTTATTTCATCTCAAAGTAGAAATTTTTACACCTATTTTCTCTTCTTTTACCCTTGTATGGTGGCTTGAATGAGGTATGCTAGCTAGCATTTCAAAACTTGGTGCCTAAGTGATGCTATGTTATGGAACGTTAAGGAGGTGTAGCCTTGCTACAGAAAGTTCATTAAAAAGTATAGCCTCACCCTACCTCCAATTTTTCCACTCAGCTTGGTGTTTGCTATTGATGCTTCATATCTCTGCTTTCTGCTCTGCTGCCTGCTGCCCCACCTTTATTGCCACTATGGGTACTTCCTCAGGAAACAGAAGACAAACAAAGGACTAAGGAAATTATAATCACTACCTCTTAACTATCCTGTTAAATCGAACTACTTCTAGATATGGATCAAGAACCTTCAGAGGTGGAAGTCATAAGCCAAATGGACTTAACAGATACTTATAGAACATTCTATCCTAAAGCAAAAGGATATACCTTCTTCTCAGCTCCTCATGGTACTTTCTCCAAAATTGACCATATAATTGGTCAAAAAACGGGCCTCAACAGGTACAGAAAGATAGAAATAATCCCATGCGTGCTATCGGACCACCACGGCCTAAAACAGGTCTTCAATAACAATAAGGGAAGAATGCCCACATACACGTGGAAAATAAACAATGCTCTACTCAATGATAACCTGGTCAAGGAAGAAATAAAGAAAGAAATTAAAAACTTTTTAGATCGGTCCCCAGCTCCGAAAAAAAGAACCAAAAAAAAAAAACTTTTTAGAATTTAATGAAAATGAAGGTACAACATACCCAAACTTATGGGACACAATGAAAGCTGTGCTAAGAGGAAAACTCATAGCGCTGAGTGCCTGCAGAAAGAAACAGGAAAGAGCATATGTCAGCAGCTTGACAGCACACCTAAAAGCTCTAGAGCAAAAAAAGCAAATACACCCAGGAGGAGTAGAAGGCAGGAAATAATCAAACTCAGAGCTGAAATCAACCAAGTAGAAACAAAAAGGACCATAGAAAGAATCAACAGAACCAAAAGTTGGTTCTTTGAGAAAATCAACAAGATAGATAAACCCTTAGCCAGACTAACGAGAGGACACAGAGAGTGCGTCCAAATTAACAAAATCAGAAATGAAAAGGGAGACATAACTACAGATTCAGAGGAAATTCAAAAAATCATCAGATCTTACTATAAAAACCTATATTCAACAAAACTTGAAAATCTTCAGGAAATGGACAATTTCCTAGACAGATATCAGGTACCGAATTTAAATCAGGAACAGATAAACCAGTTAAACAACCCCATAACTCCTAAGGAAATAGAAGCAGTCATTAAAGGTCTCCCAACCAAAAAGAGCCCAGGTCCAGACGGTTTAGTGCAAAATTCGTTCAGATCTTCATAGAAGACCTCATACCAATATTATCCAAACTATTCCACAAAATTGAAACAGATGGATCTCTACTGAATACCTTCTACAAAGCCACAATTACTCTTATACCTAAAACACACAAAGACACAACAAAGAAAGAGAACTTCAGACCAATTTCCCTTACGAATATCGACGCAAAAATACTCAATAAAATTCTGGCAAACCGAATCCAAGAGCACATCAAAACAATCATCCACCATGATCAAGTAGGCTTCATCCCAGGCATGCAGAGATGGTTTAATATACGGAAAAACATCAATGTGATCCATTATATAAACAAACTGAAAGAACAAAACCACATGATCATTTCATTAGATGCTGAGAAAGCATTTGACAAAATTCAACACCCCTTCATAATAAAAGTCCTGGAAAGAATAGGAATTCAAGGCCCATACCTAAACATAGAAAAAGCCATATACAGCAAACCAGTTGCTAACATTAAACTAAATGGAGAGAAACTTGAAGCAATCCCACTAAAATCAGGGACTAGACAAGGCTGCCCACTCTCTCCCTACTTATTCAATATAGTTCCTGAAGTTCTAGCCAGAGCAATCAGACAACAAAAGGAGGTCAAGGGGATACAGATCGGAAAAGAAGAGGTCAAAATATCACTATTTGCACATGATATGATAGTATATTTAAGTGATCCCAAAAGTTCCACCAGAGAACTACTAAAGCTGATAAACAACTTCAGCAAAGTGGATGGGTATAAAATTAACTCAAATAAATCAGTTGCCTTCCTCTATACAAAAGAGAAACAAGCCGAGAAAAAAATTAGGGAAACGACACCCTTCATAATAGACCCAAATAATATAAAGTACCTCGGTGTGACTTTAACCAAGCAAGTAAAAGATCTGTACAATAAGAACTTCAAGACACTGAGGAAAGAAATTGAAGAAGACCTCAGAAGATGGAAAGATCTCCCATGTTCATGGATTGGCAGGATTGATATAGTAAAAATGGCCATTTTACCAAAAGCAATCTACAGATTCAGTGCAATCCCCATCAAAATACCAATCCAATTCTTCAAAGAGTTAGACAGAACAATTTGCAAATTCATCTGGAATAACAAAAAACCCAGGATAGCTAAAGCTATCCTCAACAATAAAAGGACTTCAGGGGGGATCACTATCCCTGAACTCAAGCAATATTACAGAGCAATAGTGATAAAAACTGCATGGTATTGGTACAGAGACAGACAGATAGACCAATGGAATAGAATTGAAGACTCAGAAATGAACCCACACACCTATGGTCACTTGATTTTTGACAAAGGAGCCAAAACCATCCAATGGAAAAAAGATAGCATTTTCAGCAAATGGTGCTGGTTCAACTGGAGGTCAACATGTCGAAGAATGCAGATCGATCCATGCTTATCACCCTGTACAAAGTTTAAGTCCAAGTGGATCAAGGACCTCCACATCAAACCAGACACACTCAAACTAATAGAAGAAAAACTAGGGAAGCATCTGGAACACATGGGCACTGGAAAAAATTTCCTGAACAAAACACCAATGGCTTATGCTCTAAGATCAGGAATTGACAAATGGGATCTCATAAAACTGCAAAGCTTCTGTAAGGCAAAGGACACTGTGGTTAGGACAAAACAGCAACCAACAGATTGGGAAAAGATCTTTACCAATCCTACAACAGATAGAGGCCTTATATCCAAAATATACAAAGAACTCAAGAAGTTAGACCACAGGGAAACAAATAACCCTATTAAAAAATGGGGTTCAGGAAACCAGAAGAGACTGCTCTCTGTACACACATCTCGGACGCCAGAGGAAAAAGCCAAAGACCATCTGGAACCCTGGTGCACTGAAACTCCCGGAAACGGCGGCACAGGTCTTCCTGGTTGCTGCCGCTGCAGAGAGCCCGTGGGCAGCACCCCACGAGCGAACTTGAGCCCCGGGACCACGGGTAAGACCAACTTTTCTGCTGCAAGAAAGCTGCCTGGTGAGCTTGGGACACACGGAAGCAGAATTCCTGTAGGACCGGGCACGTTCTGTGTTTACTGGAAGTTCCACACCCGCGGATCCTGGCCCGCAGCAGCTCTCTGCACCCAGACCTGTGAGAGAGAGACCCAACCGCCTGGTCAGGTGGGCACTCCTGAGGCTGCAGAGCGGAAGAGACCACCAACACTGCTCACCCCTGCCCACATCCCTTGCCCAAGAGGAAACTGTATAAGGCCTCTGGGCTCCCGTGGGGGAGCCCCCAGGAGCTGCAGGACCCCTGTCCCTGAGACACCGCCGGACCCAGAAGGAAACAGACCGGATAAATAGTTCTCTGCACCCAAATCCCTTGGGAGGGAGAGCTGAACCTTCAGAGAGGCAGACAAGCCTGAGAAACCAGAAGAGACTGCTCTCTGCACACACATCTCGGACGCCAGAGGAAAAAGCCAAGGACCATCTGGAACCCTGGTGCACTGAAGCTCCAGGAAACGGCAGCACAGGTCTTCCTGGTTGCTGCCGCTGCAGAGAGCCCGTGGGCAGCACCCCACGAGAAAACTTGAGCCTCGGGACCACAGGTACGACCAACTTTTCTGCTGCAAGAAAGCTGCCAGGTGAACTCAAGACACAGGCCCACAGGAAGAGCTGAAGACCTGTAGAGAGGGAAAACTACACGCCCGAAAGCAGAACACTCTGTCCCCATAACTGACTGAAAGAGAGGAAAACAGGTCTACAGCACTCCTGACACACAGGCCTATAGGACAGTCTAGCCACTGTCAGAAATAGCAGAACAAAGTAACACTAGAGATAATCTGATGGCGAGAGGCAAGCGCAGGAAGCCAAGCAACAGAAACCAAGACTACATGGCACCATCGGAGCCCAATTCTCCCATCAAAACAAACATGGAATATCCAAACACACCAGAAAAGCAAGATCTAGTTTCAAAATCATTTTTGATCATGATGCTGGAGAACTTCGAGAAAGACGTGAAGAACTCCCTTAGAGAACAAGTAGAAGCCTACAGAGAGGAATCACAAAAATGCCTGAAAGAATCGCAAAAATCCCTGAAAGAATTCCAGGAAAACATAAATAAACAAGTAGAAGCCCATAGAGAGGAGACACAAAAATCCCTGAAAGAATTCCAGGAAAACATAAATAAACAAGTAGAAGCCCATAGAGAGGAGACACAAAAATCCCTGAACGAATTCCAGGAAAACACAATCAAACAGTTGAAGGAATTAAAAATGGAAATAGAAGCAATCAAGAAAGAACACATGGAAACAACCCTGGATATAGAAAACCAAAAGAAGAGACAAGGAGCTGTAGATACAAGCTTCACCAACAGAATACAAGAGATGGAAGAGAGAATCTCAGGAGCAGAAGATTCCATAGAAATCATTGACTCAACTGTCAAAGATAATGTAAAGCGGAAAAAGATACTGGTCCAAAACATACAGGAAATCCAGGACTCGATGAGAAGATCAAACCTAAGGATAATAGGTATAGAAGAGAGTGAAGACTCCCAGCTCAAAGGACCAGTAAATATCTTCAACAAAATCATAGAAGAAAACTTCCCTAACCTAAAAAAAGAGATACCCATAGACATACAAGAAGCCTACAGAACTCCAAATAGATTGGACCAGAAAAGAAACACCTCCCGTCACATAATTGTCAAAACACCAAACGCACAACATAAAGAAAGAATATTAAAAGCAGTAAGGGAAAAAGGTCAAGTAACATATAAAGGGACACCTATCAGAATCACACCAGACTTCTCGCCAGAAACTATGAAGGCCAGAAGATCCTGGACTGATGTCATACAGACCCTAAGAGAACACAAATGCCAGCCCAGGTTACTGTATCCAGCAAAACTCTCAATTAACATTGATGGAGAAACCAAGATATTCCATGACAAAACCAAATTTACACAATATCTTTCTACAAATCCAGCACTACAAAGGATAATAAATGGTAAAGCCCACATAAGGAGGCAAGCTATACCCTAGAAGAAGCAAAAAACTAATCGTCTTGGCAACAAAACAAAGAGAATGAAAGCACACAAACATAACCTCACATCCAAATATGAATATAACGGGAAGCAATAATCACTATTCCTTAATATCTCTCAATATCAATGGCCTCAACTCCCCAATAAAAAGACATAGATTAACAAACTGGATACGCAACGAGGACCCTGCATTCTGCTGCCTACAGGAAACACACCTCAGACACAAAGACAGACACTACCTCAGAATGAAAGGCTGGAAAGCAACTTTTCAAAAAAATGGTCAGAAGAAGCAAGCTGGAGTAGCCATTCTAATATCAAATAAAATCAATTTCCAACTAAAAGTCATCAAAAAAGATAAGGAAGGACACTTCATATTCATCAAAGGAAAAATCCACCAAGATGAACTCTCAATCCTAAATATCTATGCCCCAAATACACGGGCACCTACATACGTAAAAGTAACCTTAATAAAGCTCAAAACACACATTGCACCTCAAACAATAATAGTGGGAGCTTTCAACACCCCATTCTCATCAATGGACAGATCATTGAAACAGAAATGAAACAGTGATGTCGACAGACTAAGAGAAGTCATGAGCCAAATGGACTTAACGGATATTTATAGAACATTCTCTCCTCAAGCAAAAGGATATACCTTCTTCTCAGCTCCTCATGGTACTTTCTCCAAAATTGACCATATAATTGGTCAAAAAACGGGCCTCAACAGGTACAGAAAGATAGAAATAATCCCATGCGTGCTATCGGACCACCACGGCCTAAAACTGGTCTTCAATAACAATAAGGGAAGAATGCCCACATATACGTGGAAAATAAACAATGCTCTACTCAATGATAACCTGGTTAAGGAAGAAATAAAGAAAGAAATTAAAAACTTTTTAGAATTTAATGAAAATGAAGATACATCATACCCAAACTTATGGGAAACAATGAAAGCTGTGCTAAGAGGAAAACTCATAGCGCTGAGTGCCTGCAGAAAGAAACAGGAAAGAGCATATGTCAGCAGCTTGACAGCACACCTAAAAGCTCTAGAACAAAAAGAAGCAAATACACCCAGGAGGAGTAGAAGGCAGGAAATAATCAAACTCAGAGCTGAAATCAACCAAGTAGAAACAAAAAGGACCATAGAAAGAATCAACAGAACCAAAAGTTGGTTCTTTGAGAAAATCAACAAGATAGATAAACCCTTAGCCAGACTAACGAGAGGACACAGAGAGTGCGTCCAAATTAACAAAATCAGAAATGAAAATGGAGACATAACTACAGATTCAGAGGAAATTCAAAAAATCATCAGATCTTATTATAAAAACCTATATTCAACAAAACTTGAAAATCTTCAGGAAATGGACAATTTCCTAGACAGATACCAGGTATTGAAGTTAAATCAGGAACAGATAAACCAGTTAAACAACCCCAAAACTCCTAAGGAAATAGAAGCAGTCATTAAAGGTCTCCCAACCAAAAAGAGCCCATGGTCCAGAGGGGTTTAGTTCAGAATTCTATCAAACCTTCATAGAAGACCTCATACCAGTATTATCCAAACTATTCCACAAAATTGAAACAGATGGAGCACTACCGAATTCCTTCTACGAAGCCACAATTACTCTTATACCTAAACCACACAAAGACACAACAAAGAAAGAGAACTTCAGACCAATTTCCCTTATGAATATCGACGCAAAAATACTCAATAAAATTCTGGCAAACTGAATTCAAGAGCACATCAAAACAATCATCCACCATGATCAAGTAGGCTTCATCCCAGGCATGCAGGGATGGTTTAATATATGGAAAACCATCAATGTGATCCATTATATAAACAAACTGAAAGAACAGAACCACATGATCATTTCATTAGATGCTGAGAAAGCATTTGACAAAATTCAACACCCCTTCATGATAAAAGTCCTGGAAAGAATAGGAATTCAAGGCCCATACCTAAACATAGAAAAAGCCATATACAGCAAACCAGTTGCTAACATTAAACTAAATGGAGAGAAACTTGAAGCAATCCCACTAAAATCAGGGACTAGACAAGGCTGCCCACTTTCTCCCTACATATTCAATATAGTTCTTGAAGTTCTAGCCAGAGCAATCAGACAACAAAAGGAGATCAAGGGGATACAGATCGGAAAAGAAGAGGTCAAAATATCACTATTTGCAGATGACATGATAGTATATTTAAGTGATCCCAAAAGTTCCACCAGTGAACTACTAAAGCTGATAAACAACTTCAGCAAAGTGGCTGGGTATAAAATTAACTCAAATAAATCAGTTGCCTTCCTCTATACAAAAGAGAAACAAGCCGAGAGAGAAATTAGGGAAACGACACCCTTCATAATAGACCCAAATAATATAAAGTACCTCGATGTGACTTTAACCAAGCAGGTAAAAGATCTGTACAATAAGAACTTCAAGACACTGAGGAAAGAAATTTAAGAAGACCTCAGAAGATGGAAAGATCTCCCATGCTCATGGATTGGCAGGATTAATATAGTAAAAATGGCCATTTTACCAAAAGCAGTCTACAGATTCAATGCAATCCCCATCAAAATACCAATCCAATTCTTCAAAAAGTTAGACAGAACAATTTGCAAATTCATCTGGAATAACAAAAAACCCAGGATAGCTAAAGCTATCCTCAACAATAAAAGGACTTCAGGGGGAATCACTATCCCTGAACTCAAGCAGTATTACAGAGCAATAGTGATAAAAACTGCATGGTATTGGTACAGAGACAGACAGATAGACCAATGGAATAGAATTGAAGACCCAGAAATGAACCCACACACTTATGGGCACTTGATTTTTGACAAAGGAGCCAAAACCATCCAATGGAAAAAAGATAGCATTTTCAGCAAATGGTGCTGGTTCAACTGGAGGTCAACATGTAGAAGAATGCAGATCGATCCATCCTTATCACCCTGTACAAAGCTTAAGTCCAAGTGGATCAAGGACCTCCACATCAAACCAGACACACTCAAACTAATAGAAGAAAAACTAGGGAAGCATCTGGAACACATGGGCACTGGAAAAAATTTCCTGAACAAAACACCAATGGCTTATGCTCTAAGATCAAGAATCGACAAATGGGAGCTCATCAAACTGCAAAGCTTCTGTAAGGCAAAGGATACTGTGGTTAGGACAAAACGGCAACCAACAGATTGGGAAAAGATCTTTACCAATCCTACAACAGATAGAGGCCTTATATCCAAAATATACAAAGAACTCAAGAAGTTAGACCGCAGGGAAACAAATAACCCTACTAAAAAATGGGGTTCAGAGCTAAACAAAGAATTCGCAGCTGAGGAATGCCGAATGGCTGAGAAACACCTAAAGAAATGTTCAACATCTTTAGTCATAAGGGAAATGCAAATCAAAACAACCCTGAGATTTCACCTCACACCAGTGAGAATGGCTAAGATCAAAAACTCAGGTGACAGCAGATGCTGGCGAGGATGTGGAGAAAGAGGAACACTCCTCCATTGTTGGTGGGATTGCAGACTGGTAAAACCATTCTGGAAATCAGTCTGGAGGTTCCTCAGAAAATTGGACATTGAACTGCCTGAGGATCCAGCTATACCTCTCTTGGGCATATACCCAAAAGATGCCCCAACATATAAAAAAGACACGTGCTCCACTATGTTCATCGCAGCCTTATTTATAATAGCTAGAAAATGGAAAGAACCCAGATGCCCTTCAACAGAGGAATGGATACAGAAGATGTGGTACATCTACACAATGGAAGATTACTCAGCTATCAAAAACAATGACTTTATGAAATTCATAGGCAAATGGATGGAACTGGAAAATATCATGCTGAGTGAGCTAACCCAATCACAGAAAAACACACATGGTATGCACTCATTGATAAATGGCCCAAATGTTTGAATTGCCCTAGATGCACAGAACACATGAAACTCAAGAGGGATGACCAAAATGTGAATGCTTCACTCCTTCTTTAAAAGGGGAAGAGGAATACCCTTGGCAGGGAATAGGGAGGCAAAGTTTAGAACAAAGGCAGAAGGAACACCCATTCAGAGCCTGCCTACATGTGACCCATACTTATACAGCCACCCACTAGATAAGATGGATGAAGCAAAGAAGTGCAGGCCGACAGGAACCAGATGTAGATCGCTCCTGAGAGACACAACCAGAATACAGCAAATACATAGGCAAATGCTAGCAGCAAACCACTGAACTGAAAACGGGACCCCCGTTGAAGGAATCAGAGAAGGAACTGAAAGAGCTTGAAGGGGCTTGAGACCCCATATGAACAACAAAGCCAACCAACCAGCGCTTCCACGGACTAAGCCACTACCCAAAGACTACATGGACTGACTCTGGGCTCCAACCTCATGGGTAGCAATGAATAGCCTAGTAAGAGCACCAGTGGAAGGGGACTGACCCTGGGCTCCAACCTAATGGGTAGCAATGAATAGCCTAGTAAGAGCACCAGTGGAAGGGGAAGCCCTTGGTCCTGCCAAGACTGAACCCCCAGTGAACATGATTGTTGGGGTGAGGGCGGTAATGGGGGGAGGATGGAGAGGGGAACACCAATATAGAAGGGGAAGGGGAGGGGTTAGTAGGATGTTGGCCTGGAAACCGGGAAAGGGAATAACAATCTAAATGTAAATAAGAAATACTCAAGTTAATAAAGATTTTAAAAAAGTGAAAAAAAATGGGGTTCAGAGCTAAACAAAGAATTCAGAGCTGAAGAATGCCGAATGGCTGAGAAACACCTAAAGAAATGTTCAACATTTTTAGTCATAAGGGAAATGCAAATCAAAACAACCCTGAGATTTCACCTCACACCAGTGAGAGTGGCTTAGATCAAAAACTCAGGGGACAACAGATGCTGGCGAGGATGTGGAGAAAGAGGAACACTCCTCCATTGTTGGTGGGATTGCAGACTGGTAAAACCATTCTGGAAATCAGTCTGGAGGTTCCTCAGAAAATTGGACATTGAACTGCCTGAGGATCCAGCTATAACTCTCTTGGGCATATACCCAAAAGATGCCTCAACATATAGAAGAGACACATGCTCCACTATGTTCATCGCAGCCTTATTTATAATAGCCAGAAACTGGAAAGAACCCAGATGCCCTTCAACAGAGGAATGGATACAGAAAATGTGGTACATCTACACAATGGAATATTACTCAGTTATCAAAAACAACGAGTTTATGAAATTCGTAGGCAAATGGTTGGAACTGGAAAATATCATCCTGAGTGAGCTAACCCAATCACAGAAAGACATACATGGTATGCACTCATTGATAAGTGGCTATTAGCCCAAATGCTTGAATTACCCTAGATCCTTAGAACAAACGAAACTCAAGACGGATGATCAAAATGTGAATGCTTCACTACTTCTTTAAATGAGGAAAAAGAATACCCTTGGCAGGGAAGAGAGAGGCAAAGATTAAAACAGAGACTGAGCGCTTACCTAGGAAGCACAAGGCCCTGGGTTCGGTCCCCAGCTCCGAAAAAAAAAAAAAAAAAAAAAAAAAAAAAAAAAAAAACCAGAGACTGAAGGAACACCCATTCAGAGCCTGCCCCACATGTGGCCCATACATATACAGCCACCCAATTAGACAAGATGGATGAAGCAAAGAAGTTCAGACTGACAGGAGCCGGATGTAGATCACTCCTGAAAGACACAGCCAGAATACAGCAAATACAGAGGCGAATGCCAGCAGCAAACCACTGAACTGAGAATAGGACCCCCGTTGAAGGAATCAGAGAAAGAACTGGAAGAGCTTGAAGGGGCTCGAGACCCCATATGTACAACAATGCCAAGCAACCAGAGCTTCCAGGGACTAAGCCACTACCTAAAGACTATACATGGACTGACCCTGGACTCTGACCTCATAGGTAGCAATGAATATCCTAGTAAGAGCACCAGTGGAAGGGGAAGCCCTGGGTCCTGCTAAGACTGAACCCCCTGTGAACTAGACTGTGGGGGAGAGGGCGGCAATGGGGGGAGGGTTGGGAGGGGAACACCCATAAGGAAGGGGAGGGAGGAGGGGGATGTTTGCCCGGATACCGGGAAAGGGAATAACACTCGAAATGTATATAAGAAATACTCAAGTTAATAAAAAAATAAATAAACAAGATAAGGGGCCGCAGTGTCCACAGAAGGCAAAAAAAAAAAAAAAAAATTCCATCCACACCAAAAAGTGTGTACCTTGGGGTCAATTGGAGAAGTCAATGTCAGAGATTTGGAGGACACTCTGAATTTGGAGGGTTTTATTGTTGTTGTTATATGAAATAATTGAGATTTGTTATGGTGTCAAGCAAATGTGTGAAGCAAATGAAGAGAGCTGAGTAATAAGCTCTGAGCCTAAAGATGTGGAGCTACATGAGACCCGCGCTGATGACACACTTGTAATTGCCTTTGGTGATGTGGATAGAAATGGAGATGTAGCATGCAGAATGTGAGGATTACTAGGAAAATACTGATTAATAAAAAGTCCAGTAAATTTGAAATTATAAAGATTGTCTGAGAATATTCCAAAACTGTTATGAAACAGTCACTAGCACATTTTTCACCTTTTTAAAAAAAACTAAACTATATTTTTATGCCGTCA
Source organism: Rattus norvegicus (assembly GCF_021556685.1). Taxonomy (NCBI): domain Eukaryota; kingdom Metazoa; phylum Chordata; class Mammalia; order Rodentia; family Muridae; genus Rattus; species Rattus norvegicus. The sequence goes on from NC_141535.1 coordinate 76,349,767, forward strand.
AACATATTTATTAGGAACAAAGTAAGCAGGGAATTCTGGAGTTGTCTCTCCATGCCTCAAGTGTGTGGGACCCAATGGTAAAGAAAAGTAATCCCCCTGTATTATCAACATAGACTTAATTCCCTTAAAATCAGAGACCTGTTGGAACCTGACCCACAAAATTGGTTTTCTAATCTGTTAGGCAATGTGGACTTTGCAGTGACTTCGTCCAGTGTTCTCTGAAGGTCGCTGGTTCCTTTCATAAAAGACTGGAACTTCAGATTGATAATTCTGCCATGTTCTGTTCCCGCCCATCAAGGTTGGCTTGTGGAAAGTTGTTAAACAACTTCCTTAATGTGAAATGTCAACCATCACTCTAAGCTATTTCCCCTTTCAAAGCACTGAATGAAGACTTCATTGGGTTTTATAGTGGAGTTCTGATTTTGGTAGTCTATACAAGAAGGGAATTTGGGAGTTTTTGTATATTGTTGACTGTCTGCCCAGGTCCTGCCTGAAATACCATGATTGTTTATGAAAAGTATAAAAAAAAAACAGAAAAGTAATCCCAGAAGAATGACCTCTGCAAGGATCATATAAACTTTGCTACAAAGTTCCCTTCTTGATCACACCTTGCTGGGTAATGAAGTCATGTCTTGAGCAAGATTCTTTTATACATGAGAAGTAAAGATTATTGATATTCAAGACATACCACTATGCCTGTATCATATTAATATTACTGTCTGTAAAGTATGAGAAAGAGACATAGAAAAGAGAAGAGAGAGGCGAGAGAGGTGAGAGAGGCGAGAGAGGAGAGAGAGAGAGAGAGAGAGAGAGAGAGAGAGAGATCTTCGCCTACATCTATAGAATACATGAAAATAAAACTCTTTTATTAGTTTTATTTTTAATTACAGTTGTTTGGGAATGTAATGGTAGAGAAATAGAATTAAAACAAAATGTTTTTCTGCCCAAGAAGTACTTTATGCAGAAGTAGAAAAATGCAATATTTCACTGACTAAGCCATTACACCAGAATCTGTTGTAATGGCACTCTGGTAAGATCCTACAAGTAAACAGGGAAATTTAACTTTTTATAGATCCAAGTATATAGGCTCAATATATACATTGATGCAAAATAAATGATACCTAATTATTGAGAAGGGTGATTGAAAGTATGATTTATCAAATACAGTATATCCTAAGTTTGCCTAGTAATTAGGGCAGGAATCTAGGTTAACTAATTGTTTGTATTCAGAGAAGTGACTATTATCTCATATCTTTATAACAACATATAAACTTACAAGATAAGGCAAAATGCCCCAATATAAACCATCATGTCTTGATTAAATTTCTCCAACGTTTATTTAAGATATTTTGTTTACTTGATATAAAATTTTATATTTTCCACATCAACAATTGTTATAACTAAATACCAGTTTTGACTCCCAGCCCCATGCTCCCAGATACAAGAGACAGATGCAAATTATATTTACAAATACCTTGGCCATATAGTTAGGCTCTACACTGATTAGACTGTAACTAAAGATATCCATTTATTTTTTTTTTATTTTTTTTAAAACTCACCATAGTTTTATTTTTTTTTTATTAACTTGAGTATTTCTTATATACATTTCGAGTGTTATTCCCTTTCCCGGTATCCGGGCAAACATCCCCCTCCCCCCTCCCCTTCCTTATGGGTGTTCCCCTCCCAACCCTCCCCCCATTGCCGCCCTCCCCCCAACAGTCTAGTTCACTGGGGGTTCAGTCTTAGCAGGACCCAGGGCTTCCCCTTCCACTGGTGCTCTAACTAGGATATTCACTGCTACCTACGAGGTCAGAGTCCAGGGTCAGTCCATGTATAGTCTTTAGGTAGTGGCTTAGTCCCTGGAAGCTCTGGTTGCTTGGCATTGTTGTACATATGGGGTCTCGAGCCCCTTCAAGCTCTTCCAGTTCTTTCTCTGATTCCTTCAACAGGGGTCCTATTCTCAGTTCACTGGTTTGCTGCTGGCATTCGCCTCTGTATTTGCTGTATTCTGGCTGTGTCTCTCAGGAGCAATCTACATCCGGCTCCTGTCGGCCTGCACTTCTCTGCTTCATCCATCTTGTCTAATTGGGTGGCTATATATGTATGGGCCACATGTGGGGCAGACTCTGAATGGGTGTTCCTTCAGTCTCTGTTTTAATCTTTGCCTCTCCCTTCTCTGCCAAGGGTATTCTTTTTCCTCATTTAAAGGAGTGAAGCATTCACATTTTGATCATCCGTCTTGAGATTCATTTGTTCTAGGGATCTAGGGTAATTCAAGCATTGGGGCTAATAGCCACTTATCAATGAGTGCATACCATGTATGTCTTTCTGTGATTGGGTTAGCTCACTCAGCATGATATTTTCCAGTTCCAACCATTTGCCTACGAATTTCATAAAGTCGTTGTTTTTGATAGCTGAGTAATATTCCATTGTGTAGATGTACCACATTTTCTGTATCCATTCCTCTGTTGAAGGGCATCTGGGTTCTTTCCAGTTTCGGGCTATTATAAATAAGGCTGCGATGAACATAGTGGAGCACATGTCTCTTTTATATGTTGAGTCATCTTTGGGTATATGCCCAAGAGAGGTATAGCTGTATCCTCAGGCAGTTCAATGTCCAATTTTCTGAGGAACATCCAGACTGATTTCCAGAATGTTTGTACCAGTCTGCAATCCCACCAACAATGGAGGAGTGTTCCGCTTTCTCCACATCCTCGCCAGCATCTGCTGTCACCTGAGTTTTTGATCTTAGCCATTCTCACTGGTGTGAGGTGAAATCTCAGGGTTGTTTTGATTTGCATTTCCCTTATGACTAAAGATGTTGAACATTTCTTTAGGTGTTTCTCATCCATTCGGCATTCCTCAGCTCTGAATTCTTTGTTTAGCTCTGAACCCCATTTTTTAGTAGGGGTATTTGTTTCCCTGCGGTCTAACTTCTTGAGTTCTTTGTATATTTTGGATATAAGGCCTCTATCTGTTGTAGGATTGGTAAAGATCTTTTCCCAATCTGTTGGTTGCCGTTTTGTCCTAACCACAGTGTCCTTTGCCTTACAGAAGCTTTGCAGTTTTATGAGGTCCCATTTGTCGATTCTTGATCTTAGAGCATAAGCCATTGGTGTTTTGTTCAGGAAATTTTTTCCAGTGCCCATGTGTTCCAGATGCTTCCCTAGTTTTTCTTCTATTAGTTTGAGTGTGTCTGGTTTGATGTGGAGGTCCTTGATCCACTTGGACTTAAGCTTTGTACAGGGTGATAAGCATGGATCGATCTGTATTCTTCTACATGTTGACCTCCAGTTGAAGCAGCACCATTTGCTGAAAATGCTATATTTTTTCCATTGGATGGTTTTGGCTCCTTTGTCAAAAATCAAGTGACCATAGGTGTGTGGGTTCATTTCTGGTTCTTCAATTCTATTCCATTGGTCTATCTGTCTGTCTCTGTACCAATACCATGCAGTTTTTATCACTAATGCTCTGTAATACTGCTAGAGTTCAGGGATAGTAATTCCCCCTGAAGTCCTTTTATTGTTGAGGATAGCTTTAGCTGTCCTGGGTTTTTTGTAATTCCAGATGAATTTGCAAATTGTTCTGTCTAACTCTTTGAAGAATTGGATTGGTATTTTGATGGGGATTGAATTGAATCTGTAGATTGCTTTTGGTAAAATGGCCATTTTTACTATATTAATCCTGCCAATCCATGAGCATGGGAGATCTTTCCATCTTCTGAGGTCTTCTTCAATTTCTTTCCTCAGTGTCTTGAAGTTCTTATTGTACAGATCTTTTACTTGCTTGGTTAAATTCACACCGAGGTACTTTATATTATTTGGGTCTATTATGAAGGGTGTCGTTTCCCTAATTTCTCTCTCGGCTTGTTTCTCTTTTGTATAGAGGAAGGCAACTAATTTATTTGAGTTAATTTTATACCCAGCCACTTTGCTGAAGTTGTTTATCAGCTTTAGTAGTTCTCTGGTGGAACTTTTGGGATCACTTAAATATACTATCGTATCATGTGCAAATAGTGATATTTTGACCTCTTCTTTTCCGATCTGTATCCCCTTGATCTCCTTTTGTTGTCTGATTGCTCTGGCTAGAACTTCAAGAACTATATTGAATATGTAGGGAGAGAGTGGGCAGCCTTGTCTAGTCCCTGATTTTAGTGGGATTGCTTCAAGTTTCTCTCCATTTAGTTTAATGTTAGCAACTGGTTTGCTGTATATGGCTTTTTCTATGTTTAGGTATGGGCCTTGAATTCCTATTCTTTCCAGGACTTTTATCATGAAGGGGTGTTGAATTTTGTCAAATGATTTCTCAGCATCTAATGAAATGATCATGTGGTTCTGTTCTTTCAGTTTGTTTATATAATGGATCATGTTGATGGTTTTCCGTATATTAAACCATCCCTGCATGCCTGGGATGAAGCCTACTTGATCATGGTGGATGATTGTTTTGATGTGCTCTTGAATTCGGTTTGCCAGAATTTTATTATTTTTGTGTCAATATTCATAAGGGAAATTGGTCTGAAATTCTCTTTCTTTGTTGTGTCTTTGTGTGGTTTAGGTATAAGAGTAATTGTGGCTTCGTAGAAGGAATTCGGTAGTGCTCCATCTGTTTCAATTTTGTGGAATAGTTTGGATAATATTGGTATGAGGTCTTCTATGAAGGTTTGATAGAATTCTGCACTAAACCTGTCTGGACCTGGGCTCTTTTTGGTTGGGAGACCTTTAATGACTGCTTCTATTTCCTTAGGAGTTATGGGGTTGTTTAACTGGTTTATCTGTTCCTTATTTAACTTCGGTACCTTGTGTTTGTCTAGGGAATTGTCCATTTCCTGCAGATTTTCAAGTTTTGTTGAATATAGGCTTTTATAGTAAGATCTGATGATTTTTTGAATTTCCTCTGAATCTGTTGTTATGTCTCCCTTTTCATTTCTGATTTTGTTAATTTGGACGCACTCTCTGTGTCCTCTCATTAGTCTGGCTAAGGGTTTATCGATCTTGTTGATTTTCTCAAAGAACCAACTTTTGGTTCTGTTGATTCTTTCTATGGTCCTTTTTGTTTCTACTTGGTTGATTTCAGCTCTGAGTTTGATTATTTCCTGCATTCTACTCCTCTGGGTGTATTTGCTTCTTTTTGTTCTAGAGCTTTTAGGTGTGCTGTCAAGCTGCTGACACATGCTCTTTCCATTTCTTTCTGCAGGCACTCAGCGCTATGAGTTTTCCTCTTAGCACAGCTTTCATTGTGTCCCATGAGTTTGGGTATGTTGTACCTTCATTTTCATTAAATTCTAAAAAGTTTTTAATTTCTTTCTTTATTTCTTCCTTGACCAGGTTATCATTGAGTAGAGCATTGTTCAATTTCCAAGTATATGTGGGCATTCTTCCTTGATTGTTATTGAAGACCAGTTTTAGGCCGTGGTGGATCGATAGCACGCATGGTATTATTTCTATCTTTCTGTACTTGTTGAGGCCCGTTTTTTGACCAACTATATATGGTCAATTTTGGAGAAAGTACCATGAGGAGCTGAGAAGAAGGTATATCCTTTTGCTTTAGGATAGAATGTTCTATAAATATCCGTTAAGTCCATTTGGCTCATGACTTCTCTTAGTCTGTCTACATCTCTGTTCAATTTCTGTTTCCATGATCTGTCCGTTGATGAGAGTGGGGTGTTGAAATCTCCCACTATTATTGTGTGAGGTGCATTGTGTGTTTTGAGCTTTAGTAAGGTTTCTTTTACGTATGTCGGTGCCCTTGTATTTGGGGCATAGATATTTAGGATTGAGAGTTCATCTTGGTGGATTTTTCCTTTGATGAATATGAAGTGTCCTTCCTTATCTTTTTTGATGACTTTTAATTGAAAATTGATTTTATTTGATATTAGAATGGCTACTCCAGCTTGCTTCTTCTGACCATTTGCTTGGAAAATTGTTTTCCAGCCTTTCACTCTGAGGTAATGTCTGTCTTTGTCTCTGAGGTGTGTTTCCTGTAGGCAGCAGAATGCAGGGTCCTCGTTGCGTATCCAGTTTGTTAATCTATGTCTTTTTATTGGGGAGTTGAGGCCATTGATGTTGAGAGATATTAAGGAATAGTGATTATTGCTTCCCGTTATATTCATATTTGGATGTGAGGTTATGTTTGTGTGCTTTCATTCTCTTTCTTTTGTTGCCAAGACGATTAGTTTCTTGCTTCTTCTAGGGTATGGCTTGCCTCCTTATGTTGGGCTTTACCATTTATTATCCTTTGTAGTGCTGGAATTGTAGAAAGATATTGTGTGAATTTGGTTTTGTCATGGAATATCTTGGTTTCTCCATCAATATTAATTGAGAGTTTTGCTGGATACAGTAACCTGGGCTGGCATTTGTGTTCTCTTAGGGTCTGTATGACATCAGTCCAGGATCTTCTGGCCTTCATAGTTTCTGGCGAGAAGTCTGGTGTGATTCTGATAGGTCTCCCTTTATATGTTACTTGACCTTTTTCCCTTACTGCTTTTAATATTCTTTCTTTATTTTGTGCGTTTGGTGTTTTGACTATTATGTGACGGGAGGTGTTTCTTTTCTGGTCCAATCTATTTGGAGTTCTGTAGGCTTCTTGTATGCCTATGGGTATCTCTTTTTTTAGGTTAGGGAAGTTTTCTTCTATGATTTTGTTGAAGATATTTACTGGTCCTTTGAGCTGGGAGTCTTCACTCTCTTCTATACCTATTATCCTTAGGTTTGATCTTCTCATTGAGTCCTGGATTTCCTGTATGTTTTGGACCAGTATCTTTTTCCGCTTTACATTATCTTTGACAGTTGAGTCAATGATTTCTATGGAATCTTCTGCTCCTGAGATTCTCTCTTCCATCTCTTGTATTCTGTTGGTGAAGCTTGTATCTACAGCTCCTTGTCTCTTCTTTTTGTTTTCTATATCCAGGGTTGTTTCCATGTGTTCTTTCTTGATTGCTTCTATTTCCATTTTTAATTCCTTCAACTGTTTGATTGTGTTTTCTTGGAATTCTTTCAGGGATTTTTGCGATTCTTTCAGGGATTTTTTCGATTCCTCTCTGTAGGCTTCTACTTGTTTATTAATGTTTTCCTGTGTTTCCCTAAGGGAGTTCTTCACGTCTTTCTTGAAGTCCTCCAGCATCATGATCAAATATGATTTTGAAACTAGATCTTGCTTTTCTGGTGTGTTTGGATATTCCATGTTTGTTTTGGTGGGAGAATTGGGCTCCGATGGTGCCATGTAGTCTTGGTTTCTGTTGCTTGGGTTCCTGCGCTTGCCTCTTGCCATCAGATTATCTCTAGTGTTACTTTGTTCTGCTATTTCTGACAGTGGCTAGACTGTCCTATAAGCCTGTGTGTCCGGAGTGCTGTAGACCTGTTTTCCTCTCTTTCAGTCAGTTATGGGGACAGAGTGTTCTGCTTTCGGGCATTTAGTTTTCCCTCTCTACAGGCCTTCAGCTGTTCCTGTGGGCCTGTGTCTTGAGTTCACCAGGCAGCTTTCTTGTAGTAGAAAAGTTGGTCTTACCTGTGGTCCCGAGGCTCAAGTTCGCTCGTGGGGTGCTGCCCATGGGCTCTCTGCAGCGGCAGCAACCAGGAAGACCTGTGCCGCCGTTTCCGGGAGCTTCAGTGCACCAGGGTTCCAGATGGCCTTTGGTGTTTTCCTCTGGCATCCGAGATATGTGTGCAGAGAGCAGTCTCTTCTGTTTTCCCAGGCTTGTCTGCCTCTCTGAAGGTTTAGCTCTCCCTCCCACGGGATTTGGGTGCAGAGAACTGTTTGGTCTGTTTCCTTCAGGTCCGACGGTGTCTCAGGCAGGGGTCCTGCTGCTCCTGGGCCCTTCCCCACGGGAGCCCAGAGGCCTTATACAGTTTCCTCTTGGGCCAGGGATGTGGGCAGGGGTGGGCAGTGTTTGTAGTCTCTTCCGCTCTGCAGCCTCAGGAGTGCCCCCCTGACCAGGCGGTGAGGTCTCTTTCCCACGGGGTCTGGGAGCAGAGAGCTGCTGCGGGCCGGGATCCGCCGATATCCATTTATTATGACCTATTTTGCCATGTGTGGCTGAATACCAGTGCTCAGATACCATTGTGTCTGTCTCCTCATTTCTTTGGGCTCCTGCTCCTGCCCCCTTCTCCCCAATAATTCTTTCACCTCCAGATGTCCCACCTCTATTTCTTGCCTAAGCTGCAGGACATAAACATTTCAAGTGACAAGTGAGGCTTCCATGGAATACACAAGGTGATCTCCCTACAAAGAAAATATCAAGACGAAAGAATATTTTCAAGAGGAATGCAGTTCATTTCCTAAAGTTTAGAGCACTTACCAAAAGCTTAGAACAGTTTTTATAATTTAGCTTATGAAAGATAGACTTTTTTAAATATATTAATACTTATACATTCTTTTTGTCTATATTTATCATGTTCTGAGCCTTGAAAGTAAAATGTCACTCACAATCCCATGTCTGCATATACATGGTCCATAGTTGTTAGTATTGTTTTGTAGAACCTTTCGAGTGTGAGGAACAGCTGTAAGAAATAGGGCGGGGCTTGGACATCCACCTCCTGTCCCACCTGATTCCTAGTTGACCACAATATGAGCAAACAGTTTCCTGTTGCTGGAATCTCAGCTTCTAGCTGTTTATACCACAATGGCTACTGTACCAGTAAAAAGAGTAACTTCCAAATGTGGACACAAGACAAACCCTTATGCAGGTAAGATGGGACTTCAATCATAGAAATAATAGTCAGAACTAACACAGAAACTTGGTCCAGAGGAATGAGATGTGTGGAAACAATAAGGATGACCCTGTACAATTTTAATCCTACATAGTTGTTGGTTGAGAAAAATTTAAACACACAGTATTCCAGTTATAGTAAATGATTGATAGCTGTATTTATTGAGATAACAATGTTAAGTCATTTGAAAGGAGAAGGCCTGAAAACAGAGTTCCTTCAGTATCTCCTTCTGGGAGAAGGCTAAATGGGGAAGCATCATGCTAGGTTCAGCCAGTAAAGAGCAGATGCATCCTTTATGACACAAGGAAGACAGACTCTAGTTTTACTGGACTTGCATTTTCTATATTGTTTTGTTTGTGTGAGCACGAAAGAAAAATAAGATGATCAAAGAAGCTGTTGTTTAGGTTCACAAAACAACTGAAACCAGACAATTTGTAGAGGAATTCCTGACAGCTGTGCTTATAGATGTAATGGTGACGCTTCAGGTACAAGGAATACACCACAATGTTGCAGACACCTGGGATGTTAGATATTCAACCAGGAAAGTTACATACACTGAGTGGCGCAAAGAGAGAGGCCATGGTTACCACAGACTAGAAATACGGGTTATAAAACCCATCCAAACCTGATTATATCATCATGTATCTGAGATGTCAGACATACAACTGTAGTGTGTAATGTTTATGCTGCTAGAGTTCAAATCTATTTTATGTCACAATTTATGGTCAGCTTCTCAGGATCTTGCTTAAAAGAACAAAGTTCATAGCATAAATGTGAGGGAGTTTCTTGATGGTTTACATGAGGTTAGTAGGTCACTGATAAATGTGAGACACATTTGTTCATAGACTGGAGTCCCCTACTGACTTAACATGATAAATCAAGCTGACCATTGGCATCCATCATTTTCTGCTTCTTCCTCACTGTAGCTGCCTGATTTCACACTATGATTATTTGTACCAATAATTTGTGAGTCAAGATAGATCATTTGTTTAATTGTTTTTCTCAACCAGCTTGCCCCGTAGCAACATGAAAATAATTATAATAGATGGTGGTCTGATCTTTCTTTAATATATTTTTTATTCCTCTTTTTTGTGTGAGACTATTTACTCTGTGCCATTGTATATTAGACATATGAAACATATTTCAGTTTTAAAGGAACGCTAAGCTGTGTATTTGTATAGATTTTCAGAGAACACTTAAGATTTTTAAAGAAAAGTTTCATATATTTGTGTGTGTGTGCGTGTGTGTGTGTGTGTGTGTGTGTGTGTTTGTGTGTGTGTGTGTTGTGCACCACAGCATGTATGTGCAGGTCAGATGATTGCATGAACAAGTCAATTTCCTTACTCGACTATTTGGGTCAAGGGTATCCAACTCTATTTGACAGGATTGGCAGCAATTACCTTTGTCAGCTAGGCTTTATTAGTTCATGAAATTTTGATTTTTAAACAGATTTGTAACTCTAAACCTCAGATTTTTTAAGATAGACTGCATACATTTTACAATAGATGCCATTATTCCTGTAGCGTTCAGGAGCAAAATATTATTTATATTTAAAATAATACCCATATTTCCATATCTTTGAACACTTGGTCGTCAGTTGGTAGTAGTGTTTTAGGTGTTTGTGAAACTTTTCAGACAGGAAACCTAGTTGGAGGAAGTCAATCCTTAGACTCATGTCCATGAGTTTCATACACCAGAACAACACTGTTTCATTCCAATTCCCATGTTGTTCTTATCATGACTGTAAGTTTTAATGCTTTCTCCTATGCTGCTTTCTTCTGTTCCATTAATGTGTTTCTTATTAGGTATTATGTCACAGAAAAGAGAAAATAACTAATACATCTAAATATCACCTTGATTCCTTTTATTTTCTTCCAATTCTTCCTTCTCTTGGATTAGTTCACTGCTATTTCTCTCTCTCTCTCTCTCTCTCTCTCTCTCTCTATATATATATATATATATATATATATATATATATATATTATCTAATATATAATATATAAGATATATTACATTTAGTCCATTTATATTTATTTTTGCTTATTTATTCTAATTCATAAAGAAGCTGAGTATGTATCTAAATATCTGCTACAGAGTTGAAGGATATCTAAAATTACAACCACTGTACACATTTTATTCCCACAAGGATGATAAAATTATATTCATTATGCCCTTATTGCCTGAACTGAAGCTGACTTTTATTTCCACTATAAATCATTTGCCACATTATGAGATATTTTATTTCAAATAAATACGGTCACATATATTTTAATATTTGAAAAGTAAAGTTATATCTTCAGGTATGTACCCAAAATTGCTGACTATAAATTAGTTTTACAACTGAAAAGTTGCTGGATGTAAATTAGCTTTATAATCCCAGTTGCTGCCTAAAATTGTTCTGCAAAACTCACAACCTTCTAATAAATTCCAGAGAGCTAAGTTTAATGAAAGACAGTTTTTAATTACTTTTCAATTTCAGGTGCTGCGCTGAGTTTTACTTTATTCAATGTATGACATTCATGGCCTCACTTGAAGAATAAATATTGTTTCTCTTTGATTTCTGAAATTATTTGAGCTCTAGGGCAATTTGTTCTCCAGGTGGGACTCACATAGATTTATAAAGTCTATTGAGGGAGTTTTCTATAAGAAATACTCTTTACACTTTGGCTTAATGTGGAATTAGAAATTTTGTGTATGACTGTTTTCAGATTTTATTTTTATTTGTGTGTGCATACACGTGTGTTGTCTCTGTGTGACACACACACACACACACACACACACACACACATATATATATGCGCCTAGAGAGGTCAGTAGAAGGCATTGGATCCTCTAGAACTGGTGACAAGCTGTAAGAGTTGTGTATGTCCTTACACTAGGAGCTAACTCTCCATGCTTGATTTTCTTTATACATTTTAACTAAAGAGAGGGAGGACGTTTTCATAGTCATATCACACTCAGAGGAAAGATAGCAACACTTTGCTTTACCACTGAGTCTTCTTCAAAGGAAGCAGAGGTATAATGAGCGTGATGTTCTCCTACCTTTGGATCTTGAGGTCGGCAGTCCTAGTTTCAACAACACTGTCACTTTCTGAGGTGATTTCTTGAGCTGCAGTTCGGTTTTTCCTCTTGCATGCACAATTTCTCATACTCCCCTCTTCTTCAAACTTATTAATACAAAATACAAATTTGGTGCCAAAACCTCAATGTCCCTGCTTACTTCTTATGAACTAGTACTGGCAGTCCGTATCTATGTGAGTCTAGAGAGGAAGGTGAAAGCTGCATCATTAGAAACAAACTGTTGAATTATCTGCAATGGCCAAAGCTGGTGAACAGATAGTATCTTTCTGTGGTCAGCTCAAGGAAGCAGGATGTCAAGGGTATGATCTGATGATCAAATTGACTGAATTTTGACAACCACTAAATATCTAAATGGAGTTGAGTTTTTATGCCAAGTATAGGGAAGCTTTAAAAGTACCTGAAGAGTATTTTGGAGAATTCCTGACCGTAGATCGTAGCCATTTTGATTCTTCATTTTCTTCAAAAAATTTCACATCTGCCAAATGGTCTCCTTCTTCAAACAAGTGCTGAAAGTCTTTCAAGACTAGAAGCTATTGTCCATGTCGCAAACTCAAAGCATTTCCCATTTGTTCCCATTCTTTGTGTTGAAAACTGTCTTTGAAATTAGCTTAAATTTCATAATAATTCAGAGAGATTTATTAGGGAAGCAAAAGAAGTTTTCTGGACCCATGAGCATATAAATTCATTTGAATATATATATATTCAAATATATATTGAATATATATTATATATAAATATTATATATTATATATCATATATTATATTATTATATCATATCATATTATATTATATATTATAATATATAATATATATTATATATATTATATATGTTATATATTGTTATATTTTATATATATATATATATATAAACTCTTCAGATATTTAACTAAGGCAGCATGGATACCAAGTTTAACAGAAATCAGTGCAATATCCCAGGAAATGAAATAACACTTTAGCAAGGATCTTAATCAGTGGCATATCATGATCTGGTTGATTCTTAAAATCATGAAGATATAACAGCCTCGTATAAGTGAGGATGATACACTTGAATGCCATTTTAAGGGGCAGGATACCAATTAGCAACCACATAGCCCTGGTGTTTAGTCTTCACAATTATGGCAAGCAGCAAAACAAAACAGAAAAAAGTTATGTACTAGAGAATTGGGTGATGGAGTGGGGTGGCACACTTTATATTATTTATAAAAATAATAAAAATTTATTTAGAATATTTATTGCATCTAGTACATTCAATCATGACAAAAAATAATGCTCTGGTGTAATACTCATCATTTTCCAGAGACAACATATTTCATACACAGGAATAATGTTCCAGATGATTTGCAACATGACTCAAAAAGTAACCATTCCACAGTAGATACAGTGCACAGTAGAAGTAGCCTTTCTCCTCTGTCATATAATTCAGCATGTGGCTTAGGAAGTATTTATGAAGGATTTAACATACAGAATTTATGTCATGTGTAAAAAATGTAATTTATTCCTCTACTTTCCTAATAACAAACTAATAACTTAACTAATAACAAACAACACCTACTGTGTAAATGGGACCTAATCAATATAGAAAACTGCTACAAGGAATCCCAATGTGCATAACCTTTATCATAAACTGAATCCTCTAAGCTGTTTGATGGGATTACATCAAACAGACCTCCTAACAATCTATCATATGATTGATGTGCTACACTGCAGTCAAACAGGGCTGGTATTATATGGTAGAGTGGGCAGAGTGATGTGAATGAGACTCACATTACCAGTTACTGTAATATGCATGCAATTACCTTATGATGAGTCATGTAAAATCATATTGTAAAATTGGCCTTTTAAAATTGAGTCAATGTGGACAACAGATTGATTAGATTTTTCATCCTGAGTGACCTTCAAATACAATACCAGTGAAAATTCTCTCAATGAGCAGATCTAAGTAGTATGCCTGGGACATTTCTGTGCATATATGAAGGTGAAGTTTGACAGATAAGCATAATTTCTGGTTCAACTAGTCTAGAGGAATACAAGCAAAAGATGTAAAAGACAGTAATGGAGTAAAATCATGTGTAGAAGAAATATGTGTATTAGTAGAAGAGAGTGGATACAAAGTTTGAAGCAACTTACAACATATGACCACATGCCTTAGAAAACACATTGCTAGTGCTCTAAAATAATCAATTATGAGAAATTATTTATCTAGTTACATTAACTCTCCCAGTGTTCTTTTGCTGCACTTAGTGTTTATTATATGATGATGAGCACTAGACATGAAGCCCAAAGATCATATTCCCATTAAATGACACTGCTTTGAGTTCTATCGATGTCTTTTGTCCTATTTTCTCATGAGAGAGGCTAAAACTCTGACTAGAATCAGAATTGTTACCTCATTGGTCCAACTATCTAACTGATTATGAGTTGAATACAGTATAATATTCTATACTGAAAAGAACAACACTTATTCATACATTAGTGAACAAGAATTATTAGAAGGGAAATTCAATTTTCACCAGAAGATTCAACAAACGCTTTAATGTAAGATCTTTCCAAGTTCTTGTGGAAGAAATTCACTGATTAAGAACATGTTGTATCCACGGATTCAAAGCAGTTGGGTCACATTTTTAATATATGCAACAATTCAAAGGAAAATATGCTAATTTTTGCAATTTCTCTATTGTATGCATGCTTGGGTATAGCACCTGGTCCTGAATAGTTGCTCCTTTCCCAAGTGGAAAGGCTAAAGAATATCATTGAACAATAAACTATATCTCTTATTTTAGCAGGCAATAGCACCTATATTCAGGAAGTGGTAAATTGTGAGAGGAGCCACCTTCTTAGCAGTTCTGAGTGCTATTGATCAACATAGTTCCTGTTAATAACTGGACACAGAAACATCAGCTGATATCATGATGACACCTTTGCCTTTTTTCTCTCTTCAATTATTTTAATAAACATAAGCACAGTAACTCCTTCCAAGGATATGCTGTATTGACCATGACTCAGTAGTGAAGGCTTTGTTCCCACAGCTATCAATTCAAGATGACCTGAAGAGGGGGTAGAGTTGAGATGAATATTAGTAGCAGCAGTAAATTCAAACATTACTGTGTGAGCAGGGGTTTTCCCTATTGATGGATGTTTTGTTTAGGAAGATACATTAATGTGTTTGGAGTATGCAGAATGCAAAAGGGTGTCCTATGATGTCCATGCACTTGCCTAAATCAGATAAGTCCCACTGCAATGCTTCACCCCACTGCCAGCACTGATGACTACAGTTGTGATTCACAAGCAGATCCTCTCTGCTATACTCACCTCGTAAGAGCAAGATGTGCCTACATGACAAAAAGAAGTATATAACACAACTTATCTTTTTCTCCTAGCCTAGCCTATTTCTTTCTTTACAATATTGGTTCCAAGCATACGTTTTAAACACATTATCAGTATATATAAACAAAGCTGTACCCAATACCAAATGGTCAAAACTGAAACATACATACAAAGCACATTATACAGACTCAGTTGGTTTTAGTTAGCAATATAAAGGTCTATGCTGAGCAAACTTTACATAGGAATATATGATGTGCATATACATAGGCAAGTACAAACAACTCAGGAGATAGAGGCCTAGAGGCCATGTATCTGAGCATAAGAGTGTATTAGGGGGATTTGAGAGTTGAGGGGAAAGGGGGGACCAGTATAATTATGTTATAACCTCCAAAATAGCAAAAGCATATTTTGTAAATAGTTTCTGAGAGAAAACGCCCATACAACATGTAAAAGAATTAGTTTTTTGAAAACTATAGAGTTTGAAAAGTATTGAACAGCTTTGAGTTATAATAGAAAAAAAAACTTCTAAATAGTTTCCATGTATGCCTGCAATGTTATGATTAGATTTAAGAAAGACAAAAACAAAACTGAGAGAAAGAACTCATGAGGTTATTTGTAAGTGGATTCTCAGTAGACGTAGAGAAAATTGTATCTATAAAATTGTTAATTTTAGCACAGGAGACATAAATACCTATCTCAGAAATGGTAGTTTCTTTACAAAGACAAATTAGATAAGGACATACAATGTATGAAAGAAAAGCATAGGGGAAGAGAACTGAATACCCAGTATTGCTGACATCCTAAGACCTCAGGACAGACTGCCACTTCTGCACACCTCCACCCACATCCTTGGTCCAAGGAGAAACTGTACAGTGCAGAATATAGGAACAGGCAGCTGCTGGTACCTGTGATTCTGGTCTGTACCCAGGAGAGAACTAAACTGTCCAAAGAGTTTCCTGAACCAAAATCCTTTGGGGTGGGGGAGAAAGCTGGAACCTCAAAAGTGTGGCCACTCCTGAGAAACTAGAGAAGACTAACCTCTGCCCACATTCCAAACCCAAGAGGGAATTGCCTCATGCCAACTGTGCCCTCTGGGTGCAAGGACCTAGGAGCTATCAGGGGCAGGAACCCTTATGATTCCTGCCGGCACCTAGAACAAAAAGACAGTCACCTGCAATGCCTACACACCTGAAATCAGAGCACCTGTTCTCAGAAAAGGCTGAAAGAAAACAGGAAAACAGTTCTACAAGAGTGATAACACAGTAACTTACAGGGGGGTCAAGTCACTCTCAGAAACAGCAAGACAAGCAAACACCAGAGACAACCCAATGTAGAGGCAAGCACAGGAACCTAAGCAACAGAAAACAAGACAACTTGGCAACATCAGAGCATAGTTCTCCCACCAAAGAAAATGCTGGCTATCCAAACACACCAGAAGAGCAAGATTTAAATTTAAAATCACATTTTATGATAATGATGGAAGACATTAAAATGAAAATAAAGAACTCCCTTAAAGAAATGCAGGAAAGCACAAGTAAACAAGTAGAAGCCCTGAAAGAGGAAACACAAAAATCCCTGAAAGAACTAAAGGAAAACACAACCAAACAGTTGAAGGAATTGAACAAAACCATAAAGGATTTAAAAATGGAAATAGAAACAATAAAGAAATCACAAAGGAAGACACCCATGGATGTAGAAAACCTAAGGAAGAGACAAGGAGCCTTGGATATAAGCATCACCAACAGAATTCCAGAGATAGAAGAGAGAATCTCAGGAGCAGAAGATACCATACAAAACATCGACACATTGTCAAAGATAATATAAAACACAAAAAGCTCCTAGCCCAAAACATCCAGAAAATCCAGGACAAAATGAGAATATCAAACCTAAGGATAATATGTATCAAAGAAAGTGAAGACTCCCAATGTAAAGGGCCAGTAAATATATTCAACAAAATTATAGAAGTAAACTTCGCTAACCTAAAGAAGGAGATGCTCATAAACATAGAAGATGCCTACAGAACTCCAAATTGATTGGAACAGAAGAGAAATCTGCCCCCCACCATATTATAGGTTAAAAAACCAAATGCACAAAACAAAGAAAGAATATTAAAAGCAGTAAGGGAAAAAGGTCAAGTGACATATACAGGCAGACATATAAGAATTATACCAGACTTCCCACCAGAGACTATGGAAGCCAGAATATCGGGAACAGATGTCATACAGACCTAAAGAGAACAAAAATCCAGCCCAAGCTACTATATCCATCAAAAGTCTCAATTAACATAGATGGAGAAACCAAGATATTCCACAACAAAACCAAATGTACACAATATCTTTCTACAAACCCAGTGCTACAAAAGAAAATAGAAGGAAAACTCCAACACATGGAGAGAAACTACACCATACAGAAAGCAGAAGTATAAACACATTGCAATGAAACCAAAAGAGAGGCACACAAACATAATTCCACCTCTAACAACGAAAATAACAGGAAGCAACCATCACTATTCTTTAATATCTCTCAAGAATAACAGACTCAGTTCCCCAATAAAAAGACATGGACTAACAGACTGGATACAAAAAGAGGACCTAGCATTTTGCTGCATGCAGGAAACACACCTCAGATACAAAGACAGACACTACCTCAGACTAAATGGCTAGAAAACAACTGTCCAAGCAAGTGGCCCCAGAAAACAAGCTGGAGTTGCCATTCTAATATCAAATAAAATTGACTTTCAACCAAAAGTCATTAAAAGAGATAAGGAAGGACAGTTCATACACATCAAAGGAAAAATCCACCAAGATGAACTCTCAATCCTAAATATCTATCATCCAAATGCAAGGGCACCTACATTCATAAAAGAAACCTTACTAAAGCTCAAAGCACACGTTGTACCTCACACAATAAAAGTAGGAGATTTAAACACCCCACTCTCATCAATGGACAGATAATGGAAACAGAAATTAAACAGAGACATAGAGAAACTAACAGAATTCATGAACCAAATGGATTTAACAGATATTTATAGAACATTCCATCTTAAAACAAAAGGATATATCTTCTTCTCAGCACCTCATGGTACCTTCTCCAAAATTGACCATATAATTGGTGACAAAACAGGCCTCAACAGATACAGGAAGATAGA
Source organism: Rattus norvegicus (assembly GCF_021556685.1). Lineage (NCBI taxonomy): Eukaryota > Metazoa > Chordata > Mammalia > Rodentia > Muridae > Rattus > Rattus norvegicus. Next base: position 76,368,025 of record NC_141535.1, read on the forward strand.
AATAATTCCATGCATCCTATCAGATCACCACCGACAAAAAATGGACTTCAGTAACAACAATAACAACAGAAAGCCCACATATTCAAGGAAGTTGAAAAATGATCTACTCAATGACGACTTTGTCAAGGAAGAAATAAAGAAAGAAATTGAAGAATTCTTAAAATTTAATGAAAATGAAGATAGAGCATACCCAACCTTATGGGACACAATTCCTTCTACGAAGTCACAATTACTCTTATACTGAAACCACAGAAAACCCAACAAAGAAAGAGAACTTCAGACCAATTTCCCTTATGAATATTGACGCAAAAATACTCAATAAAATTCTTGCAAACTGAATCCAAGAACACACCAAAATGATCATCCAACGTGGTCAAGTAGGCTTCATGCCAGGGATGCAGGGATGGTTTAATATATGGAAATCCATCGATATAATCCACTATATAGACAAACTCAAAGATAAGAACCACGTGATCACTTCATTAGGTGCTAAGAAAGCATTTGACAAAACTCAACACCCCTTCATGATAAAAGTCCTAGAAGGATCAGGAATTCAAGGCTCTTATCTAAACATAGTAAAAACAATATACAGCAAACCAGTATCTAATATCAAGCTAAATGGAGAGAAACTTGAAGCAATCCCACAAAAATTAGAGACTAGACAAGGCTGCCCACTCTCTTCCTATTTATTCCACGCAGTACTCTAAGTCCTAGCCAGAGCAATGAAACAGTGAAAGGAGGTCAAAGGGATACAAATTGGAAGGGAAAAAATCAAATTCTCACTATTTGCAGATGATATGATAGTATATTTAGTGATCCCAAAAGTTCCACCAGAGAACTACTTAACCTGACAAACAACTTCAGCAAAGTGTCAGGGCATAAAATTAGCTCAGACAAATCAGTAGTTTTCCTCTACTCAAAGGAGAAACAGGAGGAGAAAGAAAATAGGGAAATGACACCCTTCACAATAGTCCCAAATAATATAAAATATCATGGTGTGACTTGAACCAAGCAAGTGAAAGATCTGTATGACAAGAACTTCAAGACTCTGAAGAAAGAAAATGAGTAAAATCTCATAAGATGGAAAGATCTTCTATGCAGGATTGGCAGGATTAATATAGTAACGATGGCCATTTTACCAAAAGCAATCTGCAGATTCAATGCAATCCCCATCAAAATTCCTACTCAATTCTTTACAGAGATAGAAAGAGCAGCTTGCAAATTCATTTGGAATAACAAAAAACCCAGGATAGCGAAAACTATACTCAACAATAAAAGAACTTCTGGTGGAATCACCATCCCTGACTTCAAGCAGTATTACAGAGCAATATTTATAAAAACTGTAATTGGTACAGAGACACACAGGTAGATTAATGGAAGAGAATTGAACCCAGAAATGAACCCACACACCTATTGTCACTTGATATTCGACAAAAGAGCTAAAACCATCCAATGAAAAAAAGATAGCACTTGCAACAAATGATTCTGGTTCAACTGGAGGTCAGCATGTAGAAGAATGCAAATCAATCTATTCTTATCACCATGTACAAAGCTTAAGTCCAAGTGGATCAAAGACCTCCACATCAAACCAGATACACTTAAACTAATAGAAGAAAAAGTGGGGAAGAGTCTTGAACACATGGACACTGGGGAAAACTTCCTGAACAAAACACCAACGGCTAATGCTCTAAGATCAAGAATTGGCAAATGGGACCTCAGGAAACTGCAAAACTTCTGTAAGGCAAAAGACACTGTCAGTAAGACAAAATGGCACCAACAAATTAGGAAATGATCTTTATCAATCCTACAGCTGATAGAGAGCTATTATCCAAAATATGCAAAGAACTAAAAAAGTTAGACTCCAGAGAACCAAATAACTCCATTAAAAATTGGGTACAGAGGTAAACAAAATTATCTCAGCTAAGGAATATCGAATGGCAGAAAAGCACCTAGAGAAATGTTCAACATCCTTAGTCATCAGGGAAATGCAAATCAATACATTCCTGAGATTCCACCTCACACCAGTCAGAATGACTAAGATAGCTTGAAGGGGCTTGAGACCCCATATGAACAACAATGCCAACCAACCAGAGCTTCCAGGGACTAAGCCACTACCCAAAGACTATACATGGACTGACCCTGGGCTCCAACCACATAGGTAGCAATGAAGAGCACCAGTGGAAGGGGAAGCCTTTGGTCCTGCCAAAACTGAACCCCCAGTGAATGTGATTGTTGGGGGGAGGGCGGTAATGGGGGAGGATGGGAAGAGGAATGCCAATACAGAAAGGGATGGGGAGGGTTAGGCGGATGTTGGCCCGGAAACCGGGAAGGGGAATAACAATTGAAATGTAAATAAGAAATACTCAAGTTAATAAAGATAAAAAAAAAAGAACGTCATATTAAAGATACTGTTTAAAAAAAAATCTCAGGTGACAGCAGATGCTGGCGAGGTTGTGCAGAAAGAGGAATACTCCGTTGTTGTTGGGATTGCAGACTGGTACAACCACTCTGGAAATAAGTCTGGAGGCTCCTCAGAAAATTGGACATTGCACTACCTGAGGGCCCAGCTATACCTCTCCTGGGCATATACCCAAAATATGCTCCAACATGTAACAAAGACACATGCTCCACTGTGTTCATAGTAGCCTTAATCATAATAGCCAGAAACTGGAAAGAACACAGATGCCCTTCAACAGAGAAAAGGATTAAAAAATGTGGTAGATCTATACAATGGAGTACTACGCAACTATCAAAAATAATGACTTCATGAAATTCATAAGCAGATGGAATGAATTAGAAAATATCATCCTGAGTGAGGTAACCCAATCACAGAAAAACACACTTGGTATGTACTCATTGATAAGTGTATATTAGGCCAAAAGCTGGAATTACCCAAGATGTAATCCACAGATCACAGGAAGCTCAAGAGGAAGGATGACCAAAATGTGGATGCTTCCCCTCCTTCTTGAAAGGGGGAAACAGTATCCAGAGGAGGAAATATGGAAGCAAAGTTTAGAGCAGCGACTGAGGGAATGGCCATTCAGAGCTTGCCCCACATTTGGCCCATATACACTCAGCCACTAAATCTAGATAAGATTGATAAAGCTAAAATATGCATGCTGAAAGGGACCGGATTTAGATCTCTTCTCAGAGACAATCCAGAGCATGTCCAATACAGAGGTCAATGCTAGCAGCAAATCATTGAACTAAGAACAGGACTCCATTTAGGCGAATTAGTGGAAGGATTGATAGAGCTGAAGAGGCTTGCAACCTCATAAAAAGAACAATGCCAACCAACCAGAGCTTCCTGGGACTTAACCACTACTGAAAGAATATACATGGACTGACCTAGGGCTCCAACTGCGTAAGTAGCAGAGAATAGCCTTGTTGGGGCACCAGTGGAAACCCTTGATCCTACCAAGGTTGGACCCCAGGTGCAGGGGAATGTCTGGGGGTGGGCGGTAAGGGAGGTGGATCTGGGAGGAATACCAGTATGGGGGAGGGGGTGGTGATGCGGGCTTATAGACAGGAAACCGGGAAAGGGAATACTATTTGAAGTGCAAGTAAAGAAATAAATCTAATAAAAAATTAAAAAAAAAAAGAAAAAAAAGCAAAAGGTGGAAGATGAATGTAGGAGAATGAGATCAAGTAGTCACATTAACATAGTGTTTCCTAGAAGACTAAGGACTCTTGAATGTCAAACGAGATAATTATTTACTGGTTAGATTTAAGTCTCTTCCTAATATTTGTCTTCTATCAACACCTCCCCCACTTTGACCTCATTCTCCTACGACCAACTTTTTCCCATGTATAGGAGAAGCCAAGAGTTATATATTTTTTCAAGTGAAGAGTTTTTCACTGTCTGAAACTTAGTCTATCTTGGAGCTGCTTTTGCAGTCGCTTTTAGCTTACTCCGCATATTCTGGTTTGAATAACGTTCACTAGTCTCTTCTGATTTCTTTCTCTTTGATCACAAAATGAAACTGACATTACAGGTCCCACAAAAAGAGACAGAAGGACATGCACAAAGTCTCTTTTAGTAGTAGGGTATATGCTATGGCTTTGGGTGTTTTGTTCACAGTGCTTAATGATAATTGCTAATATTAGGTTTTATTGTTAATATTTACATATAATATCTATAAATTATATTGATATTTTTGATTAAACTTAATTTGGAAATTAAAAATTAGTAGTGAATTTCTATTATAGAACCATATACTACATACTAGAACTAGATATAGATTAAAAAGAAATGTTTCTTCGTGCTTAGTAACATTTATGATATCTCAGCTTCATTTACCCTAATGTTGCTGAAAATAGAAAAGTAAATTAACAAACAAGATCTACATTTGCCCTGAGGGAATTAGCTAAGAAAGTATCTTACATGGTACATTAATATATCAAAACTCACCATCTTCCATTTGATCTATTGTTTGAACTGTCATTTCATGCAGAGTGACATTCTGATTGCGACAAGTATCCCAAGTGAAGGTGTTTCTTCTCATTTCTTCTTCACCTTGGCATTTTTAGTGTGGGCATATGGAAAGATTCAAACATTATTCCTTAGTGTGTGGGTTCTTTTTTTGTTTCTCCAGTGATCATATTTAGCTTATGCAGTTTTGACAGAAATATCCCCAGGAGTCAGATTGTTTTCTCCTCAACCTATCATAACAGGAGACACATGTTGTCACTTCATAATAACCCAGTGATCAAGACTTTGGTCACTTGGGTAAGTTGGAAGTAGCAGGCAGTCTCCAAAGTAAACTCTGTATTTTCTTCAGTGTAATTAATTAATGACTTACAGAGAAATCTCAAAAAAATTATAAATATTTGATTTTAATGAAATACTTTTTAAATAATAACCAAACCAATCTCTCATAGATATAAGGCCTGAGTACAAGCAAAATATTTATAAAATGTAGATATTTATGCATTAAACAATAAAAACTTACACTGTAGTTTTTATCCCCATATTTTTTCATACCATACATTCAGATCATGGTTTCTCCTCCCTCATCTTCTCCCAGATCCTCCTCATTCTCTACATCCAATTCTAAGATCCCCCCCCCCAAAAAAAAAATCAGGCAAATTTTAAAATGTATAATACTTAAAAAAAGTCATGAGAATAATGTGGGCAAATATACAGAACACAAAATAAATAAAATTCATTAAAACAAAAATAAAAATAAAAACAATAATTTACAAGCAAAAGACCAGTAAGATAAAAGTTCCCAAAGCAAATAATGTGAGGGGGTTGGGGATTAAGCTCAGCGGTAGAGCGCTTGCCTAGCGAGCGCAAGGCCCTGGGTTCGGTCCCCAGCTCTGAAAAAAAGAAAAAAGAAAAAAAAATAATGTGAGACCAAAAAAAATCTACAAATGTTATCATTGAGTTTGTTTTGTGGGTCATCTACTGGTGGCCTTGTGGCCTGGCCTTAAGTGTGGTTTATGTATTTAGTGAGATTCCATTGGAGAAAAATGTTTTTACTTTTCCAAGTGATTGTTAATTGGAGAATCTTAGTTAGAGAATGGAGCTCACGTTCAAATCTCCCTCTCAGACTCTTGCCCTTTTAGGCCAAGACCTGTGCAGAGACTGCACATACCATCATGTTTCTGCAAGTTCATAGCTGTATGATTCCTATAGTGTCTAGAAGACACTGTTTCTTCTTGTCAACCAACCCCGTGGTTGGAGATCTTTCTGCCTCCTCTTCTGCATAGTTCTGACACTTCAGGAAAAAAGTCAACATTTTCATAAAAAGAAAACTTAAACATTGTCTCTCAAAGAACCAAAGCATTCATATTCTAATATTCTACAGATTTTATTTATTTATGTATGTTTATCTTTGCCTATGTTATTTGCATACTTTTTTATTTTGTGTTTTAAAACTTGCCTGATTTTTGAGGGGAGGGTGAGTTTTGAATTATGGCAATAGCATAATTCCAAACCAACATTAAGAAATTAGGTGGGATGAGAAAGGAACCATGAGGGGAGAGGAATAAAGTGTAAGAGGAAGAGGATGAAGTGGCCAGGTGTTAGGAGTAAAGAAAACGTGGCCCTGTGTGGTGACCAGTTGGAGGTAAGAGCAGCCGAGATGAGTCGTAGACTGATTAGCAGAGAAATAAGGGAGAACAGCAAATTGGAGCATCGTGGACAAAAAAAATGCAGCACAGGAATCGGAGCCATGAGACCCTAGGAGCACATGACCCGCTGGTGTATGTGCAAAGGCAGAGCAGAAGACAAGAAGTGTAGCAGGATAAAAACTACAAGTGTTAAGAATAATCCTATGATGGGGAAAGACAGTGGAGAAATCAGGAAAAAGAGAGACAGACATGGAAACTGCTTAATATGGAACATCAAAATCCCAATGTAAATAAGCTCAAAAAAAGCTTTTCCATAAAGAAATGTCCACCCTTCCTCACAAGAGACAGAAAAGTAGGTCGGAGAATTCCTAAAGAAGGAAATAGGAATTTTAAACTTCTTGAGCAATTCTGTGTAGACTCTATATAAGAGAAATTTAAGCAAGGCAACTATGTGAGGAGTAAGTGGATTTGAGAAATGACTGTGGTTCACTCATGGAGTTTGAAATTGAAGGAAGCCTTGAAAGATCCAAGAACTGGAACCCAAGCATTCACTGTTGGGGATGGACCATGAAAGAATTGCTAAAGAACTACAAGATCTACCATGGAAAAGAAAAAAAAAGAAGGAAAAACCACCAATCCCACAGCGAACAAAGAGAAAGAAATAATTCAAAATATCTTGGGGTCACAATCGGAAGCAATTTTTTTTCTAGCGAGGATACTAGCAAACATTGACTGTGAAAGCGCACTGTTTCGTTAATATAGTCCTTTCTGCTCTCTCCACTACCCAGCCCTCCAGCAGCAAATAGCACTAAAAGACCCCCTCCCAGAAAGGGAATTGTACAAGCCCAAGGCACTCAACTATAGAAATAAAAAATAAGTTTTTAGATATGTGGGACAAGCTGACCCATCATTTAGACGAAACAGACCAGGAAAGAAAACAAAATGCAGAAACCAGACTAAATCATGGGCATTGCTCCATGGGCCACCTGACAGGAAAAAGAAACAGTCCCTGAGCCCCCAGAAGCCCTGACCACCATGTACTTTTTGCTAACTCACTGTTATGATTATAGCCAAAATAGATAACATACACGTATGCCTCATTTACTCCACCAATCACATCCCTGTAACCATACATCTGCTTCTGTAAGCCTGCTTCTGCTCCCAATACACTATAAAAACCCGTCCCTGGTTCTGCTAGGCGCGCCAGTCTTCCGAATTGACTGGGACACCCACAGATACCTGTGTATCCTGATCAATAAAAATCCTCTTACAGATTACAGCCTGTGGACTCGGACTGGTCATTGGGCTAGAGGATCTCCCTCCTAAGGAAAGATTCTCTCTGAGAGTCTTACAAGCACAATGCTCAGACAGCCCACCTTTCTGTGTAGACAGCCTGTCCTGCTTTTGTCTCTTTCTTTATTGTCCTTCCTGTTTGATCATCGTTCAAAATAAAGCTTAAGGTATATAATGTAAGGTGAACTGTCAGGTGTCAAGAGAGCTCACTGAGAAAATGACTCTGGAAGCATGATTGTCCCCTGTCCCATTTCAAACCCAAATTATGCTGGTCTCAAAATGCCCTCCCAAGTATTTTGTCTAGGCGTGGCCTTTTCCCCCTAACTCTGATAGGAGGAAGGAACCAGCGAAGCCAAGCTGAACTGACTGGTTTTGTGTGTCAACTTGACGTAAGCTGGAGTTATCACAGAGAAAGGAGCCTCCCTTGAGGAAATGCCTTCATGAGATTCAACTGTAAGACATTTTCTCAATTAGTGATCAAGGGTGGGAAGGCCATTGTAGGTGGTCCCTTCCATGGTCTGGTAGTCCTGGGTTCTATAAGAAAGTATGCCAAGTAAGCCAGGGGAAGCAAGCCAGTAAGGAACATCCCTCCATGGCCTCTGCATCAGCTTCTGCTTCCTGACCTACTTGAGTTCCAGTCCTGATTTTCTTTGGCTAACAGCAACCTGGGAAGCGTAATATGAATAAATCCTTTCCTACCCAAGTTGCTTCTTGGTCATGATGTTTGTTCAGGAGTAGAAACCCCGACAAAGACACAACCCAAGAGTGAAAATTCTGTGTCCTTAAAAACAGCTAGAATGTGACCATTTCTAACAGATATTTTAATTGTTTGTCCTTGGATGTAAAATGGGAAAGAGAAGCCAGAAACTCATCTATGGGAGCTGGGTCATGGAGAGAAAGCTCAATTGGAAACTGTGCTGAATATTGTCTCCACAGTTCTTGCTAACTGTTATGAGCATCCAGACTGATGGAGTTCTCACTTTCTTGGTTACTATTTAATCTTTTATTTGAAAGCCATACCAAAGGTTAACTCTGTTCTGTCCTGAACTCTATTGGAAACTCCAGCTGACTGCTTCAGCAGGACTCCCCCTGGACCCCCCATTTATTCACCCTGGACATTTGAAGTACATGATTAAAATGATGTTTTGTTATATTTTCTACTTACTCTTTTACTTTAGCTTGTTATATACTTAAAAACCTGTTCATTCTAAACTGAAGGGTGAACTAGTATGGTCTGTTCTCAGGACTCTACAGAACATATAGGGCAGGGGGGAGGGAGGGTCAACAATCTTAACACTATGGTCTTGCTATTTAAAGGTGGTGACTCCTATAAGTGGAAGAGGGAGCAAAGCTCAACAATGGACACCATGATGGTTAACCCCGAAGATACCTGGCCTTTCATCAGACTGCTAGAATAAAGGAATAAATGCCTTCGATGTCTAAAACTGCAGTTTACAGGATGAACATGTAAAGATTTTGGCTCTCTGTATATTTTTGGTTCTGCATTTTAGCCGGATAGACTCATGCTGAATGTAAAATGTTCTCTAACATTCAAACTCTGTGAGACCACAGGAAAAATAAAATAGAAAAATCCAAGCTGTAAGGAGGCTTGCCAAAGACTTGTAATAATAACCAAAGACTTGGGAGTCTAACAACATGTGCACACAGGAAAATTCAGTTTGCTATATTGTGCCATGTACATAATTTGGATTCAACTCTCGCTTTGAATGTTATTAGAATTCTTAAGGATTTTGATCTGCTTATAGTAATATTTGTAATAGTTGACTTGAAAAATAAAAATATTTGTCTAATCAAATTAAAAAGAAAAAGAGAGAAATTAAGTGGTCAATGATTTGTTGTGGTTAAATGTCCTGTTTATGTTTCTTTATTCTAGGTATTTGAATAGCATTGATAACCTTATAGAGACTTTTCATAGGTTTCTTTTTCATAATTTAATGTTAGCCTTGAAATAGCATGCCAGATTGAAGGTGAGAAATAACAAAAAAGATGATAGTTAGGAAGATACTCAACAAGACTTGATCATACATTTGTTACATATATTCAAAGAGAAAGCAGATGTAACAGTATGGAAATGTGAGAATTTCAGCAAATAATTTAATTCAAAACCTCAAGTTAATTAATTCAAAAATAATTAAAAAATAATCTCTTACCTCTAAAGGTTTAGACATTCAAGCTCAAGGCACTGTTAAGTTGTTGCCTAATAATAGAACTGACACTTCCTCCAAGGCTACAAGTGAATGCTAAATCCTACAGAGAGAGCAACAGAGCTTTTAATATGTCAGAAGAGTAGAATGAAAGACACATGTACCCCTCCTTAAAACTCACCTGTGAGAGTGAAACCATCCTCCAATTCTCACTGTCTTTTCTTTTAATGTTGTGGCATTGTACTCAATCACTACAGAGATGGTAGAGAATGGACTTCCTCAGCACAATGAAGACAACGGACAGCAAACCTAAGAATCATGTCATACCAAATGGTAAAGAGCTAAAACATTCTGTGGTCCAAAACAAGAAGAGGATACCTACCTGAATACTTAACTCACTTCTAATTCTAAAGACACTTGAAGGAACAATCATTACCAAGAAAATAGTAAAATCTTATAAACTCTAAAATAAGGTAAATTTTCTGGTTTTGTGTACTTAGACATGATGTACTACACACAGAAACCTCTTAAAAGAACTGGAGAAAATCCAGGAACTTGGGACAGTGGCAGTTGTGTTCTGATTTTCTTTGAGAAAAGAAAAATTCATTATTTATACTCAACAATATGTTAGACCCACCATGCTACAAATGAGTTTGGATGAGACTGAAGGAAACAATCATAGAGAGGCAGAAGCTTTGCAGAATGGATGACAAGAGCTTGCCAAAAACACTGAGTCCTCAGCACAGCATCCTAATCAGCCAAAAGCATCCACATAAATAAATTGCAATTTCATGGGATTTTGCTCCTGATAAGACAAATGTTCCAAGAGATAAAATAACTGCTATTAACTTTTTTTTGTTTTGTTGTACACACACACACACACACACACATACACACACACATACACACAGAGAGAGAGACAGAGAGAGACAGAGAGAGAGACAGAGAGAGACAGAGAGAGAGACGGAGAGAGAGAGAGAGAGAGAGAGAGAGAGAGAGAGTGTAGAATGTGAGTAGAGATCACAAGACAACTAGCAAGAATAGTTTTTCTCTTCTCTGTGGCTTCTGGGGATAAAATTGAGGCCATCAGGATTAGTACCAAGAATCATTACCCCCAAACCATCTTACCTCCTCTGTAGTTTTAAAGTCAAATGATTGAAACATTAGACTGATTATCTGCAGCTGTACTATGTTATAAACTCTTGATGAAGAAAATGAGAGTCTATATTTTATCAAAACACAACAGAGACTCGAGTCCTCCTAAGACCTCAAAGCAACCTTCAATGCCATATTCCTCCTGACTTGATATGTTGGGTCTGTTCTATTCATGTGAGAAGACTGTATGATCAAAGCAAATTCTAAAAGAAATTACTTAGGTGGGAGCTTGTTTATAGTTTCAGGAGGTTAACCCTTTCTCATCATGGCAGGGAGCATGATGGGGGGCAGATAACCAAGGCATTGGGTCAGTACAGGGGAGTCTAAGCACTCCTCCTGATACACAGGCAAATCAGAGACTGTGAATGGTTCTGCAATGGCTTTTGAAACCCCAAAGACCACCCCCATTAACACACCTTCCCCAACAAGGCCACACTTCCATCAACAGTGTCACATGTTCTTATCCTTCCCAAAAGTTCCTCCTAAGTAGAAACCAAGCATCATCCATAAGAGCCAATGTTGATATTTCTCTTGCAAATCACATTTGCCATACCTGAAACCATCTTTTCCTTTAAGTGAAAATTTGTGAAAGGACACTCATTGAAACACTAGAAGAATCAAGTAGCTGGTAGAAGTAATAAGACTTTGAGGATATTTCTTTTTAAACGAACTACTTAGCTTGACATACTGGTGTGCATTATCCCTGTAGTTGGAAAGTTTAAAGCTGAAGGACCTCATGTTTTTCTACAGCCTGAAATATATAGTTGAACTCTATATTAGAAAGAGGGGGATGGGAGAAGAAGAGAAAAAAAGAATGAAAACAAGCAATAGGAAAAGGGTGAGGAAGAGGAGGAAGAGGAGGAGGAGCAGGGAGAAGGAAGAAAATTTAAGAATGGAGGAAAAGGAGGAGGAAGAATTTTTAAATGGATGAATGCATTGAATTGATTTTGTATTAATTTCCCTTATAGATTTGAGAGAAATTGGTCTGGCACATTTGAACAGCAATTCCTGTCTCATATAATTAAGCTACATTTTCAGTCAGCACACATTTTATCTCTTCTCAAACAACAATGCTTTTACTTTTATTCATGTTTGGAAAACATTCCATTTTGCTTGGATAAATTTGCCAAATGCAACATTTTTAATGGTAAAACAGATTTATAATCCAAACACGGAATGCATGCATAGGCTTTTTCACTGTCTAATTCTCTCTTCTGCTTTAGGCTGATTGAATGCATTAACTCTTTACTGGCTCAGGAATTATAGATACTTTTCAAAAACTTAGAAATGAACTGTCTTAAGAATGTAGAATTGCTTTGCTGATTACTAAATTTCAAAGGAAAGCTAATAATTTTGAAATTAAGTAAACAGTACAAGTAAAGCAAAAGCACACTGAAATTTTATGTAGTAGTAATCAAAGGTATTTGCTACAAAGGTAAATAATTTGTAAAATATGAAATTTAGATTTAAAATAGTGAATTTGTGTATTTATTCTTAATAGAATAGTCTTTAATTTCTTGAAAAATATTTTTGTTCTAAGTTCTAACACTGTTCTTTATTTGTTCTAACACTGTTAAACAATGTTTAATTTACTGAATGTTTAATTTTTATTATCAGTTTGCATAAAATTCATTATACATTTCAGTATTTATAAAAAGTTTAGTAATTAAATAAATTTATTAATTGTGAAATATCTAATAGACACATATCTTTCTATATTATATTTGTAATTATATGATACAAGTAGAAATTCTTTGTATTATTTAGAAAATTTCTTATAACTTAACTACTTACCTTTCAATTCTTTCAATGTTATGTTTAATCCTCCTTTACTCCAGAAACGCTATAAAATTGATGAGGTACTTACTTATTTCCCATCATTAACCATAACGACTGTACACATGTCAGTTAACAAACTATTTTTGCCAAGGTTGCATATACTACTCTGTTAAAAGAAACTTCTTTGCTTCCATATTCTGCCAGGAGTCAGAACAATCCATTTCATTAAATAGTTTACAAACTTATCAATAATGAATGGGATAAGCAAGAGAATCTACATAATTCCCATCACTGTTCTTCTAACAGGTTATAAGCTCGAGTTATACCCGTATTACTGGATATTAGCACTATGTTCATCTCTGAGACTCAACTTTTTTTTTTTTTTTTTTTTTTTTTTTTTTTGGTTCTTTTTTTTCGGAGCTGGGGACCGAACCCAGGGCCTTGCGCTTCCTAGGTAAGCGCTCTACCACTGAGCTAAATCCCCAGCCCCATCTCTGAGACTCAAAATCTCAGATAATATCCTGTGTTTATTTTTTTTAACATCCTGAATTTGTATATTGCTAACAGGCAAGATTCTGTTATTAGCTCTGGTGATGTTCAGAGTGGGACATGCTGTTTTACTGGTGCTTCCTAGCGTCTTTTGCTGGTCCTTGACAATTAACACTTGTTATAAAGAATCCATTATGATTACTGATCCTTGAAATCCTAGTCAAGGTGTTGTATATTGTCTTTGCTTCAGTATCCTTTATTTTTCTGTAGCACTCCTAACTTCTTTCAAAATACAACCACTTTTGTTCAACACATTATATTTATGTTTGTATTTATTTATAGCAAAACCCAATACATTGTATGATTAGTGCATATGTAAACTGTCTAAGTGAATTAACTCAGAACAGGAATTTTTCAGGAATTTACAAAGACAAGACTACTTAATAAAAATAATATACAAATTAACATACATAACACATTTTATTATCTTATTTTATACCACATATCTCTGAAATAGATAGATAGATAGATAAATAGACAGATATAGATATAGAAGCATTATTCACAGACACATTTATGTATTCAGTTATATTCATATGAATGTATATATGAATGATGTATTTTATATTTAAATCTTATTATAAGTATGTTTTGAGCTATATCCCACACAATTTAATTAAATATCTAAGCAATTTCCAGTTTTTGCATGAAGGTAAGTTTCTCAATTTAACTTACTTTTGGTCATAAGTATAAACATAATACTATTTATATGGAAACACTTAATACCAATTTCATTTCTGTCATTTAAAAATAATATGAAAATAATAATATATATTAGCATGATTCTAAACTATGGATTCAAAGATGACCCTAGTTTTCAAACTATACTATGTCATTTTCATAGTCACATTATTCGACGAAGTAAGTCCTGTTTGCCCATCTGTGTTTAATGGTAATTGTTTAGCATTAGTTATGGAAGATGTCTTTCGCTCAAATTTAATAATTTAAATTTGACCGATTTCTCTTTACTTGTGGCTAAATGTGATAACGCATTTTAATTTAGTGCATCATCATCGTGACAATGAAATATCCTTAAAATGACATCTGTAGTGTGTATGAGAAAGAAGATTCAGGTTTCTAACCTTCCTTAAGGAATCACTTTTGTGTTTCTTGAACTAAAGAATCTGTATTCCATATAAATGACATGGGGCAGGTAAGAGAATCATTAGCTGTATCAAAAATACAACTAGTTGAGAACTGAGACTTATATTTGTGTACACTTAATTGCTCTGGGCTTAAAAGAACTCTCGCTGATCTCTCCAAAGTTCCTGTTTTAAGTGGAAGATGAACCATAACAAAATACTGGCAAGCAAAGTCTCCATTCTAAAAGTGACACAAAATATGCTTATAGTATCTAACTTTCTTAAAATAATAATGCTTATAAACTTATCTACACTTATTATCTGTATTCACATATGACCTTCTGTAGTAACCACATATAGATAGGTATGCTAAGTAAAACAAAGAGCAGAGATTCCAAACATAAGACACTCTTATCGGTGTGGAATATAAAGATCTACTAAATTCATATGGAATAGTTTCCCTTTACACTCAGCAGTCAGAATCATAGAGTAGAACTTCACTGTCAAGCCAATAAAATGTAAAACACACACACACACACACACACACACACACACACACACACACCCCATTACTCTCATGTGAGAAAGAACAATGCAAGCATAACCCTAATGTAAAAATCAATTCATATACCCTAAATGCAAGTAATGCAATGTTTTCATCTTAGCTACTTGATCTTAAAATAGTTTCCAGGTTTTTGAGTTATTCATTATATAGAAGTGTTTCTTACAGTGCGTGTGTGTGTGTGTGTGTCTGTGTGTGTGTGTGTGTGTGTATGTGTGTATGTGTGTGTGTTTTGAATGTTCCTATGTCAAAGTGCTTAAAAAAACATTAGTAGACACCTTTTAGGAATGAAAGCTGGAGAACCAATTCCCTCTTTCCACCAGGCGGTTGGTCAGTCTTGTGAGACCAGATGAAGTGCAATGGTGTTGATGGCTACCTCACTAATGGTTTCTCAATGCTGGCTGCTAGCCCTCTGCCTTATGCAAGTCAGAGGCCACTGCAACACCCCCGCTCCCCAACCCCCAGATGCCCTTTTATGTTCAGTATGACTCAAACTACTGAACTCTCTTCCTATCAGTCCCCTAAGCAGCATCCAACCCTCGGATGTCAGCATTTGCCACTTGGAATTGAATTCCATTTAGTCAATTATTTTTTTCAAATTTCTTTTTTTCTTTTTTTGTTTATTCATTCATTCAAGATCTTTCTTTTTGGAGCAATTTTTATTTTTTATTTGACAAGGAGAATCATATGCATACAAGGACACACGGTCCATCTTAAAATAGAAATGAAGTTCTAAGGCTAGCTGGCTAATGTATAAATATTCTCATTTAGTTACTTGGGGAAGAAAACAACTATTGCCTACTCAAAATTTTCAAAATAGCTGTGTGCCTGCCTCACTTCTGGGATGCTATAGTGCTGTGTCCCCCCATCCCTCCAGGGCAAAACAGCAGGGGCTGGGAGAGATGCTGTTTTTCTCAATCCTCTGTGTGCCCAGACCCTCTCCACAGCAATTCTTAAAAAAGTAGATGGTTCTTGCCTAAGCAAACTGCTTTAATTATGGTGGATGTGATAGTTCACTCTTACTAAGGGTGAACCAGGGATTATTTTTTTTTTTCAGGATGAGATGTCCAAGAAGAGAAGCATGTTAGCTAAAGATTCAGGCCTATCTAGATACTTCATTAGCACAGAGAAATGTAGGTTTTCATGTTGCAGGACTGTGATCAGATCTGTTGTTTGTCATGGTTCTCTTAGTGGGATGTCATGATTACGAGTTCCATGAGAGCCGGCCCCCAAGCTGTTTGCAGCACCTGCCACTCTCAATTATGATATTTACTGGGGATGTGAACCTACCTCAACCTTACCAATTTTTCTTTCTGGTAGTACATTCTACTTGTCCCACACTACGCGTCTTTATCACTGTCATACTGTGTAAGAGATTTCTTGAAAATGTTCACAATCTTCTGGTATAGCTATTCTTTATGTATCTATGAGGTGAATACTTTCAAATTTCCACATGAGAGCATTTCTTCTTTTGTTCTTATACATGAAATTATTTGCTCCTTAAAAATGATTATTCTTACTTCATTTTATATGTATAATAGGTTTTTGGTTCCAATCATCTGATTGTGTTGATGTAAACAAGTTGTCAAATATTGAGTTTTCCCAGATGTAAAATGTCGTAAGATGGAATTTTAATTGAAAAGTCACCAAAGAAGTCCTTTATATTGTTGCATACTTTATAAAATCTACAAGTATATGGCTAATTTACTATAATAGCAGTTACATAGAGAATAACATACCTCATGTATGATTGCAAATACATCATATGTTATTAAATAAATATATTTAGGACGTACTTTAAATTTTTATATGATAGTAAATAAAAATATGAGTGTGAAAGAATATTTTGATACTTTTATTTCAAGCATGCCCATTTTTACAGGAACATTTGGTAATTGTGCTAAGAATGTGGTGAAGCACATAGTTTGCAGTTGACCTGGAAATCTTCTCTACTGTCTTTGAGTGGATCTACCTCCAACATTATTTTCTTTTCCTTAGGTTTAGCCTACGGCTGTAAGCTGCGTATGTCAAGAAAGCATGTTGGTTTCAAAAGCGTTCAGAATATATGTTAAACCTCGTGCTAACAGGGATGTATTTTATAAGCTCCCTTGCATCGATTCTGGTTCAATTCTGGTTATTCAGCCTTGGTGTACATCATTAGACATTCGAATGTAGTTACGATCATTTACTGTGCCTCCGTTATTTTGCCTTCCTGCTATCTACCATCCTTGGTTTTATAAAACCAACCTTTAATTTCCTTTCTTTTTTAAAAAATAACAATCCATATTAACATACTCACAAATATTGTTTTTTATGAATGTTCATCTTGATCATTAAGTTAAGGTGACCTTAGTTTAAGTACTCATATTTACATTTTCTGCCTTGTTAGTATGTGTTTGGTACATATCTACTGGAAAAAATTAGACTAATCTTGTTATCTCTAGTGTCATGAAAATACATTTTGTTTTTCTCTTTTTTGTATTCAACATTTATCTAATGTGTATTAGTCCCATGCTGCTCAGACAAAGGCCACACTGGATATATAGAAAGATCCAAGAAATCTGTAAGGTCTGTCAAATGAATGTTTTGCTGATAATAAAACTTTAATTCTCAATTTGATTACTTCACAATAAGTAAGCATATAGTTTTGGAATAAAAAACCTCCTGTACTACCAATAAGAAAATAACTTGATTTTATTAAATTTTGTGGAATTAATGGTTAACGAATATACCATATTTATATATTATTTAAAAAAATCACAACACCATACTTCATATGTGAGTCTGTATCTATTGAAATAGTCGTATAATCATCTTGGCAAGTACATTAAAATAACAAACATGCATCAAGGACAGACTAATATTCTATGCATAATATTACTAAAATAGAATTTTATGACTACGTTACATATGTCAATAAGTACACAGAAACGAGAAAATTAAATGAGAATGTATCCATGTTGCTTTCACATTTAAGTCAGCTAACGTTAGAATGACAAACATATGGGATGACTTTTACTCTAAGCATAGAGATGTAAATCAGCAAAAGTTATAATTATGGAAGGCTGCAATTACAGTAGTAATTGTTGTGTTGGAAATACTTCATACCCATCATGATGGCATTTTTGTCAAAACACCAAAACAATGGTTCAGTTAGATATGCACAGTGTGACACAATGCATTTATGTGGAGGAAATGTGCTATATAAATTATAAAGTTAGTTCAAGGATGTATTAACTGAATTTGCAGATGTGGCTGTTCAGTGCTTAAACTGTTTAGTAAAGTTTTCTCATGTGCCCTGTAGCAGAGCCACTGTAGACCATTTGACCCATTGCTTTGAATACTTATCATCAGCTTTGGTTTATTTCCTGAGTGATATAATCGTAGCAATTCACTCTTCTGAATCTAGGCCACTTTTCCTCCATCTTGTTCACGCAGATAATGTGCATTCCGTGAGGTGCTAATTTTGCACATTAGTGAAACTTGCAAAAAAGGAACGAAAGAAAAAAATAATTGCTTCAGAATGAAGTTCTGAGATGGATCCCTTAGTTACTAAGTTACTACTCTATGAGGATAGACGTGTAGAGTTGGGAAGATTATCGGGTACAATTCTGTACAAAGAGAAAATATTTGAGTTCTGAATTTCTCTGACAGAGCAAGGTGGTTGATATTTATAGTAATGTTTGTAAGATTTCACATATAAGAGAGGACGTTGGTACACTCACCATACTGACATATCCACTTAATGACCAGGCTGCTCATTCCCAATATGCACAAATAAGTAATATGTTATGTAATCATTCATGAATATGTACAAATATGTCAAGATAATAAACATCAGAAATAAGATGCATCATTTGCTCAATAACAGCAGTAAATACTTTATTAATCGTGAAACAGTTGAGAGTCCAAAGGTATTTCCTTTGTTGTGGAACTGGAGAGGAGTGTGGATTGTGCTGAGAACAAATCCTGCATCTGTTTGATAATTAACACTAATTTAACACTAATATTTCTGGGATGAGAAAATGTCAAATGTGGCTGTCTTTTACAGTTCTAAAATATAAATAGAAAAAAAATTTAAATGTAACTTATAAATTACCAGCAAAGTTAAGCTGAGTATTGCTATATACAATGTGTGTAAAGTGAGCATACAGTATATACACTACATAAATTCAGTGCGAGCCCTTTGAGAAAGAAAGGAATCTCCTGGCCAATCAAGTATGCAAAACTAACTGGTTAGTATTCTGGCTCATTTCTGTAGCAGCTTTATAATTCACTAATCCACCCATCTCCTTCATTTCTCTTAATATTGTCAAATTATTAACAAGAGCACAGACAGTATCATAAATGCAAAAGGGGGGTTCATTGCACAGACTTCAGATGGCATTAGAATTATTTGTTAAATGGAAATTATTTTATGCTTATTTTTGCAATAATTCTTACAAATATGTATGAAATAGAACTATTTTAAAACTTAGTCCATAAACTATCACCAAAGATGAGCTAAGTGGTGTTATATGAGCTACTAAAAAAATTCTTGATTTAAATGTCCATGCAAAGAATATCCAAGGACTAAATTAACTAGGTGAGGTTTTTTAACCGACTTAATGAATTATATAATACATATTATTGCCACATATCACCAAAGGTTAAAGAAGGAGACAAATTGCCCAATTCTATTTATTAAGACAAAATAAGCTTGGTATCAACAATCATGGAAGATATTACAAGAAAGACAAAAAATAACTAACTATAATAAAAATAAGCACAGTCTTTTTAAAATAAATCCAAGATCTCTTGGTGCTGAAATCAGTTAAAACAGTATTTTACATAAGCAAAATTTTCCCATTAAAGTCCACTCACATAAGTGGACTTATTAAAAGGAAAATGAGAAAAATATGTTTATCTGAAGTGGAAATGTAAGGGTTCATTGGAAAGTCAGTGGTACTGGGTGGTGTTTGGCTGGGGCAAACGTGCAGGAACTTCACCTGAATTGGACACAGGTGAAAGGCTAAGGCAGACTCACAAATAAACATTTTGCTGAAGCAGAAAATGGAGAAAGAAGGTTCTGCTAAAGCAAGCATGTGAAAAGACACATGATGAAAGCTTTTTCACTAAGGACACACATGTATTGGTCCACTTTACTGTGTACAGTTGAGCTCCGTTTGTCAGGAGTTCACAGAGAGAAACTTGCCAAGAACCTTCAGGTGGTGTATTACAGTCTTTTGCTGCTTCTGTGGGCTGTTTGGCAGAGTGATGTCAGCTGAGACAGACTCGACTCACGTTCTGAGCAAGACACACGCTGAGGCAAGACCCGTGGAAGACACATGATGTTTGGAGGGAATATAAAAGGACTAGACAGACAGTGACGGAGACTGAGTTAGGCTTGTTTATAGAGCAAGCTGTGCAATGCTTGTGGGTCTTGTATCTTCACTAATCTTTGCTTCACTGAGAAACTCACAGCTGAGAACATCTCCTGCTGTTCTGGTTGGCCCTTGTTCCTCCTGCTGACTACTGAGGCTGAGACCTTGTGGTCTCTTCTAGGTCCTTCCACATTTGCTGATTTGTGTTTGGTATCTCGACACTCCCAAACTGGACTGCTGAAGTGTTTGTGAGTCAACTGAGCTGCTGCAGCTAACCTGTGAGCTGAACTGCCAATTTCCAAACAACATAGATGGGGGTGACTCCAAAAAATTTTCTAAACAGGTCCATTTCTCCTTACCCTTTCTTTTCCGTTACTTCTTGCTGGGTGGCTGGCTACAAGAGAGGTTAAAGTGCTTAAGATCCATGACTCTAACTGCATATGTAGCAGAGGATGGCCTTGCTGGGCACCAATGGAAGGAGAAACCTTTGGTCCTGTGTAGTGTAGGGGGCTTTGGGGGGCCAGAAGGGGGTGGTTGGGGAGGGGAGCACCCTTATAGAAGAAGGGAAGGGAAATAGGATAGAGGGTTTATGGTCAGGAAACCGGGAAAGGGAATAATATTTGAAATGCAAATAAAGAAGTATCCAAATTAAAAAAAAGATCCATCATTAAAAATAGGGTTTGAAAAAAAGTAAAGTTACATTTATCATTGTATGAGGGTTTTTTATAATATATTTGGGTATTGGGTAAATATATGACAATTATTTATGAATTTATAATTGATTTCAGAAAAAAGTGTAAAGCTGTTATTTTTAACTGAGAGAGGTTGTCTACACAGACCTTATTGCTTGAACTCAGGTCTCCAACACTTGAACAATTCTGAGTGTGGGAAATATGAAATATTTGCTTATGATCATAGAACTAGTTCTGGAACTTTCTGACCAAACAGTTTTGCAAATAAGTGAGCTTCAGTTAGTTGGATAAACTATCTCCACAAATAAAGTTGAGAAATATTTAAGAAATAATTGATGAAAATAGCCAAATATTGCCCTCAGACTTCCCTATTTGTGGGCATCCATTCTAAACAGCTAGAGAGATGGCCTATCTACCTGAACGTCACACCTGATTGGTAAAATATTACATTCTTGCTCTGGATGTCCTTTGGTGATAAGTGTTTCCACATCCCAATTTCTATTGCAGCTTTCTAATTCTTCAATGCTATGATTGAAAGATTTGGATTAGATTGTAAAGAAAAACAATGAAACTGTCCATTCTCTGACGGACTGATTTTACAAAATATAAATGAGGGGAAAAAATCACAACTGTTGATCAGACATTTATGAAACTCTTTGTGACAGGCTGGATAACCTAGAGCTCCAGCCTTACAGATCAAGGGAATGAACGTTGTGATGCATAACTACGCTATTTTCAGGGCTTTTGTTACACAAGTATTTGCAGTTATTAAAATGAGACAAACAAGGTATTTTATCCTCTTTTCTTGTTTTCACATTGTATGCAAATAGCATTTATTTGTAAAAGGTACTAAATGTAAATTGTTAACTTTTATTCTAATTCTGCAAACAGATAAGCATGATATTATTTTAATGTAAGAATCATCGTGATGGGGAAGCAGGAATATCTAGCCTGAGAGCATCAGGAGAGAAAGCACACAATAGGCCAGGAAAGTAGAAAGAGGGTTGGTCAAGAAGGAGGGAGAGGAAGAGGAGATAGGATATTGGGAACAAATATGATCTAAATGTGGTATGCACACGTGTGAAAATAGACAGAGCCACGATTGTGTACAGTTAACAGAGGCTAAAGGAACTGAATCCCTTTAATAAAGAGCAGAGTGACTTGGGCAGCTACAGAATGGTAACCTCCACTCCAACCTGGGGTGGGGTTTGTCAAAGCTTCTTCATAGAAGATTCTTCACTTCCTTAGCAATTTTTTATTATTCATATAACCTTGTGGAGATGTTTCCTGAGTCCTGTTACTTTCTTAGACAAATGCACCACAGAACTTCATGGCATTAATGAGCATGCCACCAATCCCAGAAAAATCTCCCATGTGTTCCTACATCTTTAACTCTGCAACACTTCTCAAGAGCACCAAGCCGGGACTTGAAATTTAGCACATGTGCTTTGGTTGAATATTCAAGACTTAGACTTGAGCAGTTCATATATTAAAAAAATCAAAATTAAAGAAAGAAGAAATACTTGTAGCATAACTAAATATATTCATATTTTAACACCATTTACCTGAGCTATTTGCTATTTTCCTCTCTGCCACACCCTTTCTTTTTATTTTTCATTAGGATACAAACAGGTATCTCATAAGATGAGCATGTTAAAATAAAATAAAATAAAAGTGAACAGTACATAACAGAAGAAAACAAAGAAACAAACAGAAAAACAAAGATCTAACGAAAAAGCTAGAGAAAAACATCTAGATGCAGGTATGTACATTGAGGCATGCAAAAATCTCAGATAACCACAAAATGTAAAACCAGTGTGTGTGTGTTTGTGTGTGTTATAAGTTAAAAATTAATAAATGAACAAATATAAATAAATAAATGGGGGTTGGGGATTTAGCTCAGTTGTAGAGCGCTTGCCTAGGAAGCGCAAGGCCCTGGGTTCGGTCCCCAGCTCCGAAAAAAAGAACCAAAAATAAATAAATAAATAAATAAATAAATAAATAAATAAATAAATAAATAAATAAATAAATAAATTAGTTAGTAAGCCCTGACAAAGCAGGATGAGAAAAATGAACCTCCAAAAATACATTGATTTTGTTTTGTTCTATCACCTAATGCCATGTACAGTGCGTGACATTAAACATGTTTTATATATGCGGGGAGACTCTATTGGAGAAGACTAATTTCTTGTTGAGAGCAGTTATCCATTGGAGTAGCTTTTGTGTTAGAGATGTGGGTTTATATTTCCTTCTGCTGTTATTGTTGACATCCTATCATGGCCAGACCTGTGCTGACCCTATGCATGCTGCCACCGTCTCTGTGAAGCTGATATGAGCATTGTCCCTGCTGTGTTCTGATGGCTTTATTCCCCTGGAGTGGTCTGTACTCACTGACTCTTACAGTTTCTTCTTTCTCCTTTATAGAGTGTTCCTGGAGCCCTGAGTTGATGAAATTGGTCTAAACAACACACTAAGAATTGACTGTCCCGAGGTCTTTTACTCTGAACATTGTGTGCCTATGAGTCCCTGTATTTATGTCCATCTATTACAGAACGAACCTTCTCTGATGACCATTGACACAAAACTAGAAACAGAGGATGTTCTTTTTTTTAATCTTTATTAAAGAGTACTTTATTTATGAGTACTTATTTACATTTCGATTGTTATTCCCCTTCCCTGTTTCTGGGCCAACATCCCCCAAACCCGCCTCTTCCCCTTCTCTATGGATGTTCTCTTCCCCATCCTGCCCCCATTACCGCCCTCCCCCCAACAATCATGTTCACTGGGGTTCAGTCTTGGCAGGACCAAGGGCTTCCCCTTTCACTGGTGCTCTTACTAGGATATTCATTTCTACCTATGAGGTCAGAGTCCAGGGTCAATCCATGTATAGTCTTTAGGTAGTGGCTTAGTCCCTGGAAGCTCTGGTTGGTTGGCATTGTTGTTCATATGGGGTCTCGAGCCCCTTCAAGCTCTTTTCAGTCCTTTCTAAGATTCCTTCAACGGGGGTCCCATTCTCAGTTCAGTGGTTTAATGATGGTATTCGCCTCTGTATTTGCTGTATTCTGGGTGTGTCTCTCAGGAGAGATCTACATCCGGTTCCTGTCCGCCTGCATTTCTTTGCTTCATCCATCTTATCTAGTTTGGTGGCCATATATGTATGGGCCACAAGTGGGACAGGCTCTGAATGGGTGCTCCTTCTGCCTCTGTTCTAAACTTTGCCTCCCTACTGCCTCCCAAGGGTATTCTTGTTCCCCTTTTTAAAGAAGGAATGAAGCATTCCCATTTTGGCTGTCCTTATTGAGGTTCATGTGTTCTGTGCATCTAGGGTAATTCAAGCATTTGGGCTAATAGCCACTTATCCATGAGTGCATACCATGTGTGTTTTTCTGTGATTGGGTTACCTCACTGAGGATCATATTTTCCAGTTCCATCCATCTGCCTATGAATTTCATAAAGTCATTGTTTTTGATAGCTGAGTAATATTCCATTGTGTAGATGTACCACATTTTCTGTATCCATTCCTCTGTTGAAGGGCATCTGGGTTCTTTCGAGCTTCTGGCTATTATAAATAAGGCTGCTATGAACATAGTGGAGTACGTGTCTTTGTTATATGTTGGGGCATCTTTTGGGTATATGCCCAAGAGAGGTATAGCTGTGTCCTCAGGCAGTTCAATATCCAATTTTCTGAGGAACCTCCAGACTGATTTCCAGTTCTTAATAGTCATTTAATTGCTGTATTTCTTTTGCAAAACAGTAGAATATTTTTTGTTGTTTTATGTTTTTCCTTAGGCCCAATCCCTGTCTTTTCTCAGGTTCTTAGACACCTTAGCAATATTCAGGATGGGATCTGCCTCATGGAGTGGGTCTTAAATTCAAACAAATACTGAGTGATTAGTTTTACAGGTTTTATGCTACAATGGCACCAGCATATCCTGCAGGCACATCACAATTATGAATAAAAGGCTGTCTAGTTGCGCTGTTATTTTCCTTTCTCCTTTAGTAGCATGTAGATAATCTTCCAGTACCTTGAGTAGGAAGCCAACACCTTAACCTCTCCTTGTTTGGTGAATTTTGTGCAAATGTTATCTTCAGCAATAAGGCCTCAACTGTCAATGTATGGAAATCAACCAAACTCCTTGGCAAAAGCTTGAGTTTTCATTGGGGCCTCTTTGGCTAACAACAATATTTGATGTAAGCTCTTTCTATTCTGGAATTTACAGTCTCGTTTGGTGATAAAAGATATCCAACTGGGACTCTGACCCCCCTTTTACTTAGAAATTTCCTTTCAATCACCTCCATATATGTATATAATTTAGGAAGCTTCTATGATGTTAGGTTTTCATATGACCAGGCAAATGGTCCCTAGTTGTAGCTGCTCTTTCTCATATGCCTCCCCACTCCTTTGATCCTCTCATTCTCTCATTCTAGTTCACCCTCACCCATCCATAAATCTTTACTCTCTTTCCTCTTCCTATAATGATCTAACCCCTATCGATTAATTCCTTCCTCTATACTTACTGTCTGTGGTTATATAGATTACATGCTGCTTATTGAAAACTTAACAGGCAATATCAAAATATAAGCAAACACATACCATAGTTGAAGTTCTGTGGCTGGCTTACATCACTTGGGATGATTTTGTTCTAGTTCAATCCATTTACCTTCAAATTTCATAATTTCTTTCTTTTTTTTCTTTTTTTGTTTTAATATATCACCATTTATTTATCCATTCATTCACTGATTGATATCTCTGTCTTTAATTTCTGGTTGTTACGAATAGAGCAGCAGTTAAATCTTTGAACATGTGTCTCTGTAGTAGGATGGGATGTAGAATATTTTTAGTATATGCCCAAGAGTGGTTTAGCTAGGTGAGGAGGGAGATCCAGTTCAAACTTCCTGAACCATCACATTAATTCCCACATCGACTGTACAACCAGCAGTAGATGAGTGTCCACCTTGCTCTGCACCTATGCCAGCATAAACTATCATTTGTTTTATTGGTATTGGTCACATTGATTGGTGTAAAGTAAATCTCAAAATAGTTTTGATATGTACTTACATGATGACTAAAGATATTGAACATTTCTTTAAGTGCTTCTCAGCCATTGTATTTCCTTTTTTAAAGAATAATAAGTCTAGAATAAGAGTTAATAAATTTGACTTCATAAAACTTAAAATCTTTTACATGGCAAAGGACATCATCATTCAGAACACATGGTAGGCTATTAAATTGAAAAATGGTTTTTTTTTTTTTTTTTTTTTTTTTTTTTTTTTTTTTTTTTTTTACCAGCGACACACCCGATGGATTGACTTGCCTTTCTTTTATCCAGTAGTTTGGATATTTTCTGTTTTATCTATATTCATTTCTAAACTTTTCTATTTGTTTCCTAATTTGTATCTGGAGCCATTCTTCATTCAGTGGTGAGTTTATCAGTTTATGAGATTCTGCAAATTTTCTGTGATTTTGGTTGTTTCTGATATCCAACTTTAATCTGTGATGGTCATATATGATGCAGGATGTCATTTTGACTTTATTTTACTTTTTGAGACTATCTCTGTGTCTAAGTATATTGTCAGGTTTGGAGTTAGTTTCATGAGCTTTGAATGATAGATATATTCTTTTGTGATAAGGTTAAATGTTCTGTAAATACTTGTTAAGTCCATTCAGTTTATGAGATTACTCAGCTTCAATAGTTCTCTGTTCGGTTTTGTCAACTTGACATGTCTATTAGCAATAGTGGAGTATTAAAATCACCCACTATTCCTATGTGAGGGTTGATATGTGATTTAAGCTGGAGTAGCATTTTATAAAATTGTGTACTCTTGTGTTTTGTGTATAAATGTTTATAATTGAAATATATTATTGGTGGCTTTCCCTTAATGGGTATATAGCAACCTTATCCCTTCCTATTCTTTCTGGGATGAAGTTTATTTTGTCACACATTAAAATAGGTACATCATCTTGCATCTTGAAACCACCTGCAGGCTCAGTGTACAAACTCTTCATGCAAGAGTGAGACTCAGAATTCAGATCCACAGAACTCAGGTAAAAGCTGGGAAGATAGGGTAGACATTTGTAATTCCTTAACAAGGTACAAATAACCCAAGGAAAATTGGCTAGGTATTCTCAAACTGGTAAGGTCTGAGTTCAAGTGAGAGACTCAACTCTGATATGTGTTGTGAAAGTAATCTAGAAAATATAAAAGCTCTACCTATAGTATTTACATAAAATGCAAACATACACACATGTGCATAGGTACTCACAATATACGAATGTCCCCTTACAGAAAGAAATATGAACATAGGCATGCACATTTTATACACAAACACACAAAGAAAGAAAGAAAGAAAGGAAGGAAGAAAGAAAGAAAGAAAGGAAGGAAGAAAGAAACAAAGAAACAAAGAAACAGAGAAAGAAAGAAAGAAAGAAAGAAAGAAAGAAAGAAAGAAAGAAGAGCATCACTAATTGGTATACTAAATGTGTATTAATAGTAAATTCCTCTTTTAACCATCTGTGACATCCTAGATCTGATCTCTAGCACTATATTAAATTATCACTTCCTAACCATGTGATCTATTAAGCTTCCTCATAAATTAATAGTAATTACTATGGAAGAAATAGTATTAGGTAATTGTCACTAAGTCTTACTTGTTTGACCTGAATTTGGCTTCCATTAGATCAAGCGATAAGTGAAGAGATGTTTACAATTTTTATTTGCAAAGTTTAAAGAGGAAATAAGTTGCGGAATATGGTCAGCTGTATAACCTCTTTAAACTAAATGCAACATTTCAAATGCCATGTCCAAAGACCGTTTATTTGAATGTGTTAATGTGCTGGGAAAGAATACATACGAACTTATTATGTAGTGGGTGTTTATGTTTTTTTTTTTAAAGACAATGTATTCAGTGGACATATATTTTAGAGATTAGTGAGGAAGATGGAGAAAAAAAGAGTCAATAAAATATCTTCAAACAATTAGTCTTGTGCTCTAAATATGTGAAGCAAATAGCTAAATAGGTCAGAATTACTGGTATTTCTCGTGAAATCGAGAAAAAATTGATTCTGACAGCTATTCTTACTTCAGAAGAAATATGTATTTTAGACAGGGTCCAATCAATGCTGAGTCTCTACACCAAGACCTGTTCACTGGAGAAATGGATTCCATGACAATGGAGAGCTTTTAGAGGAGCCTTCTGGATCAGAGCCTCAAAGACAATATTCACCTGTGTACTCATACAAAGGAAGTCACATAGCTAATGTATCATTATATGTTTACAAAGCACACGCTGAATAAACAAATGACAAGTGCAGATTAGTGAGTCAGTCTTAAAGGTGAAAATCCTGCAAAGCAAATGAAGCACATTATTCATGTTAATCCAAAATCTGAAGTAAGGAAGGCATCCCTGGTAAACATGCTGACAAGATACAGAGTCTCATTAAATACATTATTCTGGATTTGTGTATGTACTTTTTAAAAATATATGAAGAAAAAGTGTTGACATTTAAAAACATCTTTTATCATTTCAAAGATAAAAGCTTTAGATATAGGAATGAGATGATGCTACTCTCTTGGGAATTGCACAGTGAAGTGTTTTTTGACAAGGAACCATGGCAACTCAGCTTAATTTTAAATCACTTAGAGAAAAAGTTTGTGCTTGTTAGGATTGCATGTACATGTACATACACAAGCTTATATATACTAAAGTGCATGTTGCTTTGCATTCAAGTTTTATGATTAAACTTTATCATAACACCGAATAAAATAGTTATATAAACACATAAAATCAAGGATCTCAGTAATGTTTCATGACTACACAGTGCACTTTTCATGTGCCTTGCTCGGGGTAAGTTAACATGTGCGATAGTGAAGATTCTGACAGTAAAAAAATGATGACAACAAAGAAAAGACTACCTTTGTCATTCTTTTTCTGTTGTGCTGATCTTGTATAAAATATGCGGTAAATATTTTACAAAATCATCTATGTTGGCTTATGTTTAAACTTACGTTGACATTCTTTCTACCTATACTGTCTCCCCCTTTTCTATTTGTCTGCAGGTATGGTTTTCCCTTTGATGAAATATGTATCCTGTATGTTAAAATATGTCATCTTTAAATGACTTAAAGATCTTTCCATTAATGTTTCCATTTCAGAAAATTTAGCTAACTCGATATGCAGTGACATTCAAATACATGTATAGGAAATGAACATTATGAAACAATGTGCTATCTAACAGTGACATCAATAGTTACAGTTATAAAAAACTTTAGTAGACTGTTACCTTTTTTAACCTTTAGGAATAGTAATACCTAATAATCATCTAAAAGTCAAGCCAGAGAATCAAGTCTCACCAATTCCGTGCTTATGTAAACTAAATATGCATACTGCTGTCCCCAGAGAATGTCACCTAAGAGAAAGCTGTACAGAAGTCAATGAGAAGTATGGAGTTAACCTTTCAGACTATGACAATCATAGGTGTCGGTTTAAATTTTTTACTTGTCATGCAGCACTTACATGGAGAATGAACTTCCTAAAGATACGGGATGACTACAGATTATCTGTCTCTCCATTTCAAATGTAACATTGTTCTAAAGCGTAGTCTTAAAAGGACTGAATTAGAAGTTTTACTTCCAATGTGCTTCTCTGAAATCTAGACAATTAGAAAATGATTAAGGAATTGAATTCAGGATCTCAGGACATAAATACATTGGCCTATTCCCTTTACACAGGAATATTAACACTGTTAACACTATAGAAAACTCTTAGATACTAGGAAGGGAAGCTCATACACCAGTTTTCTGACACTAACAAACTGCCACAGGCACAGAAATTTCAACTCATGCCAATATATTATAAAAGTTTTCAAAAGTCAAGAGTTGCAGCCTAGGTTAAGCACAATCACTGTAAAGCATACTCAGCAGGCTGGAGCCTGAGTTTGTCCAGGTTTGTCATTTCATTTCAGGCTGTGTCCTTTCCAAAGGTTTATTGGTTGTCAGCAGAAAGTTTGCTTTTGTTTGCAGTGGCAAAATTCCCAGATGATGAGTTTTTGAGGCTAACAGCAAACAGAATTCACGTACACCCATCACTTGTACACTTTACCTGATCAAGTCCCTGCCACCTGAATAGTCTCCATGTGGATGAAAATCAAATCACATAGTTGTTTAAATGTAATTGCAATAGTTCATGTTATGTTTCAGTTGCTCTGTTTCTTTTCTGTTATTAATTATTTTATTTATTTACACTTTAAATTTTATCCCCCACCTGGTCTCCCCTCGGCAAAAACCCTACCCAATTCCCCCTCCCCTTTGTCTCTAAGAGGGTGATTGCCACCCACCCACTCACTCCTGGCTCATCCCTCCAGCATTCCCCTTTGAAAGAGGAACAAGCCTCAATAGGACCAAGTGCCCCTCCCCCTGCTGCCAGATAAGGCAGTTCTTTTCTATTTATGTTGCTGGAGCCATGGACTCACACCTGTATGTTCTTTGGTTGGTGGTTTAGTCTCTGTAAGTTCTGTGGACTCATGGTTAGTTGATATTGTTGTTCTTTCTTATGGGGCTTCAGTCCCCTTCAGCTTCTTCAGCCCTTCACTAACTCTTACATTGAGTTCCCCAGAGTACAGTCAAAGGGTAGACTATGAGGACCTTCATCTGTATTTGTTATGCTCTGGCAGAACCTCTCAGAGGACAGCTATACCGGGCACCTATCTGCAAGCACTTCATGACATTGGCTATAGTGTAGGGGTTTGTTGTCTGCAAATGGGATGGATCTCAAGGTGGGGCCGTCTCTGCCATTCAGTTGTTTCAATACAAAAGGGAAAACACTATACAGTGTTTGCAATCCAGGAGCAGGAATCTTGAGGAAAGCAGGTGCTTTAAAATTTTTCTCAACAGACAAGTACTGAAACTATGACCTTCTATTCATACAAGACCTTGGGAATGCCATTTATGCACTTTCTTAAATGTGTGCTTAAGATACATTTAGTTATGACATGACAGCATTAAGACATGGCTTTAAGTCTTTGTTGTTCATTAAAAGTGTATGTTACATTTCAGTACTCATGGACTGCCTACTCTGAATTGGTATGCTCTGTCAACTCTAATTTGTGTGCATCATTTCCCCTTCTACTTCCTGCCTCTAAACCTTCTCACATATGTACCCCCTCCTTGCTGACTTTCAGATTTTTGGCTTTTTTATTAATTGCTGTTACACATTTGTATGTATTTGTATAAATATATATAGGCATTTACATTTATAATGCTGACCCAAGATGGATGCCCTTTATGACCCTTCAGGGAACAGAAAACTGAAAGTGCTGTATCTCTCAGAAGACTACTAACCTCGTATGTCTGCAAAACAGCATGAACACAGTCTCCTGCTCTCCCAATGGCCAAAGGTCCACCATGGATGCATGTAAAAGATCTAAGTCTGTTTTCAAACCAGTCTCAGTGTGACAATGACTTGCTGTAGGGCAGGAATGATAGGCAGGATACTTCTTTGCCTTTTAAATATACAGTGATCATAGAAACAATAAAAATCAATTGAAATTTTATACTTCATTTATGATGACATGAAAGCTATTTGAACAAAAAGAGTAAGCAGATCATGAAGATTTTCTACAATTTTAGGGACGGACTTCCAAACTCAAATTCTTGGAAAAGTTACCCTGAAATCTGAGAGAGAGACAGAGAGTCTATTCCCAAGCTTCTAATGTCTCCAGTTGTCCCCTGCTGTGACTGCCTCACTTCTTCAATCTGTGTCTATAATTACACTCCTGGCTACATTTCCTCTATTGTCCAATCCATGGTTCTCTCCTTGATTGATGTGTGGATGGCCTCTTCACAGCAGCATCCTTCAGGTAATCTCATCTGCAAACTTTTATTTGCCAAATAAAGGAAAGTTAGCAGTTGGAGAGCTATAGTTTTGAATATCTAGAGGCCTTCTTCTATTTAACACTACTAATTTATATCAAAATTACCAATAGCCACCTACACTTTCAGGGATGTTTTACCTGAGAGTACAGACCTGGCTACTGCATGTTAGTCCTCATCCTACATATTAGGATGATTCTAAAATTAAATTAAATCAGTATTAATTGTGTCTCATTACCATTTGATGCTGGGTGTTAAGAAATTTCAAATGAAAGGCATTTTGGATATTTTATGATCGATGCTCTTGCCTCACTCCCTTTTTTATATTAAGCATATAAAAACTGCATAAGTATTATCAATGAGTCTTCTAGGCATCTGGATATCTATGCAGTTGTTGATTTTAGGAAGAAGACCCAACAAGATGATCAAGAGTTTTATTCTGCAAGGCCCGGGGTTCGATCCCCAGCTCCGAAAAAAAGAACCAAAAAAAAAAAAAAGAGTTTTATTCTTCTCATTTTGGAGATAAATGTGTTCTTCCATTTATTGGTGCTCTGGGC
This sequence comes from Rattus norvegicus, assembly GCF_021556685.1. Taxonomy (NCBI): domain Eukaryota; kingdom Metazoa; phylum Chordata; class Mammalia; order Rodentia; family Muridae; genus Rattus; species Rattus norvegicus. The sequence continues at coordinate 76,400,168 of NC_141535.1, forward strand.
TACCTGTCTTTGCTAAGGGTATAATTACTGTTAGTTGTTCCTTACAGTCAGCTCTGTTTTACAGTCTCCTAAGAGCTCTTCCTTGACTTAAACCTACAGATGGAAGGATGCACAGTAAGTCCAATGTACTAAAGTACCCTGTTCTTTCGGGTAACATTTCATCCTCAATCTCTACAAATGGTGCAATAGTCTTCTTCCCTACTCCCTTCATATTATCCAAGGTAAATCTGCCATTGTGTTTGAGAGGAGTTCTGATTTAAAAGCATACTTTTTATTTAATAGTCTCATAAAAAATGAGGAGAAATGTTGCTGCCATCCGTGAAGAGAAGAAAGCTAATAGAACAATTGGCAATTAATATGACCTGTGAAGCAAATAAAACTTTGGAGTCTATCCATATGAGGCACAATGAATGGTAAGAAAGATACAAATATAGGGCATAAGAATAAAATTCAGAATGAAAGGTAGAAAAGAAGTTATTCTCACAGAAACTGTATGCTCTCCCGTTTCTTTTTGGAGGCACTCAGAGCTATGAGTTTTCCTCTTAGCATTGCCTTAATTGTGTTCCATAAGTTTTGATATGTTGTGGCTTCGTTTTCATTAAATTCTAAAAAGTCTTTTATTTCTTCATTTCTTCCTTGACTAAGCATCATAGAGTAGAGCATTGTTCAGCTTCCATGTGTATGTGGGCTTACTGTTGTTATGTTGTTATTGAAGACCAATCTTAGTCTGTGGTGATCTGATAGGATGCATGGAATCATTTCAGTCTTCCTGTATCTGTTGAGGCCTATTTTGTGACCAATTATATGGGTAATTTTGAAGAAGGTACCCTGAGGTGCTGAGAAGAAGGTATGTTCTTTTGTTTTTGGATAAAATGTTCTATAGATATCTTTTAAAATAATTTGGTTCATAACTTCTCTTAATTTCACCCAGTCTCTGTTTAGTTTTTGTTTCCATGATCTGTCTGTTGCTGAGAATGGAGTTTTTATTTCTTAATAAAAGAGAGAACGGAATGTAGATTTGAGTGGATGGGGACGTTAGGATAATCTGGGATAACAAAATCATAATCAGAATACATTATACAATTTTTTAATTTACAAACTATACAAAAATTTTCTTTCAGTGTCTGCACTTCAGTTTCAGACACTAGAATCTGAATAAAGAATTTTTTTACATACTTTCTGAACATCTATTCATCTTTGAAATATCACATAGCATCATTTTCTATGAAGAATTCAGAAGTAAAGAAAAGATATTCCACTTATGGACAATTGAAATTTTGAATAAATGAAACCTGGAATTATATGTACCTGATCATGTTCAGTGACACAAACCTACAGAGCAGACATGTACATATACACACTATGACCCAAAAGCACACATACACACAATGCTTCTATCAATTGTTTTTTATTGCTTTTACTTAGAAGTTAAATTTAGGAATGACAGATATAGAAATAGCTTTCATATTAAAAAATTAAACAAATAAATAGAAAGGGATGAGAGGGCAGACATCCTTAGACCGCTGGACAGATTGCCACCTCTGCACACCTCTGCCCACATCCCTGGTCCAAGGAGAAACTGCATAGTGCCTCTGGACACAGGGATAAAAGAACAGACAACTGCCAGTACACGCAGTTCTGGTGTATGCCCAGGACCGAACTGAACTGGCCAAACAGATCCCTATACCCAAATCCTATGGGGAAGAGAGCTGAACCCTCCGAAGTGTGGATACTCCTAAGAAGTCAGAGAATACCCTCTGCCCACAGGCCAGACACAAGAGATAATCGAATAGAGCCAAATGTGCCTGCTGAATGCAAGGACCTATGAGCAATCAGAGACAGGAACATTTTATTCCTGCCCATGTCTAGAGCCAGAAGACAATCTCCAGAAGCACCGGCACACCCGAAATCAGAGGACCTGTTTGCAGAAAACACTGAAAGAAAACAGGAAAACAGTTCTGCAGGAGTGCTGACACAGAGGACTACAGCAGGGTCAAGTCACTCTCAGAAACAAAAGACAAGCAAACACCAAAGACAACCCAATGACTAGAGGCAAGCACAGGAACCTAAGCAACAGAAACCAAGACTACTTGGCATCATCAGGGCCCAGTTCTCGCAGCAAAGAAAATACTGGATATCCATACACAACAGAAAAGCAAGATTTAGATTTAAAAATCACATTTTTTGATAATGATGGAGGACTTTAAGTAAGACATAAAGAACTCCATTAAAGAAATGCAGGAAAACACAAGTAAACAAGTAGAAGCCCTTAGATAGGAAACACAAAAATCCCTGAAAGAATTACAGGAAAACACAACCAAACAGGTGAAGGAATTGAAAATGAAAATAGAAACAATAAAGAAAGCACAAAGTGAGACAATCCTAGAAATAGAAAACCTAAGGGAGAGACAAGGAGCCATAGATACAAGCATCACAACAGGGACAGAAGATACCATAGAAAACATTGACAAAACTGTCAAAGATAATGTAAAATGCAAAAAAGTTCCTAGCCCAAAACAGACAGGAAATCCAGGACTCAATGAGCAGATCAAACCTAAGGATAATAGGTAAAGAAGAAATTGAAGACTCCCAACTTAAAAGGCCAGTAAATATATTCAACACAATTATAGAAGAAAACTTCCCTAACCTAAAGAAAGAGATGCTCATAAACATACAAGAAGCCTACAGAACTCCAAATAGATTGGACCAGAAGAGAAATTCCTCCCGTCACATATTGCTTAAAACACCAAATGCACAAAACAAAGAAAGAATATTAAAAGCAGTAAGAGAAAAGGTCAAGTGACATATAAAGGCAGTCCTATAAGAATTATACCAAACTTCTCAGCAGCGACTATGAAAGCCAGAAGATCCTGGACAAATGTCACACAGACCCCAGACCCTAAGAGAACACAAATGCCAGCTCAGGTTACTGTATCCAACAAAACTCTCAACATAGATGGAGAAACCAAGATATTCCATGACAAAACCAAATTTACACCACCTCAGAGTAAATGACTGGAAAATAAATTTCCAAGTAAACTACTTGAAGAAATAAACTGCAGTTGCCATTCTAATATCAAATAAAATTGACTTTCAACCAAAAGTCATTAAAAAAGATTGGGAAGGACACTTCATATTCATCAAAGGAAAAATCCACCAATATGAACTCTGATTCCTACATGTCTATGCTCTAAATACAAGGGCACCTACATTCATAAAAGAAACCTTATTAAAGCTCAAAGCACTCATTGCACCTCACACGATAATAGTAGGAGATTTCAAAACCCTACTCTCATTAATAGACTTATCATGGAAACAGAAATTAAGCAGAGACATAGATAAACTAACAGAAGTTATGAATCAAATGGGTTTAACAGATTTTTATAGAACATTCTATCCTAAATCAAAAGGATATACCTTCTTCTCAGCATCTCATGGAACCTTCTCCAAAATTAGCCATATAATCTGTCACAAAACAGGCCTGAACAGATACAGGAAGATAGAAATAAGCCCATGCATCCTATCAGATCACTGCACACTAAGACTGGTCTTCAATAACAAAACTAATGACAGAAAGCTCACATATACATGGAAGTTGAACATTGTTCTACTAAATGACAACTTAGTCAAGGAAGAAATAAAGAAAGAAATTGAAGACTTCAGAATGAAAAGTTAGACATAACAGAATACGAAGAAATTAAAAAATCATCATATCCTACTACAAAAACCTATATTCAACAAAACTTGAAAATCTTCAGGAAATGGACAATTTCCTAGACAGATACCAGGTATCGAAGTTAAATCAGGAACAGATAAACCAGTTAAACAACCCCATAACTCCTAAGGAAATAGAAGCAGTCATTAAAGGTCTCCCAACCAAAAAGAGCCCAGGTCCAGACGGGTTCAGTGCAGAATTCTATCAGACCTTCATAGAAGACCTCATACCAATACTTTCCAAACTAATCCACAAAATAGAAACAGATGGAGCACTACCAATTCTTTCTTTGAAGCCACAATTACTCTTATATTGAAACCACACAAAGACCCAACAAAGAAAGAGAACTTCAGACAAATTTCCGTTATGAATATTGACATAAAAATACTCAATAAAATTCAAATTGCAAAATGAATCCAAGAACACATCAAAACAATCATCCATTATGATCAAGTAAAGTTCATCTCAGGGATGGAGGGATGGTTTAATATACGAAAATCCATCAATGTAATCCACTATATAAACAAACTCAAAGGTAAGTTCCACATGATCATTTCACTAGAGGCTGAGAAAGCATTTGACAAAATTCAACAGCCCTTCATGATAAAAGTCCTGGAAAGAATAGGAATTCAAGGCCCATATCTAAACACAGTAAAAGCAATATACAGCAGACCAGTATCTAACATCAAACTAAATGGAGAGAAATTTGAAGCAATATTACTAAAATCTGGGACTAGACAAGGCTGCCCACTCTCTCCCTACTGTTCAATATAGTACTCGAAGTCCTAGCCAGAGCGATCAGACAGCGAAAGGAGGTCAAAGGGACACAAATTGGAAGGAAAGAAATCAAAATATCACTATTTGCAGATGATATGAGAGTGACCCCAAAAGTTCCACTAGAGAACTACTTAACTTGATAAACAACTTCAGCAAAGTGGCTGGGCAAAAATTAACTCAAACAGTAGCCTTCCTCTCCTCAAAGGATAAACAGGCTGAGAAAGAAATTAAGGAAATGAAACCCTTTACAATAGTCCCAAATAATATAAAATATCCTACTGTGACATTAACCAAGGAAGTGAAAGATCTATATGACAAGAACTTCAAGTCTCTGAAGAAAGAAATTAAGGAAGATCTCAGAAGGTGGAAATATCTTCCATGCTCATGGATAGACATGATTAATATCATTAAGATTGCCATTTTGCCAAAGCAATCTACAGATTCAATGCAATTCCCATCAAAATTCCTACTCAATTCTTTATAGAGATAGAAAGAGCAATTTGCAAATTCATTTGGAATAACAAAAAACCCAGGACAGCGAAAAATATACTCAACAATAAAAGAACTTCTGGGGGAATCACTATCCCTGACTTTAAGCAGTATTACAGAGCAATAGTCATAAAAACTGCATGGTATTGGTACAGAGACAGACAGATCGATCAGTGGAACAGAATTGACGACCCAGAAATGAAACCACACACCTATGGTCACTTGATCTTTGACAAAAAAGAGCTAAAACCATCTAACTGAAGAAAGATAGAATTTTCAACAAATGGTGCTGGTTCAACTGGAGGTCAGCATGTAGAAGAATGCAAATGGATCCATTCTCTTTTTTTTCAGAGCTGGGGACTGAACCCAGGGCCTTGCACTCACTAGGCAAGACCTCTACAGCTGAGCTAAATCCCCAACCCCAAAGAGGTCCATTCTTATCACCATGTAAAAAGTTAAGTCCAAGCTTAATCAAGGACCTCCACATCAAATCAGATACAGTAAAACTAATAGAAGAAAAGTGGGATGAGTCTTGAACACATGGGCACTGGAGAAAATTTCCTGAACAAAACACCAATGGCTTATGTTCTAAGATCAAGAATCAACAAATAGGACCTCAGAACACTGCAAAGCTTCTGTAAGGCAAAAGACACTGTCATTAGTACAAAAGGGCAAGCAACAGATTGGGAAAAGATCTTTACCAATCCTCCATCTGATAGAGGACTAATATCCAAAATATACAAAGAACTCAAGAAGTCAGACTCCAGAGAGCCAAATAACCCCATTAAAAATTAGGTACAGAGGTTAACAAAATATTCTCAGGTAAGGATTATCAAATGACCAAAAAGCACCTAAAAATATTCAAAATCCTTACTCATCAGGGAAATGCAAATCAAAACAACCCTGAGATTCCACCTCACACCAGTCAGAATGGCTAAGATCAAAAACTCAGGTGAGAGCAGATGCTGGCGAGGATTAGGAGAAAGAGGTACACTCCTCCATTGTTGCTGGGATTGTAAACTGGTACAAACCTCTGGAAATCAGTCTGGACATTCCTTAGAAAATTGGACATTCTAGTACCTGAGTACCAAGCTACATCTCTCATGGGCATATACCCAAAAGACGCTCCAAAATACAACAAGGACACATGCTCCACTATATTCTTCGCAGCCTTATTTATAGTAGCCAAAAGCTGGAAAGAACACAGATGCCCTTCAACAGAGGAATGGATTAAAAAATGTGGTACATCTATGCAATGGAATATTACTCAGCTATCAAAAACAATGACTTCATGAAATACATAGGCAAATGGAATGAACTAGAAAATTTCATCCTGATTGAGGTAACTCAATCACAGAAAAACATACTTGGTATGCACTGATTGATAAGTGAATATTAGCCAAAAAGCTTGAACTACCCCAGATGCAACCACAGACCACAGGAAGCTAAAGGAGAAGGATGACCAAAATGTGCATGCTCCCACTCCTTCTTAAAAGGAGGAAAATATCCATAAGAGAGGATATGGAAACAAAGTTTAGAGCAGCAACTCAAGTAATGGCCAATTAGAGCCTGCCCCACATGTAGCCCATATATATACAGCCACCGAAATTAGACAAGATTGATGAAGCTAAAAAATTCATGCTGAAAGGGACCTGATATAGATCACTGCTGAGAGACACTTCCAGAGTATGTCCAATACAGAGGTCAATGCTGGCAGCAAACCACTGAATTGAGAAAGGACCCCTTGGGGGAAATTATAGGAAGTATTAAAAGAGTTGAAGGAGTTTGCAACCCCCCAAATACAACAATGCCAACCAACAGAGCTTCCAGGGACTAAACCACTACTGAAAGACTATACATGGACTGACCCAAGGTTCCAACTGCATATGTAGCAGAGAATAGCCTTTTTAGGGCACCAGTGGAAGGGGAAAGCCTTGGTCTTGCCAAGGTTGAACCCCCAGTGCAGGCGAGTATGAGAGGCAGTAAGGTGGATGTATAGGGTGAATACCCATATCGGGGAGGGCAAGTGGTGGGGATAAGAGCTTACGGACAGGGGAATAACATTTGAAATGTATGTAAAAAATATATCTAATAAATTTTTTTTAAAAAATGACAAACTGGAGAATGTACATATTTAAGAAAAGTATTAGATCATGTAAATTAATTTGTTTGAATTTTGTTAAAAATCTATCAGCATTTTTCTCTGCATGTTTGTCAAAATTTCTATTATCATAGTAATGCCTCAAATATGAAGAAAATATAAACTATGTGACTATGTTCATGTAAAGAGATCACTCTACATGACAGTTTTACTCCAATGTTAGTTCTAAGACAGCATTCAGCAAATCATTTTATAAATGTTTTTAATAATATTAAAAAATAAAGTGGAGAGAGTAAGTTAAACTACAGAAAAGATAATAGTATGAATTGAGAGAAAAAAATTGAAAAGCACATCAATATTTTAAGAGAATTAAAAATGCATGTAATAGCAAAATGTATTACATGAAGGTGATTAAAAATTTATTCTAGTATGTATTATGATGTGAAAGTTATTTAGTAAACTTCCAAGGAATTACATGGCAAAAGGGATAGAAACTAATTGATTTTCAGGTTTAGCCTTCCTTTCTTCTCCTTCATTCCTCCTTCCTTCTTCCTTTCATCCTTCCCTTTCCTTTCCTCTTCCTCCATCTCTTCTTCTTATCTTATTTCCATTCCTGTCAGGGGAATATGTTTTCCTGAACAATGTTTTTTAATTTATATAACTATGCTCCTTTAAAACTGCTTACAAAATGTTTTGAGACTGAACATAGATTTGATCACTTAACTACATTGGACGTTTAGCACATCTTCTTTGTCTCTGTCTATCAAGAGCAGAGGTCACCTCAGCTTCCTCCCCCATGCACCTCCATGACTGGCTTTACATGGGTGCTAGAAACCCTAACACTTTGGACAGTATTCACTCCACCCACTGAGCCAATGTCCCAGTTCTTCTATTGACAAGAGCCTGATATGGATGTCTCCTGAGAGGGTCTGCCAGAGCCCTACTGATACAGATGAGGATGCTTTCAATTAATCATTGATCTGAGCACAGAGACCACAATGGAGGAGTTAGAGAATGGACTGAAAGAGCAGAAGGGGTTTACAAACCTATAGGAAGAACAACAATATCAACCAACCAGACACCCCACCCCACCCAGAGCTCTGAGGGACTAAACCACCAACCAATGAGTACACATAGAGGGACCATGGCTCCAGGCACATATGTAGCAGAGGATGGCATTGTCAGGCATCAATAGGAGGAGAAGCCCTTGGTGCTGACGCCTCCTTTCCTCAGTATAGGGGAATGCCGGAGCAGTAAGGTGGGAGTGGGAGCATCCTTATAGAAGCAGGGAAAGGAGGGATGGACGAGGGGGTCTGGGAAAGAGGATAAGATTTGAAATGTAAATACATACACTATCCAATAAGAAGAGAGAGAGGGAGAGAGAGAGAGAGAGAGAGAGAGAGAGAGACAGAGACAGAGACAGAGACAGAGACAGAGAGACAGAGACAGAGAGACAGAGAGACGGAGGAGAAGGAGAAGGAGGAGGAGGAGGTAGAGCTGGAAAGTATGCAATGTGGTGCTTTGAATAGGTATAGCCCCATAGACCCATGTGTTCGAATTCTTAGCCTATAAAGAATGGCACAATGAAGCAGTATGGCCTTGTTGGATATATGGACATTCTTTGAGATCTGCTATGTTAAAGCTACACCGTGTGGCAACCAGTCTTCTGCTGCTTGCAGATTGAGATATATAACTCTCTGCTCCTTTTCAAGTGCCATGACAAAAAAAGAAAACTTTCAGAAAATATATTCTGTAAATATTTCACAACATTTGTGAAAACTTAAAAGTAGAAATATAAAATAACAACAAATAAGGAACATGACAAATTCCAAAATATGTGTCAAGTTTCATAAGATAGGAAAATTCCTGAATTTCTTGAATTTAACTATTTCTTAAAATTAGTAATCAATGATTATGTAGCATCAATAGGAGAAGAAGCCCTTGGTCCTGTGAAGGCTCCTTTCCGCAGCGTAAGGGAATGCCAGGGTGGTGATATGGGGTAGGGGGGAGCATCCTCATAGAAGCAGTTAGAGAGGGTTGATTGTATAAGCAAAATATAAAATATAGTAGTCAAATTATAAAATATAATATTAAAGTAGTATTTGTTGAATATAGGTAGAAGCTACATGGAGAATATCTCAGGGGTGACTATTCACATTATTCACATGAAGTGAATTATGTAACAGTTATAAATGTGCACAAGATGGAAGGGCCTATTAAAGATAAAGAAAAATGAGCAGCGGTGCCTATCAGAGGAGAACAGAATGGCAAGGGAGAACTGTGTCTCTTACAACCCAATCATAGACACTCTTTTTTATATCATGTGCATACTGTGTCATGATAAACTAAAGAAGTAAAGTCGTTTAGCAAAGACTATTAGTTACATAATATTTTATGTCATGTAAATTTCTTCCCTCAAAACCTTAATACTAAAATCCTCTTGTATGTTTGCTCTCATAAGTAATGTAGTTAGGGTGATAAAATAAGTTACATTCCATTAGCTCAAAGACAGTTCTTCTCCTCTCTCGAATTTGTCACTGATTATTATCTGTATATTTTACTTCAGAAAATGAGGCTCTGTAACTAGAAGAAATATTTATCACTAGATGATATAAATTTGATTAGAAAGATAAACATGATCTTTACTAATGTCATCTAAATGCATAATCTAAAGGAGGAAAAATCTGTAATTAAGGCTAATAAAAAATTAAGGGCAATGCTATGAAGCTTCTCTTCTTTTGTAATGAGAATGTTTTGGACCATGTAGTGACAAGTGTCTGTGATTTTACTTTGTATACACAGTTCTTGTTATCATGATCATAGATGTACGAGCAAGCATGTTCAAAAATAAAACATCTTAAAGTCTTATGATGAAAAATACAACTGTCCGTATGGTAAGGCAGCCCTCTATTTAATGTAAATACTATTTGGAAATAGTCTTAATATATTCAGAAGCATTTTTCTTACTATCAAATGTAAAGCTTTCTAAAGTTTTAGAGTTCTCTAGGGCATTACATGACCCACCTCATTCACAGTCCTGAAATGAAGCTGACAACTATTTTAAATAATTCTCAAGTCTCATGAAATTGTTTCAAGTCCAAGATTGAGTTCAAGTGTTAGATAAAGATTTATTTTAAAGTTAATTTTTTATATTTTCATATGTAAAATATCCATTCTTCTCTCAGATATTTAGAGCAATGTCTATAGATTTTAATGAGACAAATACAATGAGACTGAATATTTATGAAATTTTCATAAAAGTATTTAAAATATCATATCTAAGAAGCACAGATATGTCAGCTAAAATGTTTTGAATTAAAATGCTTTAAATTCAGAGAATTTTTTGCAACATACGTGATGCTCATAACTTTAGTCAGGCTATACGGATCAACCAATGAAGGTGTGAGAGTAACAAAATTTTGGGTGCATTTGGAGAACTAGGAATCTTTTATGACCTGAGGTATTTCAAATAAAGAATAAAGAACTAACTCCAAACCTAGTATCTGTTTGTAAGCCTATGCCTTATTAAATTCATATTCCTTATTCTGTTCATGAGAACTTAGACAGGTGAAATGATATAATTGAAGAGAGTTATCCACCAGCAATCATAGCAAAAATATTATGTGATGTTCAAAAATGTCTAACTGCTCTCTATCAGTAATTGGACAACTAAAGAAATGCATTTATAAGCCATAACCAGACTAACTTGAGACCCATCCCATGGGCAAGCACCAACCCCTGATACTATTAATGATGCTCTGTTATGCTTGCAGACTGAATCTAGCATGGTTGTCCTCCGAGAAGCTGTACCAGAAGCTGATTCAGGCAGATGCAGACACCCAAAGACAAACAGTGGGTGGAGTTTGGGGACTTATGGAAGAATAGCAAGAAGGATTGAGGGCTCCTAAGGGATATAATCTCTACAGGAAGACCCACAGTGTCAACTATCTTGGACCCTTGGGGCTTCTCAGAAGAGCCAACCAAAGAACATACATGGGTTGGAACCAGGCCTCCCCATACATATTTAGCAGATGCATATCTTGGTCTTTACATGGGTCCTGAACAACTATAGCAAGGGGAACAGGATGTCACCAAAGTTATAGTAAAAAATGGGATATGTTCTTCTAGCTGAGATGTCATGTCTGGCCTCAGTGGGAAAGGATGGGCCTAACTTTGCAGAATTGATATGCCAGGGTAGGGAGATACTGAGGGATGCCCCCATCTGCTCAGAAGAGAAGGGGAGAGAGGCAAGGGGAGGAATTGTGGGAAGGGGAAACAGAGTGGGGGCAGTGGTCAGGATGTAAAGTGAATAAGTAATAATAAAAATAAACAAAAGTTTTATTTATGCCTCCTTAAATTAACTATTGTCTAACTCTGTGTGTCTGTGGTATGTGTGTGTGTGTGTGTGTGTGTGTGTGCTTGGAGATAGAGAAACTCTATCAATATTCTCTTTTCCAGTTTTCCCTTTCAGATATATTCATCTATGGAAATGTATAGCATAGATACTTCTAGGTATTTTTCTTTTATTCTTGAGATTATAATTTAGTTTTAAATCATTTCTACTTTCCCATTCATTCCTGCACCACTCCCATACCAATCCTTACTATCTTGATTATTCATAGACTCTTTTTGCATTAATTATAGTTATAAGCATAAGAGTCTCTATATAAGCACATGCATTTCTACCAAAAACTGGGTCAGTCTATATGATATTACTTGTATGTACTTTTGCAGGGCTAACCATTTGGTTTTGAATGGCAACTTACTGAAATCTTGGAGAAGACCGTTTCTCCCACTCTATGCTCCTCAGAAGCTTGTGGTATTTTGATGTATGTTTAAGGCACTGTGAGCCGTTCCCCATTCATTCATCTTCACCATTGCTGCCCTTCTTTATTCATGTGTAAGTGAGATTTTTGGATGTCCTCTCCTAGTAATGTCATAAGGTACACTTCAGTTAGCATAAGGATTTGTATAGACTGATTTTGGTCAGTGACAACAATACATACTTTCAAGTTTAATGTAGATATTCACTCAGCTTTACATGTTAAAGATGATGAGTATTTTTGAAAATACGAAATGTTTAATGCCGGTTTTATTTGTCTTCATCCAATAATCACAGCCCCATTCTGACCTGTAAAGGAGATGAGAACGAATCCCACTTCCTAATCTGAGCCTCATCATGTGAGACCCTGTAAGAAGAGAAATCTACAATTGTGAATAACTGGTGATGGCAGTTGGAATGGACAGTGAGGTCAGTATATGCATAGATTCATCATCTACCATAGCAGCTGCTGAATGACTTGCAGTATTCCACACCATTTTCAAACGTCCAAAAAAGCAACCAAATTGACTCACTCACTACCATAAATTGGAATTGTGGAATTGAAATTATAATTTATATTAAACCAAATAAGATTGTCTGATATTAGGAGATGGTATGTAGAAGGCACAATCTAATTCATAACTGACAATGGAAATTGAAAATCAGATAAGGAATACTTTTTTACAAGTGTTTCAAGAACATTATTACTAATGATTTTACATGGTCTAGGCATGTAACACTAACCTTCTTCCTGTAAAAATCATGACCAAGCAATTTGACTTGCATTGATAGAATAATTTAATAAATGATCTTTACTAGCATTTTTCTTTTTAAATCATGTTTTGTTTTGCTTATTTATTGCATCTATATATGATATGTTAGAGGCAATCATAGCTAGCTGTATGATTTTAAGTTTTTGATCCATTTATATTTTTCTCCTACTGAAATTACTTAATTAGGCTTCACGAACTTTCACTAATAATTGTATAATGTTGACTTGTGACCTATAACTCTAAAGCAGCCATGTTTAAACAGTTGTAGGATTGGATTTTTATGTTGGTCTAAAATACATTTTATACTTCTCTTTTTAACATAATAATAAAGAATACAAATATGAAAAATATTTAAAATCATGATGATGTGGCCCAAATTAACTTTTTTGTTAGTTTTTCCCTACCCAAATGTTAATAAACACTTATTCTCACTAGGTTATATTTCCTACAAATGAGAACAATTTCTGAATGTACTTTTTTATTACTTATTTTATTTATTTATATTCAAAATGATGCCCTCTTCTGATATCTCCTCCCAGAATTTTGCATCCCATTCTTCAAACCCTTTGCTTCTGAGAAGATGCCCACCCCTGCAAATCCCCTTTCCTGGGGAACAGGATTAGGCACACCATCTCCACCTGAGGTCAGACAAGACAGTCCTCTGCTACAAATGTGTGTGGTCCCTCAGTCCAGCCTGTACATGTGCTTTGTTTTGTGGCTTAGTCTCTGGGCTCTGGGTTAGTTGGCACTGTTGGTATTCCTGTTGTGTTGCCATCAGTTCTTCTCCTAACTCTTTCATAGGGGTCCCCACCCAAACTCAGTCCAATGGTTGGCTCTAAGTATCTGTCTTGGTAGGCTGCTATAGATTATTTCAAAGGACAACCATGCTAGGCTCCTGTCTACAAGCACAATATAGCATCAATAATGGTGCTAGGATTTAGTGACTACCTATGTTATAGATCTCAAGTTGGGCCCTTCACTAGAAAGCCTTTCCTTTAGCCTCTGCTCCATTTTATATCCACACATTTATTTTAGACAGGAACTTGTCCAAGTCAGAAATTTTGAAGGCGGCTTGGTGACCTAATCCCTCCACTGAGGGACCTGTCTATCACTGGAGATAGTCTCTTCAGGTTCCCTCTCCTCACCCTTAGTAATTTTCGCTAACATCATCCCCGTTGTGTACTGGGAACCTCTCAGATGCCAGGGTCTCCGTCTCTGAGACTTTCTAGAGGGTACCTTCATCCCCCATCCCCAGAACCATCATGTTTTCATTCATTCTCCTGGACCTCTAGGCTTAGTTTCTCCCTTCTAATTTGGATTGAAGCATCCTCACTTGAGCCTTCCTTCTTGTTAAACTTCTTACAGTTTGTGGCTTGATTCATGAGTATTTTGTACATTTTTGCGAATAACCACTTATTGGTGAGTACATGCCATGTATGTCCTTTTGGGTTGGGTTACCTCACTCGGGATAATATTTTCTAGTTCCTTCCATTTGCCTGCAGAATTTATGATATTCTCATTTCAGTAGCTGAATAATATTCCATTGTGTAAATGAACTACATTTTTTATATCCATTCTTTTTTTTTTTTTTTTTGGTTCTTTTTTTCGGAGCTGGGGACCGAACCCAGAGCCTTGCGCTTCCTAGGTAAGCGGTCTACCACTGAGCTAAATCCCAAGCCCCCTATATCCATTCTTAAGTTGAAAGACATCTGGGTTGTTGCCAGCTTTTGCTATTACAAATAAGGCTTTTATGAACACAGTGGAACATGTGTATTTATGGTATGATAGAGCATAAGGAAGTTCCCTAAATATACTCAGAATGGTGTTATAGGCTCTGAAGATTGGCTCAGATTTTCAGTTGCTCTTGTAGCTACTTCCGCTTGACCCCTCCCTGGGTCCTGCACCAGTTTGGCTTTGGTTGAGACCTGGTCATTGTTTGCTGACTCCACTCATTTGTTGCTGGTCTTATTCAAATTGCTTGAGGATCAGGAGGATCTTAGCACTACGCTTTATTCAACTTTTCCCTCTCTTCCACAATCGCTCATCTGAAATAGGATATATGACTGTTTGGCGATTTCTACCTGTTGGCAATTCTCTTTTAGAAGGAAATACACAGAGATAATTAGACAATGTGAGGAGCCCTGCAGTGGGACAACACATGATGCACCATCATCCCATCAAATCCCAGCAGGGTCTCTTGCACTCTCCAGCAGAGAAGAAGACAAATGAGACAGCTGACTGCCCCTTGATCTTTATTTTGAAGATTAAAAAGAAAAAGTGTTAGGTGTGTGTGCATATACGTGCAGTTGCCACTGGAATTGCCACTGGAGTATAGAAGAAACTACTGGATTACCTAAGTTGGAGTTATAGGCAGTTGTGCAAAACCTGGCAAAACCGAGCATGAATTGGATGTTGAAAACTGAAGTTATGCGCAAGATCAATATACCTTTTTAAAAATACTGTACTTATATTTCCCCTTTCTGTCTGCCATACAACTCTTCAGATATGCCCCCTCAAATTTTTGGCCTCTTATTTTTCTAATACACACACACACACACACACACACACACACACACACAGAGAGAGAGAGAGAGAGAGAGAGAGAGAGAGACAACCTTATGAGTTGATGTATATGTGCTTAGGATTGACCACTTGAAATTGGATAACCTAAGAAATGTCTCTTCCTGTGAGTTATTTCATCTTTTATCTGTCAATAATTGTCTTCAGCTTTCATTTAGATATCACCCTTGTGAGATTTTCACCATCTACTCTGAAATGCCAACTGCTCTTCTAATATTTTAGGTTTTATATAGGTGATAATATTGTTGAAATTTAATGGGCAAAGATGTCTTGTCATAGATATATAAAACAGTGTATCCAGGTAGATGTCCTGTACTTTTGGCTTTTCTCTATTTTCATTCAGGTATAGGGACTGTGGTGTACATGTATCAATTTGGACTTGTGACTCCATAGTTAATTATTCTCTGAAATTTGAATGTACAGGTCTTTGAACTACTTAGACTTGAGTTTTCTGCAGGATGCTAAATATGAATCTATTCTCATTCTTTTGCAGACATCCATTTAGACCAGCTTCCCCCCACCCTTTATAAGATGCTTTCTTTTTCCATTTTATGGTTTTGGCCTCTTCATCAAAAATCTAGTGTTCATAGGTGTGCAGGTTTATTTCCAAGTGTATGACTAGATGTCATTGATCAAGCAATCTGTTTCCATACCAACAGCATGCAGTTTTTATTACTATTGCTCTGTAGTACAGTTTAAGATTGGTATTGATGATCTGAAGGGACCAGATCAACAGTTATCTGCACCCAAATCCCGTGGAAGGGAGAGCTTAACCTTCAGAGAGGCAGACAAGCGTGGGAAGCCAAAAGAGATTACAATCTGCCCACATCTCTGACTGCAGAGGAAAACAACTAATGCCATCTGGGACCCTGGTGCATGAGGGCACACAGAAAAGGCAGTGCAGGCCCCCCTAGATGCCGCCCTCACAGAGAGCTCATAAGAAACACCCCACGAGCAAACATGAGCCTCAGGACCACAGGTAAGACCAACTTTTCTGCTCCAAGCGACCTGCCTGGTGAACTCAGGACACAGGCCCACAGGAACAGCTGAAGACCTGTAAAGACAGGAAAAAATACACGCCCGAAAGCAGAACACTCTGTTCCCATAACTGGCTGAAAGAAAACAGGAAAATAGGTCTACAGCATTCCTGACACACAGGCCTATAAGACACTGTCAGAAATAGCAGAACAAAGTAACACCAGAGATAATCTGATGGCGAGAGGCAAGCACAAGAACACAAGCAACAGAAACCAGGATGACATGTCATCATCGGAGCCCAATTCTCCCACAAAAGCAAACACTGAATATCCAAACACACCAGAAAAGCAAGATCTAGATTTAAAATCAAATTTGATCATGATGCTGGAGGACTTCAAGAAAGACATGAAGAACTCCCTTAGAGAAACGCAGGAAAATATAAATAAACAAGTAGAAGCCTATAGAGAGGAATCACAAAAATCCCTGAAAGAATTCCAGGAAAACACAATCAAACAGTTGAAGGAACTAAAAATAGAAATAGAAGCAATGAAGAAAGAACACAAGGAAACAACCCTGGATATAGAAAACCAAAGGAAGAGACAAGGAGCTGTAGATACAAGCATCACCCACAGAATACAAGAGATAGAAGAGAGAATCTCAGGAGCAGAAGATTCCATAGATATCCAACAAGATGAACTCTCAATCCTATATCTATGCTTCAAATACAAGGGCACCTACATACATAAAAGAAACCTTACTAAAGCTCAAAAACTCACATTGCAACTCACATAATAAAAGTAGGATTTCAACACCCCACTCTCATCAATGGACAGGTGATGGAAACAGAAATTAAACAGAGACGTAGACAGACTAAGAGAAGTCATGAACCAAATGGACTTACCAGATATTTATAGAACATTCTATCCAAAACAAAAGAATATACATATTCTCAGCACCTCATGGTACTTTCTCCAAAATTGACCTTATAATTGGTCAAAAACAGGCCTCAACAGATACAGATAGATAGAAATAATCCCATGCTTGCTATCAAACCACCAGGGGCTAAAGCTGGTCTTCAATAACAAGAAGGGAAGAATGCCCACATATACATGGAAGTTGAACAATGCTCTACTCAATGATAACCTGGTCAAGGAGGAAATAAAGAAAGAAATTAAAGACTTCGTAGAATTTAGTGAAAATGAAGGTACGACATACCCAAACTTATGGGACACAATGAAAGCTGTGCTAAGAGGAAAACACATATCTCTAAGTGCCTGCAGAAAGAAACAGGAAAGAGCATATGTCAGCAGCTTGACAGCACACCTAAAAGCTCTAGAACAAAAAGAAGCAAATACACCCAGGAGGAGTCAAAGGCAGGAAATAATCAAACTCAGAGCTGAAATCAACCAAGTAGAAACAAAAAGGACCAAAGAAAGAATCAACAGAAACAAAAGTTGGTTCTTTGAGAAAATCAACAAGATAGATAAACCCTTAGCCAGACTAATGAGAGGACACAGAGAGTGTGTCCAAATTAACAAAATCAGAAATGAAAAGGGAGACATAACTACAGATTCAGAGGAAGTTCAAAAAATCATCAGATCTTACTATAAAAACCTATATTCAACAAAACTTGAAAATCTTCAGGAAATGGACAATTTCCTAGACAGATACCAGGTATCGAAGTTAAATCAGGAACAGATAAACCAGTTAAACAACCCCATAACTCCTAAGGAAATAGAAGCAGTCATTAAAGGTCTCCCAACCAAAAAGAGCCCAGGTCCAGACGGGTTTAGTGCAGAATTCTATCACACCTTCATAGAAGACCTCATACCAATATTATCCAAACTATTCCACAAAATTGAAACAGATGGAGCCCTACCGAATTCCTTCTACGAAGCCACAATTACTCTTATACCTAAACCACACAAAAACACAACAAAGAAAGAGAACTTCAGACCAATTTCCCTTATGAATATCGATGCAAAAATACTCAATAAAATTCTGGCAAACCGAATTCAAGAGCACGTCAAAACAATCATCCACCATGATCAAGTAGGCTTCATCCCAGACGTGCATGGATGGTTTAATATACGGAAAACCATCAACGTGATCCATTATATAAACAAACTGAAAGAACAGAACCACATGATCATTTCATTCGATGCTAAGAAAGCATTTGACCAAATTCGATACCCCTTCATGATAAAAGTCCTGGAAAGAATAGGAATTCAAGGCCCATACCTAAACATAGTAAAAGCCATATACAGCAAACCAGTTGCTAACATTAAACTAAATCGAGAGAAGCTTGGAGCAATCCCACTAAAATTAGGGACTAGACAAGGCTGCCCACTCTCTCCCTACTTATTCAATATAGATCTTGAAGTTCTAGCCAGAGCAATCAGACAATAAAAGGAGGTCAAGGGGATACAGATTGGAAAAGAAGTCAAAATATCACTATTTGCAGATGATATGAAAATATATTTAAGTGATCCCAAAAGTTCCACCAGAGAACTACTAAAGCTGATAAACATCTTCAGCAAAGTGGCTGGGTATAAAATTAGCACAAATAAATCAATAGCCATCCTCTACAAGAAAGAGAAAGAAGCTGAGAAAGAAATTAGGGAAATGACACCCTTCATAATAGTCCCAAATAATACAAAGTACCTTGGTGTGATTTTAACCAAGCAAGTAAAAGATCTGTATAATAAGAACTTCAAGCCTCTCAAGAAATAAATTGAAGAAGACCTCAGAAGATGGAAAGATCTCCCATGCTCATGGATTAACAGGATTAATATAGTAAAAATGGCCATTTTACCAAAAGCGATCTACAGATTCAATGCAATCCCCATCAAAATACCAATCCAATTCTTCAAAGAGTTAGACAGAACAATTTGCAAATTCATCTGGAATAACAAAAAACCCAGGATAGCTAAAACTATCCTCAACAATAAAAGGACTTAAGAGGGAATCACTATCCCTGAACTCAAGCAGTATTACAGAGCAATAGTGATAAAAACTGCATGGTATTGGTAGAGAGACAGACAGGTAGACCAATGGAATAGAATTGAAGACCCAGAAATGAACCCACACACCTATGGGCATCTGATTTTTGACAAAGGAGCCAAAACCATCCAATGGAAAACAGATAGCATTTTCAGCAAATGGTGCTGGTTCAACTGTAGGTCAACATGTAGAAGAATGCAAATCGATCCATGCTTATCACCCTGTACAAAGCCTAAGTCCAAGTGGATAAAGGACCTCCACATCAAACCACATACACTCAAACTAATAGAAGAAAAACTAGGGAAGCATCTGGAACACATGGGCACTGGAAAAAATTTCCTGAACAAAACACCAATGGCTTATGCTCTAAGATCAAGAATCGACAAATGGGATCTCATAAAACTGCAAAGCTTCTGTAAGGCAAAGGACACTGTGGTTAGGACAAAACGGCGACCAACAGATTAGGAAAAGATCTTTACCAATCCTACCACTGATAGAGGGCTTATACCCAATATATAGAAAGAACTCAAGAAGTTAGACTGCAGGGATACAAATAACCCTATTAAAAATGGGGTTCATAGCTAAACAAAGAATTCACAGCTGAGGAATGCCGAATGGCTGAGAAACACTTAAAGAAATGTTCAACATCTTTAGTCATAAGGGAAATGCAAATCAAAACAACCCTGCGATTTCACCTCACACCAGTGAGAGTGGCTAAGATCAAAAACTCAGGTGACAGCATATGCTGGCGAGGATGTGGAGAAAGAGGAACACTCCTCCATTGTTGGTGGGATTGCAGACTGGTACAACCATTCTAGAAATCAGTCTGGAGGTTCCTCAGAAAATTGGACATTGAACTGCCTGAGGATCCAGCTATACCTCTGTTGGGCATATAACCAAAAGATGCCCTAACATATAACAAAGACCCGTGCTCCACTATGTTCATAGCAGCCTTATTTATAATAGCCAGAAGCTCGAAAGAACCCAGATGCCCTTCAACAGAGAAATGGATACAGAAAATGTGGTACATCTACACAATGGAATATTACTCGGCTATCAAAAACAATGATGTATGAAATTCGTAGGCAAATGGAGGGATCTGGAAAATATCATCCTCCGTGAGGTAACCCAATCACAGAAAAACACACATGGTATGCACTCATTGATAAGTGGCTATTAGCCCAAATGCTTGAATTACCCTAGATGCACAGAACACATGAAACTCAAGACGGATATAAAAATGTGAATGCTTCACTTCTTCTTTAAAAGGGGAACAAGAATACCCTTGGCAGGGTATAGGGAGGCACAGACTAAAACAGAGGCAGAAGGAACACCCATTCATACCTGCCCCACATGTGGCCTACAGCCACTCAATTAGACAAGATGGATGAAGCAAAGAAGTGCAGACCGACAGGAGCCGGATGTAGATCGCTCCTGAGAGACACAGCCAGAATACAGGGAATACAGAGGCGAATGCCAGCAGCAAACCACTGAACTATGAACGGGACCCCCGTTGAAGGAATCAGAGAAAGAACTGGAAGAGCTTGAAGGGGCTCGAGACCCCAAAAGTACAACAATGCCAAGCAACCAGAGCTTCCAGGGACTAAGCCACTACCTAAAGACTATACATGGACTGACCCTGGACTCTGACCTCATAGGTAGCAATGAATATCCTAGTAAGAGCACCAGTGGAAGGGGAAGCCCTGGGTCCTGCAAAGACTGAACCCCCAGTGAATGTGATTGTTGGGGGGAGGGCGGTAGTGGGGGGATGATGGGGAGGGGAACCCTCATAGAGAAGGGGAGGAGGAAGGGTTAGGGGATGTTGGCCCAGAAACCGGGAAAGGGAATAACAATCTAAATGTAAATAAGAAATACTCAAGTTAATAAAGAAAAAAAATGCTAAAAAAAAAAAAAGATCGGGGATTGATGATCAGTCCAGGACTTCTTTATGGTTTGGATTGTTTGTTACAGTAGACCTGGGGGTTTGTTTTTCCATATGACATTGAGAATTACTCTTTCAAGATATTGGAATTGGATGGGAATTGCGTCTAATCTGAGATTGGTTTTGATAAGATGTCCATGATGATAATCATACTGATCAATGAGTATGAGAGATATTTATCTTCCAATATCTTCCTCAATTTCTTTCTTATGAGACTCAAAGTACTTGTCATTACATGTCTTTCACTTGCTTGGTTATAGTTACCCCAAGCTATTTTATATTATTTTAGCTATTTTAAATGGTATTGTTTCTGTAATTTCTTACTCAACCAATTTATTATTGGAAAAAGAAAAGCTACTGATATTTTTAAGTTAATTTTGAACCTAATCACTTTGCTGAAGGTGTGTATTAGCTATAGGTCTTTGTTAAAATTTTTTGAGTCACATATGCATACTGCAATATCATCAGTGAATTCTTTTCCAATATGGGTCCCCTGGGATTTCTTTTCTTGTCTTAATTGCTCTAGCTAGAACTTCAAGTCCTATGTTGAAGAGATACAGAGAAAGTGGACAGAATTAGCTTGTCCCTGATTTTTATGGAATTGGTCAATGGACTTTATTATATTGAACCACACATGCTGCTCTGAGATGAAGCCTATTTTATTATGTTGGATGTTGTTTTGATGTGTTCTTGGATTTGGTTCATGGGTATTTTGTTCAGCATTTTTGTACCAGTGTACATGAAGGAAAACAGTGAGTGTTCTGAAATTTTGCTTCTTTGGTGAGTCTTTGTGTATGTTAGATATTAGGGCAATGAGTTTGGCAATGTTCCTTCTGTTTCTATTTTGTAGAATATATTGGTCCATCTCAGTATTAGCTCTCCTTTGAAAATCTGGCAGATTTCTACACTAAATCATCTGACACTGGGGTTTGGTTTGGGTTATCTGTTGTTGCTGCAGAATTTTAAAAATTGCCTCTATTTCTTTGGGTACTATAAGGCTTTGGTTTATCTGATTCTAATTTTACTTTGGTAAGTAAACTCATTGATTTTAGAACCCATTGCTTTTGTTTCAATTTTAAAAATTTGTGGATTATAGGCTTATGAAGTAAAACCTAGTATTTTTTTTAATTTCCTCACTGTCTGTTTTTAATGTCTTCCTTTTCATTTCTGACTTTGTTAATTTAGACACTGACTCTCTGTTTTTTAGGTAGTTTGGCTAAGAATATGTCTGCTTTGTTGATTTTCTCAAAGAATCCAGTCTTGGTTTTGTTTATTCTCTGTATTGTTCTGTTTGTTGTTGTGAGGGTTGTATTTTTTCTTGTTTTTTTTTTCAATTGCAAATATAATTTTTATTGGAGATTTCTTTATTTACATTTCAAATGTTATTCCCTTTCCTGGTTTCCTGTCCATAAGCCCCCTATGATCTCCCCCTCCCCTTCTTCTATAAGGGAGTTCCCTCCCCATCCAGATATATGTTTGATTATTTCATGCCATCTGTTCATCATGTGTGCACTTGCTACTTTTGCTTCTATAGCGTTCAGAGGTGCTTAAAAGTTATTAATAGGAGATACATATATATATATACATATATATATATATGTATTCTCTCTGAATACAATCATGTCTATGAATTTTTCTCTTAGCATTGTTTTCCTTGTGCCTAATAAGTTTGGGTATGCTGTGCTTTCATTTTCACTGAGTTGTTGAAAGTCATTGATTTCTTTATTTCTTCCTTGAGCCATTGGTTCATTAAATGGAGAGTTGTTCAATTTCCATAAGTCTATAGGCCTTCTGATGTTGTTGAATCCCAGCTATAATTTGTGGTGATGAGATAATATACTAGAGTCATTGCAATCTTCTTGAATCTTTTTAAGGTTCTTTTTGTGATTGTCTATATGATGAGTTTTGGAGAGCGTTCCCTGAGGTGCTGAGAAGAAAGTATGATTTTTTGATTTCAGGTGAAATGTTCTATAGATATCTATTAGGTCCATTTGGCTTATAAGATCTATTACTTTCATTATTTTTCTGTTTATTTTCAGTTTCAATGACCCATTCATTGGTAAAAATGTGGTTATAAAAAGTCTCCCAATAGTAATGTGTTGGGTTCCATGTGTGATTTTAGTAATGTTTCTTTTATGAATGAATGTACCCTTGTATTGGGGACATAGAGTTCAGAAATTGAGACATCATCTTGATGGATTTTCCTTTGATGAGTATGAAGTATCCTTTCCCTTTTTTTTATTGCATTTGGTTGAAAGTTTATTTTTTTTCAATATTATAATGGCTATTCTAGCTTGTTTCATGGGTCCCTTTGATTTACTCTGAGGTAGTATCCATCTTTGTTGCTATGGTATGCTTCTTGTATGCAGCAGAATGATGGATCCTGTTTACACATCCACTTTGTTAGCTGGCATCTTTTTTATTGGTGAATTGACTCCATTGAGGTTGATGGATGTTAATGACTAATGATTGTTGCTATTATTTTGATGGTGGTGGTGGTGATGGTGGTTGTGGTGGTGGTGGTGGTGGTGTGTGTGTGTGTGTGTGTGTGTGTGTGTGTGTGTAACAGAATGAGAGAGAGAGAGAGAGGGAGGGAGAGAGAGAGAGAGAGAGAGAGAGAGGAGAGATTCTCTTGTTTTTGTTTGGCTTGCATGAAATTATTAATCTCTTCTGCTTTCTTGGGTGTAGTTACACATCACATGTTGGAATTTTTCTTCTAGTATCCATTGTAGGACTGGATAAGTAGATAGAAATTGTTTAAATTTGGTTTTATTATGGAATATTTTATTTCTCCTATTGTTATTGAAAGGTTTGCTTTGTATAGCAGTCTGGGCTGACATCTGTGTTCTCTTAGTATCTACAAGACAGTTGCCCAAGTCTGGTAGCTTTCAGAGTTTATTGAGAAGTTCAGTGTAATTCTAATAGGTCTGCCTTTATATTACTTGACTTTTTTTGCCTTGTAGATTTTAATATTCTTTCTTTATTATGTACATTTAATATTTTATTATAATGCGGTAGAAAGTTTTTCTTGTCTGTTCCAATCTATTTCGTGTTTCTTAAGTTTCTTTTACATTTATTGGCATATTTTTCTTTTAGTTAGTGGAATTTTCTTCTGATTTTGTTGAAGATATTTTCTGTGACTTTGAAATGGGAATCTTCTCCACATTCTATTGCTATTATTCTCAGGTTTGGTCGTTTTAGTGGTCCAAATTTCTAGGATGCTTTGTGTTAGAAAACTTTTACATTTGATACTCTCCTTTGACCAATTTTTCAATTTCTTTTATGGTGTCTTCTATGACTGAGATTCTCCTTTCCATCTCTAGTATTTTGCTGGTGATGCTTGAGTCTGTAGTTTCTTAGTTTCTGTTTTTTTTTTTTTTTTTTTTTTTTTTTTTTTTTTTTTTTTTTTTTTTTTTTTAGATTTTATATCTCCATGATTGCCTCAGATTGTGTTTACTGCTTCTATTTTCCTTTTTGGGTTTTTAAGTTTTATTCATTTCCTTCAGCTGTTTGATTTTATTTTCCTTTCTTTCTTCTTTCTTTCTTTGCTTCTTTTTTTCTTTCTTTCCTTCTTTCTATTTCCTCTTTAAAGTCCTCTGCTTGCTTGTTTTTGTTGTTGGTGGTGGTGGTGTTTGTTTGTTTGTTTTGTATTTCTTTCAGAGATATGTTTGTACCTCTTTAAATGCCTCTATTTTCTTCATAAGGTAAGATTTCACATCATTGTCTTGCTCTTTGGGTATGTTAAGGTATCTGGGGCCTGTTGTAGTAAGAAAGCTAGGTTCCGATGGTTTCATATTGCCCTGGATTTTGTTCATTGTATTCTTGTGCTGGCCTTTAGCTATCTAGGTGTCTCTCATAGCTCTAGGACTGGAGTGCAGATCCTAAACTGCAGGTAATTGTGTGGAGCAGCAGATGCAGTGCAGTGGTTACAAGGCAAACTTTTGAAATGTTCTTACAGAAAATCCAGTTGAAGAGATGCAAGGGTCTCTTCCCAAATGCCTTCTACTATTTAAGAATGTAGTTGTCTTTAATTCTGATGTGTTCTATATCCATAGCAACATTTTCAAAATTTAGATGCACTTTACCAACAAGATTCTTCCAAACCTTCATTTTTTAAAAAACTATGGAACATCTGAGATGTAGGTGATAATTTGGTCTTTAAAGTGCTTCTCATGCAAACATGAAGACCTGAGACTAACTCTAAGAAACTACGTACAAAAACCTACCATGGTGGAATACACTTGCAATCTCTGCCCTGGGAAGTCAGAGAAAGATAAATCCTTGGGGCATTCTCGACAAATGGCTTTATGGCATCTTCTAAGCCAGCAGTAAACTCTTTCTCAATAAATAAATAAATAAATAAATAAATAAATAAATAAATAAATAAATAAAGGTACATAGAGCTTCAAAAAGAATGAAGCTATCTCTTATTGATAATTAATTTAAAATGAAAATTCAATTACTCGAAGGGAGATTCACTGAGGAAAGAAACGACTCTCAGAACTAGGCCACATGCCCACCAGTAGACCAACCAGTAGATAGCCAACCGAAAATGCACTCCACTGTATCTTTAGAAGTTCCTTCTTTTATAATGTACTCTCGGGCTTTTTGTTTGTTTGTTTTTACATATTATTTATTTTTTGTTTTGGTTTACCTTTTAAAAATATTAACACATATGATATAGGTTCTGTTTTTTATTTTAATGTGATTCCTAAGTGTGCAAGGAAGTGGGTCTGTATCTATATTTGGTTCTTGTGTCTTGTACTTTTCTTTCTTCTTGTTTGTTTTTTCCTAATCTGATGTATTAGGTTTTGTTTTATATTGTCTTACTATTATCTCTTTGAATCCTCTTAATTTTCTAATAAGAGACAGAAAGCCATTGGATACAGATAGGATGGGTGTGCGAAAGAACTGGGAGGTGTATAGAGGAGGCAACCCATAATCAGGAAATAATATGAGGAAAAATCTATTTTTAATAAATGGAAAATAAATTTATTTCTAGTTTTAAAAAGACACTCAGTATTTTCCTTTGGACAAAAAAAAAATCAAAAATTTCTGTCTCTTGTAAGTATGGGCATGCATTGATTCTAAAACTATTACAAGTAAACTCAGGTATCTTAATAGAGCCAAATTTTGGGGCTGGGGATTTAGCTCAGTGGTAGAGCACTTACCTAGGAAGCGCAAGGCCCTGGGTTCGGTCCCCAGCTCCGGAAAAAAAAAAGATTTTAATAGAGCCAAATTTCATGTTGTCTCTCTTCTTCAGGAAGATTGCACCACTCTTCTTTGGATTACAACAACATAATACCCTTTTCTCTAATTCTTCAAATGTTGCTCATTTCATAGGACAGTGCATACATAATGATTATACTATAATCAGGTCCCAGAATAACCAGAGGAAAGGCTAAAAATGCTACTTCCTTCTCTTCTCATATAACAGACCATAATATGGTAATTACATTGCCACTTATATGGTATCATGATAATTAGCTTAATCAACCTGACAATAATTGTAATGAGACTAATGCACTTGGCAGGCAGAAATGTTCATAGTTGAAAAGTCTAAAATCTCTGTTACTGTGATTAAATGTCTTTATTCCCTCCACTTTGGTGACACAAAACTAACATTATTACAAAACATATTTGACCATTTCAAATATCTGTTCCAATACTCTCAAGCCTCCTCGTTTCTTATTAACCAATATTTGAGTTTCTTGTTGGTATCCAGGGCCTCTGAAAATATCACATGATCAGTTTCTAGAATGCCTGCTTCCAGCTGTCTAGATGCCATTAAGATAGAATATGAAGACATGGACTCAGCCAAAAGAGTAGCTTATGTACTTCCTCTCAAGAATATGCTGTTTCTCAACATGTGACTATGGGTACATTTCAAATTCAGCCAAAGAACACACTTGGATTTGGGTAAAAGGTGATATTCTTCTTTTGCTCTCCACATCCCAATATTTCATGATCATTATTGAAACTCCAACCATTTACAAGAACTATAAATATTTTAGCTGACATATATATATATATATATTACATATATGTATATATGTAATTTTAAAACAGATGTGGGTCAAATGCAGTTAATTGTCTCATCTTTTAAAAGACCTTTATATTTTCTCTAGTAGAATGAGTAACATAGGTGACCTTATTCACAAGAGTAAATGTCATCCTGTCACCTAAGCTGGCAAACTTTCCAAAACAAGCTCATTAGCAAATAATGATGCCAGAAGAGTAACTTTTAAATGTCAATAAATACATTTTACATCTTTCTGATAATCTCTGAAAAACAAGCAGGTAATTATCAGAGGAATGCATTTCTCTGTAGATAAGGTTATAAAAAATTCTGTAACACTTCAAAAGTCATATTTAAAACAAATAATATCAATGGCTCTTGCTCACAGTATGAGATTCTTAATGATATTCTCGTCTACACATGACCTATTTACAGGGACTGCTGATGGTATGTAACAAGCATGAAATGAGAGCAATATTTTCAGTAATGTCTGGTTTAGGTACTTTATTGTATCTCCAAATTATCTCAAAAATAGTTTTCTGTACTCAATTTTCAAGAAAAAAGGCTGGTATGGGATGAGGTATAGTGGTGAGTTCGAAAGACATTAAATGCTTCTGCATGTGCACATGTACATGCACACACACACACACACACACACACACACACACACACACACAGGTGGCGGGTGTTCAAGGTCATAGCAGTTATCAAAATCAACCCTGATCAAGATTCACTTAGTACATATGTTTACAAGTGACTTTGAATACATTAGGTTCACAGTGAGGGTTGCTATGTCACAATGCATTCAGCAAATTTTCTTAGGAAAAAGTTTAAATTGGATTTTAGGTGTTAGTGGAAAAGGTGGGTAGTCATTTTAATGAAATTGGAGCTATTTCAAATAGTCTTCAATAAATAAGTGAAAAAAAAAAGAAAAAAAAATAGCCATGATTATTTATTGCAATGTCATATCCATAGTTAAAATTTGACTTTAAATGAGTTATGTGGGGATACTACTAGAAGTCCCTTTTAGAGAAAGAGACTTCGTATTTAAGCCTTTTAGACTTATTTAATGACCAATATGTCCTTGTATTTCAGGACACACAAGCACTTTAAGTGGGCTTTTCATAAATGAAAACTAAAGAAATTCACATTTGTAGGGCTCAATCCTTAAAACAACAGAAAGCACGGTTTAACTGCCAAACGCTGCACTCTTTCTATTCTTCTAGCACAGTATTATAAGTCTGAAATGAGTCACATACTTGTAGAAATTCTAAATAATGTGAAAATATAAGACTACAAAGTTTCCAATGTGAATGCTATAGTATCAGACCAAAGCCCTGTCATAATCCTATTTGTAGGGTATTATATGGTTGTTGTGATCTCACTTATAGTAGTAAATGAATGTTATATACAGCCCTGAGCTGGCTCATTCGTTCTCTTTCCTCAGAGTAGCTTCCTCATACACTCACTGTCTCTTAAGTTTCTAGACATATTATGATATCTTCTACAGCTGCAAGAGGAGACCTGCTAGACAAATGCTAACTTCTGTGATTGTTTTTGCTCAATGAAATGTAAAAGCTGAAGCAAGGTCTGTGAAATCCAATATGCTATGGTGGATATGAAGATATGCATTCTGAAAAAAAATGCTATTATCTTTAAAATTTTAAAAGGGAATTCTATAAACATGCATAGTTGTTGTGCAATCAATTTAAGACGAAGTTATGAAAGTTTTCTTCTTGTTTCTTAACTTTCCTGAGCTATGCAATCCACTTGGCACTGAGAGGTTTCAACAGCCATGCTGTGTTCTCTATCCATTCTTATTTTCTACTTCCAAGGAGGGTATTAGGGTCTTCTCTGTCCAAAGTGATTACTAACTGTGAAAATAAAATCATTATTGATTTGTTTGCAAACCTGACTTTTCCAAAAGTATGACACAATGAACACAGTACCAAGCTAGTGTGTTCATCCTGAGCATTCAATAATATGATTTTAAACACAAATACTGGATAAGGAAAATAAAACCCCTTGTTAAGTGAAGATAAATATTATGTAAATAGTGATTTTTAAAGAAAAATGAGAGAAACCAGACATAATAAAATTTATCAATAGGAATATTGTGATAACTGTAATTTTATTTATGTGACTGTATCTTCATCTGGTTTTCTACTTATAAATATTTTCATAACAAATTTCACAGAGGTCTGTTTTAAGAATAAACTTTATTCTTCACAAGAGACAAAACCTAAAATAAAAGTTAAAAAAAATCACAAAACTTAAAATAGTACTCATCTGAGCACTTGGATTTCCCAGCATGTTCCTTTGTTTGTCATGGGCACTTTTGCTGGTGAAAGAATTTATCATCTGTGTTGTAATTCAATTTTCTTGGAATCATTGAATTATAGGAAGAAGAAATGCATTGGGAGGGTAATGGTGTGGATGTGGATGGTGTTGGAGAGGGTATGAAGGAGTAGGTACAGACAAGTACATTGTATGTATGTATGAACCATTGACAGATGAAATAACCAAGGTCAAGATCATTTATTTTTATTTTTGGGTGAACATATTTTTAGTTGAAAATAGACTTATTTTAACAGTAGATCCCAACCACAGTTTTCCCTTCCTCTATTCTTCCTAACCCTATCCATACCTCCACTCTCTGCCAAATCCATTTGCCTTGAATTTTTCTCTTCAGAAAAGAGCAGGTCACTATAAGTCAAAATCATGTATCAAGGTTTATTTGGTGATCTTTAGACTTTCTATGATATGTATTTTATTCTTTTCCTGTCCTAGAATTTTACAGTGTTACTGAAAATATTTGTCACCCGAGTTTCTTGTAATCAAATATATAATGCAAGTATGTTTATTAGAGATTATAGAAAACAATTTTTAAAGATGATCACATGTTGAGGTTTTGTTGGTTGCTACATATTTTAATGCTAAATATAGGCCACCAAGACCTAGTTGCTCCAAAGATGAGAGAGTCTACATGTAGAAACAAGTGACGCTATGCTAGCTTGTCCCCAAGTTATTTCTGATTAGTGAATAAAGATGTGGGTAGCCAATAGTTGGACAGAAAAGTCATAGGCAGGGTTTAAGATTCTAGGCTAGGGGAAAGAGGAAACAATGAGGGGGAGTGCCGCGGACCACCCAGGCAGAGTGTATCAACAGCATG
This sequence comes from Rattus norvegicus, assembly GCF_021556685.1. Taxonomy (NCBI): domain Eukaryota; kingdom Metazoa; phylum Chordata; class Mammalia; order Rodentia; family Muridae; genus Rattus; species Rattus norvegicus. Next base: position 76,430,539 of record NC_141535.1, read on the forward strand.
GGGACCAAGGCTTGGATTTCAGGTTGAGAATGAATTTGGCACGACAGACAGACACAAACTCGAGATACGTGCTGCTGCAAAAAGCTTTACTTCTTGGCACAGATTTATACAGTCAAAACAGGAACATCATATTTGGTAATATTCATGACCTCACCAGATGTCCCTTGTACAGAGGTCCAGAAAACAGTACTTAGCCGCAGACAATAGTGTAGAAGACTGCGGTTATATTGTCGGACTTGTGGGCACCAGATGTACATAGAATATTCACCTTTGTTTTGATAAAGTTTAAATTTATGTTTATGGCCCCTCGGGGTAATTTGGAAACTTTCGCAACCATTCCATGATTTCCTTCCTTTCATACGGTTTTCCAAAAAGATTAGGCCATCTTTTCTTAGACAAAGCAATCATTCTATACACAGCCTACTGAATCTCAAGTCTCTCCTGGAGTTCGAGCCTTTCTAAGTCTTTCCCAGTAACCAAGCTCAATATACTTAATATACTTTATCTTTTTACTGTTCACCACTACCCACACTGTCAAATCTATGTCATAAGTCCCAATCCATGGGAATGGTGCATCTGTAGGTTTATAATAATAAGGACCTCTATATCTAGGGGGCTGCCACTATTGTCCATTAATTTTAATAAACAAGACTGCATTCTCCAGTTTAGTCTCTAACCCTAATTTCTGTAAATTCATCACTTCTTGCTCAATGTTAGCTCCTCTTTTCCTTCTAGTTAATTCTTGGTAAGTTTGCTCAACTTGCTGAACCTGTCCATGATCTTTCCAAAAAAGTCACTACTATTCTGAATCATGCTAAACAAAACTTTCCCAAAAGGGGGGAAAAGACTTTCTGGAATAGTCATGTTCTTAATAGCTGCAATTAATTTCTCTCCTATTTGCAGGGAACTAAGAGGTGCAGCAAGCAGTTGATGGTGTGAGATGTTTCCATCTCTGGACTTTCAGTTCCTGTAATATCTAAAGATACATGACCATCTTTTCACACTGCTATGTTTAGATTCAGATATTGCTGACAGGCTTAAAGTTACGGAGATCACCAAGACTAGAACACAGAAGGCACCTCCACCACAAGCATAGAACCTAGTCATCACCTTTTTTGTAGGGAGACTGCCAGGGACCTCCAGGAGACCAAGCCATTCTAGGCACATGCCTCTGTTCTGGATAGAAATGAAGCACTAAGAAATTCATGTCACACAGACTCCACTGGAGTGGGTGTAACAGGGGAGAAGAAGATGGTGAGGCTGTATTCTGGCTGTGTCTCTCAGGAGCGATCTACATCCGGCTCCTGTCGGCCTGCACTTCTTTGCTTCATCCATCTTGTCTAATTGGATGGCTGTATATGTATGGGCCACATGTGGGGCAGGCTCTGAATGGGTGTTCCTTCAGTCTCTGTTTTAATCTTTGCCTCTCTATTCCCTGCCAAGGGTATTCTTGTTCCCCTTTTAAAGAAGGAGTGAAGCATTCACATTTTGATTATCTGTCTTGAGTTTCATTTGTTCTAGGCATCTAGGGTAATTCAAGCATTTGGGCTAATAGCCACTTATCAATGAGTGCATACCATGTATGTCTTTCTGTGATTGGGTTAGCTCACTCAGGATGATATTTTCCAGTTCCAACCATTTGCCTATGAATTTCATAAAGGCATTGTTTTTGATAGCTGAGTAATATTCCATTGTGTAGATGTACATTTTCTGTATCCAATCCTCTGTTGAAGGGCATCTGGGTTCTTTCCAGTGAAGCAAAGAAGTGCAGACCGACAGGAGCCGGATGTAGATCGCTCCTGAGAGACACAGCCAGAATACAGCAAATACATAGGCGAATGCCAGCAGCAAACCACTGAACTGAGAATAGGGCCCCCGTTGAAGGAATCAGAGAAAGAACTGGAAGAGCTTGAAGGGGCTCGAGACCCCATATGTACAACAATGCCAAGCAACCAGAGCTTCCGGGGACTAAACCACTACCTAAAGACTATACATGGACTGACCATGGACTCTGACCTCATAGGTAGCAATGAATATCCTAGTAAGGGCACCAGTGGAAGGGGAAGCCCTGGGTCCTGCTAAGACTGAACCCCCAGTGAACTAGACTGTTGGGCGGAGGGCGGCAATGGGGGGAGGGTTGGGAGGGGAACACCCATAAGGAAGGGGAGGGGTGAGGGGGATGTTTGCCCGGAAACCGAGAAAGGGAATAACACTCGAAATGTATATAAGAAATACTCAAGTTAATAAAAAAAAAAAAAAAAAAAGAAGATGGTGAGGAGAGGAGGAAGCCACCATGAGATAGGTGAGGGATGAAATACTGGCCATAAGGATGGTTAATTGGAGTTAAGAGTAGCCCAGAGGAAACATGGCGAATTATATCATGGGTTTTTGAGCTGGGAAATAGATGTAGTAGATAGACACCTGACCAGCTCTTGTAGGAATTAAGGCTTATTGTAATTATAAAGCTTGTGTGTGTCTTTTATCCAGGAACTAAATGGTTAAAGGCAGGGTAGAAACCCCTGATTGGGAATAAAACTGTCTACCACAATTAAAGGTAATACATAGAATTTTTTTATAGTAAATAGTTAGGATCTGTATAGTCAATTTTATTTCATTAAGAATTTAAAGAAAATATAAATTCTTACACGTTCTTCAGGTATATTTACTGATAATTCTTAACAGTCATTTCATCTACTTATCTATAAGAAAATCTGAAATAGACCCATCTAGATTTTTAGGATGTTGCCTAATGAAACCAGGAATTGGAAATTCAATGTGGCCTCACACTCACGAACAATCACCTTAAATGTGAATCAAGGGTCTCTCTAGTTTAATAAGGAGATATGGATCAATGGGCCATGTGATAACACCAAAAGACAGTGATAAATTTCTGCCCTTTGCAACAGTGCAGCTAGAAGAAATCCCAGAGATGGGAGGGGAAATTTTAAGTTGTGCAAGAGCATTATCACTGAATGTGTTTCTTACAGTATCTGATGGTTCCAGAGTTTAGATGAGCTACTTTGATGTTGACCCAGTACTAACTTTTTCTTTAATTGAAACTTTGAAAATTCATGGAAAATAGGAACAGAGGGTATCAGCCTATTCTTACTATGTGAGATTCATTGCTTTTGGTCTATGTGGCATAACGAAATGTCACATATTATCATGTTTTGAAAAGAGAACATACTTCTTTACTCTTCTGAGGGCCACAAACCCAATTACGCTGCCAGAATGATTAGTTATTGGTGATATCTCTTCTTGGTTTATAGATAATTGTCTTCTTGGCTGACATATAGTGAACAGAGAGAAGAAATGTTCATTGCTGTCTTCTTTTACTTTTCTTTTTATTTCTTTATTTTTATTTTATTGCTTTTATTGTTTTGTTAAGGACAATAGAATTTTATTTCATCAAAATAACATGTTTCTACTGGGAAATCATTTATCATATTCCCCTTCCTCTAATCTATGCAAGTGCATGCACTCACACACACATACACACACACACACACACACACACACACACACACACACACATACATCGCACACCTCACACACACCATTTTTTCTCATTTATGTCTGGCCAAATTGAACAATATTAACTAGTGATTATAAAGGGCAAATAGTGGGGGAGGGCCCAGGAGCGGCAGGACCCCTGTGCCTGAGACAGCACCAGAACCAGAAGGAAACAGACCGGATAAACAGTTCTCTGCACCCAAATCCCGTGGGAGGGAGAGCTGAACCTTCAGAGAGGCAGACAAGCATGGGAAACCAGAAGAGACTGCTCTCTGCACACACATCTCGGACGCCAGAGGAAAAAGCCAAAGACCATCTGGAACCCTGGTGCACTGAAGCTCCCGGAAGGGGCGGCACAGGTCTTCCTGGTTGCTGCCGCTGCAGAGAGCCCGTGGGCAGCACCCCACGAGCGAACTTGAGCCTCGGGACCACAGGTAAGACCAACTTTTCTGCTGCAAGAAAGCTGCCTGGTGAGCTTGGGACACAGGAAAGCAGAATTTCTCTAGGACCAGGCACGTTCTGTGTTTACCGGAAGTCCCACACCCGCGGATCCCGGCCCGCAGCAGCTCTCTGCCCCCAGACCCTGTGAGAGAGAGACCCAACCGCCTGGTCAGGTGGGCACTCCTGAGGCTGCAGAGCGGAAGAGACCACCAACACTGCTCACCCCTGCCCACATCCCTGGCCCAAGAGGAAACTGTATAAGGCCTCTGGGCTCCCATGGGGGAGGGCCCAGGAGCGGCAGGACCCCTGTGCCTGAGACACCACCAGAACCAGAAGGAAACAGACCGGATAAACAGTTCTCTGCACCCAAATCCCGTGGGAGGGAGAGCTAAACCTTCAGAGAGGCAGACAAGCCTGGGAAACCAGAAGAGACTGCTCCCTGCACACACATCTCGGACGCCAGAGGAAAAAGCCAAAGACCATCTGGAAACCTGGTATACTGAAGCTCCCGGAAACGGCGGCACAGGTCTTCCTGGTTGCTGCCGCTGCAGAGAGCCCGTGGGTAGCACCCCACAAGCAAACTTGAGCCTCTGGACCACAGGTAAGACCAACTTTTCTGCTGCAAGAAAGCTGCCTGGTGAACTCAAGACACAGGCCCACAGGAACAGCTGAAGACCTGTAGAGAGGAAAAACCACACGCCGGAAAGCAGAACACTCTGTCCCCATAACTGACTGAAAGAGAGGAAAACAGGTCTACAGCACTCCTGACACACAGGCTTATAGGACAGTCTAGCCACTGTCAGAAATAGCAGAACAAAGTAACACTAGAGATAATCTGCTGGCGAGAGGCAAGCGCAGGAACCCAAGCAACAGAAACCAAGACTACATGGCAACATCGGAGCCCAATTCTCCCATCGAAACAAACATGGAATATCCAAACACACCAGAAAAGCAAGATCTAGTTCCAAAATCATTTTTGATCATGATGCTGGAGGACTTCAAGAAAGACGTGAAGAACTCCCTTAGAGAACAAGTAGAAGCCTACAGAGAGGAATCGCAAAAAGGCCTGAAAGAATCGCAAAAATCCCTGAAAGAATTCCAGGAAAACATAAATAAACAAGTAGAAGCCCATAGAGAGGAGACACAAAAATCCCTGAAAGAATTCCAGGAAAACATAAATAAACAAGTAGAAGCCCATAGAGAGGAAACACAAAAATCCCTGAAAGAATTCCAGGAAAACACAATCAAACAGTTGAAGGTATTAAAAATGGAAATAGAAGCAATCAAGAAAGAACACATGGAAACAACCCTGGATATAGAAAACCAAAAGAAGAGACAAGGAGCTGTAGATACAACCTTTACCAACAGAATACAAGAGATGGAAGAGAGAATCTCAGGAGCAGAAGATTCCATAGAAATCATTGACTCAACTGTCAAAGATAATGTAAAGCGGAAAAAGCTACTGGTCCAAAACATACAGGAAATCCAGGACTCAATGAGAAGATCAAACCTAAGGATAATAGGTATAGAAGAGAGTGAAGACTCCCAGCTCAAAGGACCAGTAAATATCTTCAACAAAATCATAGAAGAAAACTTCCCTAACCTAAAAAAAGTGATACCCATAGACATACAAGAAGCCTACAGAACTCCAAATAGATTGGACCAGAAAAGAAACACCTCCCGTCACATAATTGTCAAAACACCAAACGCACAAAATAAAGAAAGAATATTAAAAGCAGTAAGGGAAAAAGGTCAAGTAACATATAAAGGCAGACCTATCAGAATCACACCAGACTTCTCGCCAGAAACTATGAAGGCCAGAAGATCCTGGACTGATGTTATACAGACCCTAAGAGAACACAAATGCCAGCCCAGGTTACTGTATCCAGCAAAACTCTCAATTAACATTGATGGAGAAACCAAGATATTCCATGACAAAACCAAATTTACACAATATCTTTCCACAAATCCAGCACTACAAAGGATAATAAATGGTAAAGCCCAACATAAGGAGGCAAGCTATACCCTAGAAGAAGCAAGAAACTAATCTTCTTGGCAACAAAACAAAGAGAATGAAAGCACACAAACATAAGCTCACATCCAAATATGAATATAACGGGAAGCAATAATCACTATTCCTTAATATCTCTCAATATCAATGGCCTCAACTCCCCAATAAAAAGACATAGATTAACAAACTGGATACACAACGAGGACCCTGCATTCTGCTGCCTACAGGAAACACACCTCAGACACAAAGACAGACACTACCTCAGAGTGAAAGGCTGGAAAACAACTTTCCAAGCAAATGGTCAGAAGAAGCAAGCTGGAGTAGCCATTCTAATATCAAATAAAATCAATTTCCAACTAAAAGTCATCAAAAAAGATAAGTAAGGACACTTCATATTCATCAAAGGAAAAATCCACCAAGATGAACTCTTAATCCTAAATATCTATGCCCGAAATACAAGGGCACCTACATACATAAAAGAAACCTTACTAAAGCTCAAAGCACACATTGCACCTCACACAATAATAGTGGGAGATTTCAACACACCACTCCCATCAATGGACAGATCATGGAAACAGAAATTAAACAGTGATGTCGACAGACTAAGAGAAGTCATGAGCCAAATGGACTTAATGGATATTTATAGAACATTCTATCCTAAAGCAAAAGGATATACCTTCTTCTCAGCTCCTCGTGGTACTTTCTCCAAAATTGACCATATAATTGGTCAAAAAACGGGCCTCAACAGATACAGAAAGATATAAATAATCCCATGTGTGCTAACGGACCACCACGGCCTAAAACTGGTCTTCAATAACAATAAGGGATGAATGCCCACATATACGTGGAAATTGAACAATGCTCTACTGAATGATAACCCGGTCAAGGAAGAAATAAAGAAAGAAATTAAAAACTTTTTAGAATTTAATGAAAATGAAGATACAACATACCCAAACTTATGGGACACAATGAAAGCTGTGCTAAGAGGAAAACTCATAGCGCTGAGTGCCTGCAGAAAGAAACAGGAAAGAGCATATGTCAGCAGCTTGACAGCACACCTAAAAGCTCTAGAACAAAAAGAAGCAAATACACCCAGGAGGAGTAGAAGGCAGGAAATAATCAAACTCAGAGCTGAAATCAACCAAGTAGAAACAAAAAGGACCATAGAAAGAATCAACAGAACCAAAAGTTGGTTCTTTGAGAAAATCAACAAGATAGATAAACCCTTAGCCAGACTAACGAGAGGACACAGAGAGTGCGTCCAAATTAACAAAATCAGAAATGAAAAGGGAGACATAACTACAGATTCAGAGGAAATTCAAAAAATCATCAGATCTTACTATAAAAACCTATATTCAACAAAATTTGAAAATCTTCAGGAAATGGACAATTTCCTAGACAGATACCAGGTATCGAAGTTAAATCAGGAATAGGTAAACCAGTTAAACAACCCCATAACTCCTAAGGAAATAGAAGCAGTCATTAAAGGTCTCCCAACCAAAAAGAGCCCAGGTCCAGACGGGTTTAGTGCAGAATTCTATCAAACCTTCATAGAAGACCTCATACCAATATTATCCAAACTATTCCACAAAATTGAAACAGATGGAGCACTACCGAATTCCTTCTACGAAGCCACAATTACTCTTACACCTAAACCACACAATGACAAAACAAAGAAAGAGAACTTCAGACCAATTTCCCTTATGAATATCGATGCAAAAATACTCAATAAAATTCTGGCAAACCGAATTCAAGAGAACATCAAAACAATCATCCACCATGATCAAGTAGGCTTCATCCCAGGCATGCAGAGATGGTTTAATATACGGAAAACCATCAACGTGATCCATTATATAAACAAACTGAAAGAACAGAAACACATGATCATTTCATTAGATGCTGAGAAAGCATTTGACAGAATTCAACACCCCTTCATGATAAAAGTCCTGGAAAGAATAGGAATTCAAGGCCCATACCTAAACATAGTAAAAGCCATATACAGCAAACCAGTTGCTAACATTAAACTAAATGGAGAGAAACTTGAAGCAATCCCACTAAAATCAGGGACTAGACAAGGCTGCCCACTCTCCCCCTACTTATTCAATATAGTTCTTGAAGTTCTAGCCAGATCAATCAGACAACAAAAGGAGATCAAGGGGATACAGACCGGAAAAGAAGAGGTCAAAATATCACTATTTGCAGAGGACATGATAGTATATTTAAGTGATCCCAAAAGTTCCACCAGAGAACTACTAAAGCTGATAAACAACTTCAGCAAAGTGTCTGGGTATAAAATTAACTCAAATAAATCAGTTGCCTTCCTCTATACAAAAGAGAAACAAGCCGAGAAAGAAATTAGGGAAACGACACCCTTCATAATAGACCCAAATAATATAAAGTACCTCGGTGTGACTTTAACCAAGCAAGTAAAAGATCTGTACAATAAGAACTTCAAGACACTGAGGAAAGAAATTGAAGAAGACCTCAGAAGATGGAAAGATCTCCCATGCTCATGGATTGGCAGGATTAATATAGTAAAAATGGCCATTTTACCAAAAGCGATCTACAGATTCAATGCAATCCCCATCAAAATAACAATCCAATTCTTCAAAGAGTTAGACAGAACAATTTGCAAATTCATCTGGAATAACAAAAAACCCAGGATAGCTAAAGCTATCCTCAACAATAAAAGGACTTCAGGGGGAATCACTATCCCTGAACTCAAGCAGTATTACAGAGCAATAGTGATAAAAACGGCATGGTATTGGTACAGAGACAGACAGATAGACCAATGGAATAGAATTGAAGACCCAGAAATGAACCCACACACCTATGGTCACTTGATTTTTGACAAAGGAGCCAAAACCATCCAATGGAAAAAAGATAGCATTTTCAACAAATGGTGCTGGTTCAACTGGAGGGCAACATGTAGAAGAATGCAGATCGATCCATGCTTATCACCCTGTACAAAGCTTAAGTCCAAGTGGATCAAGGACCTCCACATCAAACCAGACACACTCAAACTAATAGAAGAAAAACTAGGGAAGCATCTGGAACACATGGGCACTGGAAAAAATTTCCTGAACAAAACACCAATGGCTTATGCTCTAAGATCAAGAATCGACAAATGGGATCTCATAAAACTGCAAAGCTTCTGTAAGGCAAAGGACACTGTGGTTAGGACAAAACGGCAACCAACAGATTGGGAAAAGATCTTTACCAATCCTACAACAGATAGAGGCCTTATATCCAAAATATACAAAGAAATCAAGAAGTTAGACCGCAGGGAAACAAATAACCCTATTAAAAAATGGGGTTCAGAGCTAAACAAAGAATTCACAGCTGAGGAATGCCGAATGGCTGAGAAACACCTAAAGAAATGTTCAACATCTTTAGTCATAAGGGAAATGCAAATCAAAACAACCCTGAGATTTCACCTCACACCAGTGAGAATGGCTAAGATCAAAAACTCAGGTGACAGCAGATGCTGGCGAGGATGTGGAGAAAGAGGAACACTCCTCCATTGTTGGTGGGATTGCAGACTGGTAAAACCATTCTGGAAATCAGTCTGGAGGTTCCTCAGAAAATTGGACATTGAACTGCCTGAGGATCCAGCTATACCTCTCTTGGGCATATACCCAAAAGATGCCTCAACATATAAAAGAGACACGTGCTCCACTATGTTCATCGCAGCCTTATTTATAATAGCCAGAAAATGGAAAGAACCCAGATGCCCTTCAACAGAGGAATGGATACAGAAAATGTGGTACATCTACACAATGGAATATTACTCAGCTATCAAAAACAACGAGTTTATGAAATTCGTAGGCAAATGGTTGGAACTGGAAAATATCATCCTGAGTGAGCTAACCCAATCACAGAAAGACATACATGGTATGCACTCATTGATAAGTGGCTATTAGCCCAAATGCTTGAATTACCCTAGATCCCTAGAACAAATGAAACTCAAGACGGATGATCAAAATGTGAATGCTTCACTCCTTCTTTAAATGAGGAAAAAGAATACCCTTGGCTGGGAAGGGAGAGGCAAAGATTAAAACAGAGACTGAAGGAACACCCATTCAGAGCCCGCCCCACACGTGGCCCATACATATACAGCCACCCAATTGGACAAGATGGATGAAGCAAAGAAGTGCAGACCGACAGGAGCTGGATGTAGATCGCTCCTGAGAGACACAGCCAGAATACAGCAAATACAGAGGCGAATGCCAGCAGCAAACCACTGAACTGAGAATAGGTCCCCCGTTGAAGGAATCAGAGAAAGAACTGGAAGAACTTGAAGGGGCTCGAGACCCCAAAAGTACAACAATGTCAAGCAACCAGAGCTTCCAGTGACTAAGCCACTACCTAAAGACTATACATGGACTGACCCTGGACTCTGACCCCATAGGTAGCAATGAATATCCTAGTAAGAGCACCAGTGGAAGGGGAAGCCCTGGGTCCTGCTAAGACTGAACCCCCAGTGAACTAGACTGTTGGGGGGAGGGCGGCAATGGGGGGAGGGTTGGGAGGGGAACACCCATAAGGAAGGGGAGGGGGGAGGGGGATGTTGGCCCGGAAACCGGGAAAGGGAATAACACTCGAAATGTATATAAGAAATACTCAAGTTAATAAAAAAAAATAGGGCAAATAATTTGATTTATAATTAAGCCACATGCTTTCACTAGAGACAGGAAGCTGAGACAGTTTTTGCATTTGACTTTACTTCATATATCATCTTCACGGAGCAAATATTACAAAAGCCAGAAACTGAAAATCCCATCAAGAATAAAAACAGTCCTATTCTGCCCTGCCTCAATCGAAGGCCAGCATGCATGGAAGGGAAACAGTGATCTGACAACTGGGTATTCAAGAGAGCAGGATAGACCCTTATCACCAATGTCTGTTTTGAGAACAGATGAGAGACTGAGCAGTGACCACAGAGAACAGAAATGACTTGTCACTAAATGCAGAGTCTCAGCAAAACTTTAGCCTACATTCACCATGAGGGCTAAGAGATAGTAGTTGTCTTAGTTTGAGTTTTATTGCTATGAAGGGACTCCATGACCAAGGCAATGCTCATAAAGGTAAACATTGAATTGGGGCTGGCTTACTGCTACAGAGGTTCAGTCCATTATCATGGTGGGAAGTATGGCGGTGTGCAGGCACACATGGGGCTAAAGAGAGGAGAGTTCTACATCTTGATTCAAAGACAGGTTAGGACACTCACTCTTCCACACTGGGCAGATCTTGAGAAGAAGGATCTCTCAAGCCCCACCTACTCAATGACATACTTCCTCCATTAAGACCGCAGCTCCTAAGAGTGTCATTTCCCATAGACCAAGCATATTCAAAATACCACATTCCACTCCCTGATGTGCAAAGGCTTATTCAAATGCAGGAATCTCTGACTGTCATACCTGGCCCTAGCATAATATAAACTACATTTAGTCCCCATAGTCTATAACAGCCTCAACAATGTTAAAAGTTCAAAGGTCAAAGCCTCGTCTAAGATTCATGCAATTTCTTAACTGTTATCTTGTATAATTCAAAATTAAAAAGTATATCACATACTTCCAACATATTGTGGCATGGGAAATACATTATTGTCCCAAAACATCATAATGAGTGAGGAAACACTGGACTAAAGAAGATAAAAAACCAGGTGGGCAAACTACAAACTATATCTCCATGTCTGAAGTCCAACTCCTTTCAGTACTGATGACTGCAATGTTTTTTAACTTCACCTGGTTCCACTCTTTGTCAGCATCTTTCTTCCCCAGGTTTTCTATAGCTCTGCCATCTTTAACATCTTTGGGTATCCAAGGTAACTTTACCTTTACATCTTCTTGTTCCAATGACTGGGATCCACACATGATCAAAACAGTTAAAAACAGGACATTGTTATATGGCCCTTGCACACAGCATCAGGAATGTACAAATGTCTTTATTTAAAACTACAAAGTAAATCATCTGTAGGCACGGGCAATAAGAGCAGAAGCCATTATATATTGTCAGTGGAAATCAGTAACTGATGGGTACAGTGATCAGTAAGCCTTCTCTTCAGTCATTTTCTTCAGTGAACTTCTCTGAAGTTATCTGTGAGGAACCTTCCTTGAGCTTCCTGTCACAGTTCACTGATAAGGGCAAAGTAATATTCTGGAAGTTAAAACATGTCACCTACCATACCACTCCTATTCTAAGCATTGCACCCATTCCAGGGTTCTTCTCTTCTTTAGGAATTTCAGTCATTACTGATTTGGCTGTAGTTAGTAAGGAGGCTACCACAGTAGCATCCAGTAAAGCAGTCTTATGATCTTTGTTGGATCAATGATTCCCTTTTCCACCATGTTCACAAAATCTTCAAGCATAGCATTATAACCAACTTCTGAAGACCTCTGCAGAATTTTGTCAACTGTCAAAGATTCTTCAACACCTACATTCTTAGAAAACTTCATTGCAGGAATTTTGAGAGTTCTATTTTCTAACCTTCACTACTAGGCATTAATTAATCCAAAGCTGGGATAACCTGAAGCAAAGCTCAGGCCCCTCCAAGAACAATACCTTCTTCAACAGCTGTTATTACAGCATTGAAAGCACCTGTATATGACCAGGAGCGGTATAGCCGGGTCCACAGTTAGTATTATGTCCAATTATCTGAGAAACTGCCTGACTGATTTCCAGACTGGTTGTAACAGCTTGTAATCTCACCAACAATAAAGGAGTGTTCCTCTTTCTCCACATCTTTACCAGCACGTACTGTAACCTGAATTTTTTATCTTAACCATTCTGACTAGTATGGGGTAGAATCTCAGGGTAGTTTTGATTTCCATTTCCCTGATGACTAAGAATGTTGTAGATTTCTTTAGGTGCTTTTCCTCCATCCTCAGTTAAATTCTTTGTTTAGCTGTGTACTCCATTGGTGTTCTGTTTAGGAAAATTTCCTGTGTCCAAGTGTTCAAGACTCTTTACTACTTCCTCTTCTATTAGTTTCAGTGTATCTAGTTTTATGAGGAGGTTCTTGATCCACTTAGACTTGAGCTTTGTACAAGGAGATAAGAATGGATAAATTTGCATTCTTCTACATGCTGACTGCCAGTTGAACCAGAACCATTATTGAACCATTTGTTGAAAATACTATCTTTTTGACACTGGATGGTTTTAGCTCATTTGTCAAAGATCAAGTGACCATAGATATGTGGGTTCATTTCTGGGTCTTCAATTCTATCCCATTGATCTACCTGCCTATCTCAGTACCAATACCACACAGTTTTTATCACGATTGCACTGTAATACAGCTTGAGGTTAGAAATGGTGATTCTTCCAGAAGTTCTTATATTGTTGAGAATGGTTTTCACTATCTTGGGTTTTTGTTATTCCAAATGAATTTGCAAATTGATCTTTCTAATTCTATGAAGAATTACGTTAGAATTTTGATGGAATTGCATTGAATCTGTAGATTGTACATACTCCACTATGTCCATAGTAGCACTATCTGTATTAGCTAGAAGCTGGAAAAAACCCAGATGTACTTCGACAGAAGAATGGATACAGAAAATGTGGTACATTCACCCAACGGAGAACTACTCAGTTATTAAAAACAATGACTTCATGAAATTCTTAGACAAATGAATGGAACTAGAAAATATCACCCTGAGTGAGGTAACCCAAACACAAAAGAAGACACATATTATGTACTCACTGATAAGTAGTTATTAGCCCAAAAGCTCAGAATACCCAAGATAAATTTATAGACTACATGAAGCTCAAGAAGAAGAAAGACAAAAGTGTGGATGTTTCAGTAATTCTTAGATGGGGAAACATAAAATTCTCAGGAGGAAATACAGAGACAAAGTGTGGAGCAGAAACTGAAGAAAATACCATCCAAAGACTGCCCCACATGGGGATCCATCCCATAAACAGCCAGCAGATCCAGTCACTATTGGGACACCAAGAGGTGCATGTTGACAGGAGCCTGATACAGCTGTCTCCTGAGAGGGTCGGCCAGAGCCTGACAAATGCAAAGGCGGATTCATTCAGCCAACCATTGGACTGAGAATGGGTTCCCCAATGGAGGAGTTAGAGAAAGGATTGAAGGAGCTGAAGTGGTGTGTAACACCATAGGAAGAACAAGAATATCAACCAACCAGACACCAAGAGTTCCCAGGGACTAAACCACCAACCAAAGAGTACACATGGAGTGAACCATGCTCCACCCGCATATGTAGCAGAGGATGGCCTTGTTGGGCATCAGTGGGAGGAGAGGCCCTTGGTTCTGTGAAGGCTTAATGCCCCAGTGTAGGGGAATGCCAGGATAGGGAGGGGAGGCGGGAAGGAGTGGGTAAGTGGGTGGTGGAGCACCTTCATAGAAGCAGGGAGAGGGGTGAATGGCATAGGGTATTTCTGAAGGAGAAACTGGAAAAGCAGATAACATTTGAAATGTAAATAAAGAAAATATCCAACTTTAAAAAAATGAAAAGCACTTTTAACTCTGTCTTTCTTCCTATCCGCTTCAACTTTCAGTACAGATACCCCATTTGAAAGTTTAACAAATCATTCATTCAGTTTTTTCTTTGCATGTTCACTAGTTTTGATGTTTATCTGCTCAGTGATTTCTTGAATGAATTTCATTTTCAATTTGAGCTTTGCTGCCTTTTCCCTTCAAAAGCATGGTGTCATTGTTAGTGATAATGACCTCTCTACTGTTCCCTAAGACATGAGCTTGATCATCTTCAAGACTTAGAGTCAAAGGTCTTCTCCAAACACTACCACTAGTGTCATTAGCAATATCTGTAGGCTTGTTCTTCCTATTGGCCCCACATCATGGAGCTTTCAATGCTGCAAACTGAAGACTAACCTTTAGCCTGGTCAAATCCAGTGTGCTTAGAGATTTTCTGTCAATATCATCAGCGGTTATGACTAAAGGCTTCCAATGAGCATTGGCAATTTTAAGAGCAGGTTCAATGGACTAAACATTAGGAATTTTCTTTTCATCAAAACATAGGCATCTTGGAATTCACATTTCTGACATTTTGATATGTTAATTAAATACAGGGACATAGATCCTCTCTCAAACTTCACGCATTCAATAATTTCAAGCTCATCATTCTGGTTTCTTCCATCCTTGACCGCAATGCCCCCTTTCTTCTGACCATATTCATTCCACCAGAAATGATGTATCTAATGTCTTTGTCTCAATTTGCAGAAATTGTGCCAACCTGAGCAGTTTCTTCAGGAGTTGTCACAGGTTTAGATTGTTCCGATGTTCAGCAATTACAGCATCATAAGCCAAAATCACCCCTCATTAGATTTGTACTCGATTAGCCTCTTTGCTGTTCTTCTCATAGAGCTCCTTGGCAATAGACCACGCCAGATCAGTGGCAGTGGTGGTACTATCCCCAGCCTCTTCGCTTGTGTTATTAGCAATATCCTGAACAAGTTTAGCCATGATATATATATTATTATATACTAATAATATATTATAATTAGTATATTATGTTATTATATTAACATATATTATTAATAATTAATTATTACTTATTAATATGATGTATTATTAGTATATTATTATTATTTTCACTTCAAATCAATTGAGTCAGAGACATTGACCCCATCTTTTGTTACTCTGGTACTTTCTCAGTTCTGTTCAAAAATCACTGTTCTTCCCTTATGCCCTTTGACACAGCTATAGTATTGGCTAAAAGGTCTCCATAAAATTAACTTAAATAAATCAGTAGCCTTCCTCTACACAAAAGAGAAACAAGCCGAGAAAGAAATTAGGGAAACGACACCCTTCATAATAGACCCAAATAATATAAAGTACCTCAGTGTGACTTTAACCAAGCAAGTAAAAGATCCATACAATAAGAACTTCAAGACTCTGAAGAAATAAATTGAAGAAGACCTCAGAAGATGGAAAGATCTCTCATGCTTATGGATTGGCAGGATTAATATAGTAAAAATGGCCATTTTACCAAAAGCGATCTACAGATTCAATGCAATCCCCATCAAAATAACAATCCAAGTCATCATTGTTAGACAGAACAATTTGCAAATTCATATGGAATAACAAAAAACCCAGGATAGCTAAAACCATCCTCAACAATAAAAGGACTTCAGGGGGAATCACTATCCCTGAACTCAAGCAGTATTACAGAGCAATAGTGATAAAAACTGCATGGTATTTGTACAGAGACAGACAGATAGACCAATGGAATGGAATTGAAGACCCAGAAATGAACCCACACACCTATGGGCACCTGATTTATGACAAAGAAGCCAAAACCATCCAATGGAAAAAAGATAGCATTTTCAGCAAATGGTGCTGGTTCAACTATAGGTCAACATGTAGAAGACTGCAGATTGATCCATGCTATCACCCTGTACAAAGCTTAAGTTCAAGTGGATAAAGGACCTCCACATAAAACCAGACACACTCAAACTAATAGAAGAAAAACTAGGGCAGCATCTGGAACACATGGGCACTGGAAAAAATTTCCTGAACAAAACACCAATGGCTTATGCTCTAAGATCAAGAATCGACAAATGGGACCTCAAAAAACTGCAAAGCTTCTGTAAGGAAAAGGACACTGTGGTTAGGACCAAACAGCAACCAACAGATTGGGAAAAGATCTTTACCAATCCTACAACAGATAGAGGCCTTATATCGAAAATATACAAAGAACTCAAGAAGTTAGACCGCAGGGAGACAAATAACCCTATTAAAAATGGGGTTCAGAACTAAACAAAGAATTCACAGATGAGGAATGCTGAATAGCTGAGAAACACCTAAAGAAATGTTAAACATCTTTAGTCATAAGGGAAATGCAAATCAAAACAACCCTGAGATTTCACCTCACACCAGTGAGAATGGCTAAAATCAAAAACTCAGGTGACAACAAATGCTGGCGAGGATGTGGAGAAAGAGGAACACTCCTCCATTGTTGGTGGGATTGCAGACTGGTACAACCATTCTGGAAATCAGTCTGGAGGTTCCTCAGAAAATTGGACATTGAACTACCTGAGGACCCAGCTATACCTCTGTTGGGCATATACCCAAAAGATGCCCCAACATATAACAAAGACCCGTGCTCCACTATGTTCATAGCAGCCTTATTTATATAATAGGCAGAAGCTGGAAAGAACCCTGATGCCCTTCTACAGTGGAATGGATACAGAAAATGTGGTACATCTAAACAATGTAATATTACTCAGCTATCAAAATCAACGACTTTATGAAATTCATAGACAAATGGAGGGAACTGGAAAATATCATCCTGAGTGAGGTAACCCAATCACAGAGAAACACACATGGTATGCACTCATTGATAAGTGGCTACTAGCCCAAATGCTTGAATTACCCTAGATGCCTAGAACAAATGAAACTCAAGACGGATGATCAAAATGTGAATGCTTCACTCCTTCTTTAAAAGGGGAACAAGAATACCCGTAGCAGGGAATAGAGAGGCAAAGATTAAAACACCCATTCAGAGCCTGCCCCATATGTGGCCCATACATATACAGCCACCCAATTAGACAAGATGGATGAAGCAAAGAAGTGCAGACCGACAGGAGCCGGATGTAGATCGCTCCTGAGAGACACAGCCAGAATACAGCAAATACAGAGGCGAATGCCAGCAGCAAACCACTGAACTGAGAATAGGACCCCGGTTGAAGGAAACAGAGAAAGAACTGGAAGAGCTTGAAGGGGCTCGAGACCGCATATGTACAACAATGCCAAGCAACCAGAGCTTCCAGGGACTAAGCCACTACCTAAAGACTATACATGGACTGACCCTGGACTCTGACCTCATAGGTAGCAATGAATATCCTAGTAAGAGCACCAGTGAAAGGGGAAGCCCTGGGTCCTGCTAAGACTGAACCCCCAGTGAACTAGACTATGGGGGGAGGGCGGCAATGGGGGGAGGATGGGGAGGGGAACACCCATAAAGTAGGGGAGGGGGAGGGATTAGGGGGATGTTGGCCCAGAAACCGGGAAAGGTAATAACATTCGAAATGTAAATAAGAAATACTCAAGTTAATAAATAAAAATTAAAAAAAAAAACATCTTGAAGTCTTAAGGCTTGAGCATCACCAAAATTTCTGGTTTTGGCATAGGCCCAAGTGAGATTAGGAGCCAATACCTGAGACACTGGTATAACTGGGGAATGACTCTGGGTGGTCTCAGCATTTCCGCTGGACAGTGATATGAGCACAGGATGCAAGGTAGGATATTGACTGGCGAGGGAACAGTTTTAATTCTTAATTCTAAACCTAGAGCCACATAGAAGAGGTTGCTTATTCCTGCTGCCTGCTGTGGCTAGAACTAGCTGGGCCCTCGTTCTATTATGTCCTTCATTCTTTAAGCTTGCCTATCCTGGAATTTGTTCTTTAAACTGACTTTGAACTTGAGAGGTCTGCATAGCTAGGTTTCCTGAGTGTTGTGATGAACAATATATACCACCAATCGTGGACATAAGCTTTCCTTCACCTTTTCACAAGATCTTTAATAACATATATATCTTAAAACTAAAGGTTTTCTTTTGGTTATAAAAACGTATTTCTCAGAGAGTAACATAGTGCTGCATTTTTGTCTTTCTGTACCCTGTTATGTCTTACAAAACAGTTTCTATACAATAAACATTTTTTAATATTACTAAGTACTTTTGCTCCTAATTTGTGTTACTTTGATTTATTAAAGATATTCTGAAATAGGATAATGATTTCTTATTTAATTCTTGTGAATTATATCTTAGAAATGTGAAAATTAAAATAAAAAGTATGAAGTCCTAAAATGCACTAATGCACTTGAACATGGTTCAAACACACCTAAGTGTAATTTTATTAAAGTTCATTATTCTCCTTTCTATTCATGGACCTCCGAGTAAGATATGCTCCTTTGCTAGCACTATAGTCTTCTCTTAATTCTTGGTGACTTTTAAGCAAATTGATTCCTATAGTTAATTACCTCCACTGTCAAATTATAAGGTCATGCTTTCCTGTTTCTCAATGTGTTCCCTCAATTGAGACCTTTGCCATTTTTGAATCTGTGAAGGTTATTATGTGCCCATAATGAGTATGAACATTCTGAGATGAACTCACTAAATCTCTTTTAAATACAAGTGCATCCTTATTGATATATTGATGTGCCCCTGGTGTCTAACTAATGTATCAGAGATTCTTATTACTGTGACTTTGAATATTTTGGCTCCTTGTATGCTCTTAATGAGTGTCTTGCAGTCCTTACAATAGTAGGATGAATTAGAGAAGAAAAAAGTATATACACTCTGAGTTTAACAACTACACAGCGAGTACTGGTGTTTTAATTTCTTCATTAGAATTCCATTTCTAGAATGTAGAAATGATTTGATATACTAATAAATATATGCTAGAAAATATTTTGAAGACCTGGAAGTTTGCATGAAAATGCTGAATTACAGCTTGGGTGAGTTCACCAAAGTCACAAGATATAAAATCAACATTAAATCAATAACCTTCATGTATTCAAGGGACAAACATTCTTAGACAGAAATCAGTGGAGAAAAAAAATCTCACAATTCACCCCCAAAATAAAATATATCAGAATATCATTAGACAAAACAGCAAAGTTCTGTACAATGAAGTCATGAAAACACTCAATAAAACAGCTGAAGGAAATACCAGAAAATGGAAAGAACTCCAATTCTTATATATTGTTAGTATTAATATTATGAACATATAGTTTCAAAGCAATAGCCATTTCTGAGATCAAAACCCTGCAGAAGAGAGGGAGAAAATAATGTCAGAACTAGAGCGAGTGGAGAATTCAAGAAAACATGGCAGGTGAGAGCAATAAAGCAAGGTGCATACTGGATCTCAGAAACTGAAGCAGCAAGCATAGGGCAGGGCTAATTGGTCATAACATAGTACCTAACTATCATATGGCAAGAAGGGCCTAGGCAGACATCTGTGTTGAACCATGCAGCACTTGCAGGAAGCTTTGTACAGGGTCATCCTTTAGATAAGGTCAAGAACCTATGCATAAAAACATTCTCCAGACAAGATCAAGCAAAGAGGAAGTCATACTGCGAACAGCAGTCATTCATTTTGCAAAGAGCCTCTAGAGCTGTCTTGACATGGTGGACTGTGACCTTAATAGCAGGGTTTTCCAACAACTGAGATTATATTTATCTACCTTTATCTCTAGCTGTATCTCTATATCTCTATCTCAATTTCATCCTTTCATTCTCTCCATAGATAGATAGATAGATAGATAGAAGATAGATAGATAGATAGATAGATAGATAGATAGATAGATAGATAGAAGATAGATAGATAGATAGATAGAAGATAGATAGATAGATAGATAGAAGGGATTGGTGGTGGGGAAGGAAGTTAGATGCATGGTGACTCAGAGTGCCTGGAAAAAGGAAAAGGGGAGGTGAAATGGTATGTTTTCAATTTAATTGAAACCATTAACCATGACTAATAATTAAAATTAACTTTAAGCAATTAGAAGAGCTCAATACAGCAATGAATTCCATCAACATCCATCTTTATCAGATATACATTGCTTTTGTTTACCCTGTAGAAAATGATGGCAAAATTCTATTGCTGAAGACATGAACCACACAGAGTTCATTGAACATGGAAAACTCAAAGGAGTCATTTTAGAATATAGAAGAACTATAATAACATTTAAAAAATAAAATAAAGGCAAAATAAAAATATTCCAATTAAAATGGGGTATAATATTAAACATTATAAATGCAAACAAAAATATGGTTAAGAAATAGTTTTGTTTTGTTTTGGTTTGGTTTGGTTTTTTTTTTTTTTTTGGTTCTTTTTTTCAGAGCTGGGGACCGAACCCAGGGCCTTGCGCTTCCTAGGCAAGCGCTCTACTACTGAGCTAAATCCCCAACCCCAAGAAATAGTTTTTTAAATGCCCAACATATTTAGCCATGAAGGAAAGATAAATTAAAAGTACTCTGAGATTTTATCATATCCAGTAAGAATTGTTATTTTAAAAAATTTACAACAAAGCTGATATAAATTTGAAGAAAGGGAAACTCTTTTTCTCTTGGGTGGGAGTGAATGTAAAGTACACAATGACACAAACATTATGGACACCACTGTAGGAAGTCTTTAAGGAACTCCAAACGGATTGTTCATCTGCTATGTATGTGTTCCTGCCCTACTACTGCAGAGCATATTTTCAAAGGAACCTTTAGAGCATGGTGAGAATAGCTGCGCATCCATTTTCACTTCTGCTCTATTCACAAGATCCAAGAAATAAAAATAGCCTAGGAGGTCATCAGCTGATGAGTAATCAATAGCCTAATACATATGCTCAATGGAATTTTTTCAATTGTTCAGAAAATATTAAATTTGTGGGTAATAGATGGAACTGTAATATAGCATAAATACTCTCTTTCATACACAGCTACTGGCTTGATTCATTAATATTTGTGCTTAAATGAGAGACTTAAACATTGTAAGAGGCCATGGAGGGCGCAGGGTTGAGGGTCTAGAACCCAAGTGCTATGAATATGGAAAAAGGAACCGTGGAGCACAAAATGTTTAATAGAAAAAGAGAATGGAGTGGTAAGGTAGAGAAATGAGTATGGGAATAGATCATTGGAAAGGACATGTGAAAATCACTACTGTAGAAACATCTTAAAATATATTATATGCACACATAACTTCAGTTGAAATAGTTACCATATAAAGGGAATGATATCTCCTAAACACCATGTGGTATCTAATTAGAAGCTCAGTGTCAAGTATAGACTCACTGGTCTCCAGAAATCCCCAATGTTCAACTATCACAGGATACTGCCATCTCAGTTGCTCAACAAAAAATAATGATACAATTTTATTGCTGAATATGTCAACCACATTCTTGAATCACAGAATATGAATAAAGAATCAAGCAAATGGTGACCTGAAATCTTCATCCTTTCAGAGCATTTTATATAGACCCCAAGGAGTAAAATTATAAGTGCCTTTACTTAAATGTGAACCCTGTTAGTTTCAATAGTAAGCTGAATGGAAAGATATGACCAGTGTGCAATTATGGGGGAAATGTTTTTGAATAACAAACTATGTTCTGATTCCATTTAAAACTTGCTCTATGTGATGGGACTAATGCCTGATACCATTGGAACAGATGGAAGGGTAGGTCAGAGTCCTGGAGGAAAATCTACTACTGTTATTCTGCTAGTTGGCACAGTATTACCTTGCCCCTTAAGTTCTTACACATAGAATATTCCAACTCTTCCATGACATCAAAATGCCTCCTTTAAAAGGTAGGTTGGTTAACTCAGGGATTCACACTGGTCAATGTGCAGAGAATAAGATACTGTGGAATACTCTGCCCTCAGTGAAATATGTATGATAAACTCTTTTCAGCATTCATTGTGCAAGAATGTGTAGAAAGATTTTGAAAGAGCCAGAAACAATGGGATAATTGTTGTGAAATGATATTTTCAAAACTCAAAAGGGCAGAAGCACACTGCAACCGACAGTGGTTGTGACCTAGTGCATAAAACCCAAGACTAAATCATGCCAAACAAAACCTGAGCCTGAATGCAAGAAGAGCTCATGAAGACACACCCCCAGCTGAGAAGCTATGTGAAAATTCAATCGAAACTTTTAACTCTGTCCTTCTTTCCTACTGAGTGTCCACCCTAAGCCCAACACTACAAACTCCGTTTTGTGTTCAGACTCCATCTTATGTCAAGCTTGACTTCGTTTGAACTTAGTCTCTGGAAAAAAACACTACTTATTTCTGGAACCAAGTAGCACCCTGAGCAAAGCCATAACTTCCCTAAAGTACAGCCACTTCACCGTTGGAAATGGAAAGTATCCAGTGTTCCCAGGCTT
The DNA here is from genome assembly GCF_021556685.1 of Rattus norvegicus. Lineage (NCBI taxonomy): Eukaryota > Metazoa > Chordata > Mammalia > Rodentia > Muridae > Rattus > Rattus norvegicus. The sequence continues at coordinate 76,453,367 of NC_141535.1, forward strand.
AACCACATCTGTATATAACAAACACTGCTGGCCAATAAAAATGCTCCAAGCTGTAATTCCTTAAATGTCAATCAATCATGTGCCTGCCAAGTTGAAAAGCCAATCATGTACCTGCTACAGCTGATAAAAACACAAGGCTTTACAAGTGTGGAAGCTTCTACACCCATCAACTCTGTTGAAGAGTTTGGAGAGGTCTGAGCTCAAGCGTGAATAGATTTCTTGCTTTTACATACTAGTTGGACTACTGGTGGTCTCTGGTGGTCTGCGGAGACCCCACAATCAGGCCATAACATGACATCTACCTTCTCCAAATTATGCTTTAACATATATAAATTCAACTGTATATTTAAAGCTGACCGTAGGACACACATGATTTAATCATAACACTAAGTGCTACAGAAAATTAGAAGAAAGAAATTGCTATCGTGATTATTTGAGCTGAAGTAAAATCAGTAATATAAAAGTTTTTGTTATTTAAAAAGTACGACAAAATATAAAATGATTATGAGAAATGGAAAAGATACTATGTTTGAGAAAAGGAATCACATATCTGATGATATAATTTCGCAAAGATGATCAAATGTAAAATGGGCATCCGAGGACTTTTATTTCCTATTTGGAGTCAATTAAAATAGTAAAAAGAGGAAGAACAGCAAACTGAATTATATAACAATCGCTGTTTTATTTGTTAGAAAATGTTATGAAAATTCTTTTAAATTATTTTTAGTCTTTAAATTATTTTGTGTATCAAAAGCTATAAACATAAGGGATACTTGAAAAAATGAACAATGTCCAGCATAACCAGAAAAAACTCATATTATTTGACTAGGTTATATAGTATTGATAACACATTTAATACAAGTCGTTATGTGTTGAGTATTTAACTCTAAGTCATTCCTTGCTTCTCAAATATAAAGAAATATTACTTGGGCTGAAGGGATGGCTCAGCAGTTAAGAGTACTGACTGCTCCTCCAGAGGTCCTGAGTTCAATTCCCAGAAACCACATGGTGGCTCACAACCATCAGTAATGGGATCTGATGCCTTCTTCTGGTGTGTGTGTGTGAAGTGTCTACAGTGTACTCATAGACATAAAATAAATAATTCTTAAAAGAAAACTATTACTTAACCATACAATTGAACTTTCACATCTAAACATGGCCATAAGAAAGTGCATAGTGTAATAATGTAATAGATAAAATGGTAGGTTATATTTGATTTTATAATTTTATATTTCAGAATGTTGAGTAATTTTTGCACCATAATTTAAAACTCATAGCATATTGTAAATTAAACTTCACCAGTACATAGGAAATATGAATCAGACACACAGAAAAAATAATGCCTGTCTGAAGAACTCATGTAATGTCACTTTCTGGAAGGTTAAAATAAAATTATACATGTGGATTGAGCTCTAACACTTTACATAATTTCATTTCATTTCTCTTATCAACAGTTAAATCTTATTTGAAAGAAAGGTTTATTACTGAAAAGAAGAAGCAATTCTATTGGAAGCAGATGCAAAGATTTCTTTCTTCTTATACTGAAATGAAAAAGAGGTTTTCTTTATTTCATCAAACTTGACTAGCTCCAAAAGGTCTATGGCAAACTTCAAAAAAAATGAGATATATTTTAAATGTTATTGCAAGACTAGAGCATCAATGATAGGAAGATGACATCTGGAATGACCAACTATTTCAACCCTGTAGTTGAATTGTTCAATTTACTTAGATGGATTATTGGGGAAAATTATATTATACAGTGCCTTAAGATATAAAACTATTAACAGTCCTTGAAAGTAAATATGCCCATCTTTGTTATTTAGTCTGACATTTTTTATTGAAAACTTTCAAAGCTTTCAAATAAAATGAAACATAAAAGGTCAAACAATACCAACATGATATATAAGGGGTAGTCATTAGAAAATGGATGAGCATTCTTTAGAGGGCTGCACACCAATGTGTCCAAGTCTAAAAAACTAGATATGATATGATATGATTTGCAAATAATATAAAAAATAAGAGAAACGATCAAATTAAATGAATCATTTGAGGTATCACACATAATTAAATGTATCTTGTGAATAGTTCTCAAGGTAACATGGGACTGACCTCCCTATACAAGCAGATAAATTCATTCTAATTCTATGAGTAGGAGCAATAGCAACAGAAAACATGCAGAGAGAGGTAACTCTGGTTTTACTGAGGCGGATGTCAAACTCACAATGCTAATGACCTTGTGATTCTGATCCTCTCATTCCGTTCTCCAGATACTGGAGTATAAGAATAAGCTACTATGGGTTGGGGATTTGGCTCAGTGGTAGAGCGCTTACCTAGGAAGCGCAAGGTCCTGGGTTCGGTCCCCAGCCCCGGAAAAAAGAAAAAAAAAAAGAAGAATAAGCTACTACATACTTCCTGTTCAGTCTGTCTACATTAATGTATCATCCCTGTCTCTTTCATATTAAATAAGTTCTGTTAACCTATCTTTAGATTATCTGTTTCTTTTTCTTGGTGTGGTGGTTTGAATGGGTTTGACGCAATGAACACATACATTTGAATGCTTGACCGATAGGGAGTGGCACAATTCGGAGTTGTGACCTTGTTGGAGAAAATCTGTCACTGTTGGGGTGTTTGAGATTTCCTAGTGCTCAAGCTCCGCCCAAGTGTGGAATCAGTGCATTCTCCTGGCTGCCTGCAGAATCAGGATCAGGACATCGAATTCTCAGTTCCCTCATCAGCACGAAGTCTTCACACTGTCATGCTTTATACCATGATGATAATATACCAAACTTCTAAAACTGTAAGCCTGTCTCAATTAAATGTTTGCATTTATAAGAGTTGTCTTAGTAATGATGCCTCGTCACAGCAACAAAACCCTAAGACATCTGGGGTATCTACAGTGGTAGTTTTGATATTCTCTCTCTGTCTCTCTCTCTCTCTCTCTGTCTCTCTCTCTCTCTCTCTCTCTCTCTCTCTCTCTCTCTCTCTCTCTGGTGTGTGAGTGTGTGTGAGTATGAGTGTGTATTTCACATTTCAATTGCCAATTCATTTTAGTTGGTCCAGTTCTCTGATGGAATTTCTAATTGTTTGGGTTTTTTTAAATAATTATTTCTTTCCATATTTCTTTCCATATTTTCCTGGGATGCATTAAATAATCTTCAGTATTCATAATATAACTCTAAAGTTGACTTCCTTTTGGATTTATCTGTTGCTTGCTTTTCTCAATAAGATATTAACCATATTTTCTTTAGGTTGAGTACATAATTTTATACATAATATAATTTTTATAAAATTAATATTTTAACTTTAATGTAAACTTTAATGACACCGTGCTGTATATCATCTTTCTTAAATGCATACTTAAAGATCTGATGATTTTATTTCAGTTAAAAAGTTACTTTAAGCTTTTAGCCCTCAGCCTATCTTTCACAACACTTCTTACCTTCCTGTGGAGGGCTTGTTGAATCTTAATACTGCAATATTGACAACTGAGCTGGCCCTTTAAGACTTCTGGCTCACCTTCCCAGTAGAATGCTCCAAGTATATCCCACAGTTTCTAATCGTATCTTAGTAAAATGAAGATATGCTTAAAACCGTAGATTATCTACTAAGCACTGTATAACTCTGTGGGATTCCGTCTTAGTTTGATATGCAGAGATATTCTTGAATTAATTCCATAAGTTTTCATTTAGTATTATAGTTTTATAGACATATACATATTTGAAAGTCGGCTTTTATTTAGTTCCTATTTTAAAAGTGAGAATTTGAGACTATGGACATCTCTTTCTACTCATGCCATGCAATGTGCCAGGCTTACAGTGGATGTCCTTACCATGTGCATTTAGTATTTAAAAATATCTGATGCACAGAGAGTTTCACAACACTGAAGTACTAAATACAGTCAGTGCGGTGTCAGAGTATATACCACACAATATCGTTTCTTATCTGAAGAAACACAGGTGTGGTGGATACTGACACATATTTCCATCAACTTTTGCAATGTTCGTTCTACCTAGAGGCTTAGAACTAGCTAGAAAAAAACAACTAAACCTGGGCCTGGAGAGTCAGCTCAGTGATTACAAGCATTGGCTACTGTTCCAATGCCCAATGGCTACTGTGGTACCCAATACCCACATAGTAACTCATAAGCATCACTAACTCCATTTTCAGGGGATCACACACCCTCTTTTGACCTCCTGAGCATCAGGATCACATGTGGTGGACAGATCCTCATAGGGACAAAACACTCAGACAAATGATTTTTAACTTAAAACTACATCTAACACGTTCTGATAAATTTATACTCTCTATTTTTAAAACGTGTTTTTCTGTGTTACATAACCTGTCATTTATGCATGATAACTCCTTTTCAGAACATGAAGTTTCTGTAATTATTCAGATTTGCTGTGGAATTATATGCCCAGAGGAAGTAGCAGTTATTTCAACATTCATATTTCACTCTTAAAATACAAAAAGAGAATTTCTATTTAGCAAACACAGTGGTGGTAGCCCAGGGTGGCACACTACCCTCAAGTTACATTGCTGTTTGTTTTGAATCAAAATGAGCAATTGAGTTTACAAATCCTCTTAGCCAGAAGGAGCAGCATGGTTATGGACGACGTTGTTATAAACTGGCTCACAGTGAGCTTCTTAGATAAGTCTGTTCCTCTTTCTGCTCAGTCACTAGTGTCACCTAATCCTCAGAGTCTTCTAATTACAGGATGAGTCCCTGTCATATTATGGTGAGGAGGGCTGAAGGCACTTGCCCATGATCAGTTTCCCAACCCATAACATTAACAATGAGGCTCCCTCTTACTTAGTTGACAAGAAAATCCCCAAAGCATTATTTACTTTTATAAAACATTAAATTATTGTTTATATTTAAAGTTTCTCAATATTTTGATTTAGCTCACTGATTTTATAGATTAAATTAAATATTTATAAGTAATGAAAGACCAATCAATTTACTATACCTAGTAAAATCAATTTAATTTGTAAATAAAGGACAGGTTTGGGATTTTCAATAAACGATTAATTTTAGAAAACTTTTTTATTTTCTTTGACTGTCCTTTGTATATTTTATACAAAACTAAAACTTACAGAAATAGGTTCGTCTTAGATCCCTAAGAATGCTATTGAACTTTAAAGTAGATTCAAAACAGTTTTAGGACTATATGAATTATATGAAAATGAGGATATCTCCAGTCACTAAAGATGATATGATTTTAGTTGTTGCATATATACTGTGAAACAAAACACATATTCATGAAAATGTGTTAAAATTTTATGAAGGTGTCATTTATTATCATAGTATGAACATATAGTTATAGAAAAGTAGGAAAAGTAGTTCTCAGAAGGTAACGTTAAATAAAACGCCTGGACCAGTCCCTCTAAGTGTCGAGGAATATCATAGGGAAGGGATATAACGAATCTGAGAGACAAATGACAGGAAAGGGTAGGATAGAGGAGAGAGAAGAAATGAAAGAGACTACAATACTAAATTAATATGCTGTGTGTGTGTGTGTGTGTGTGTGTGTGTGTGTGTGTGTGTGTGTGTAAAGTTATCTGTTCTATAGTTAAAAGAAACACTAAAATCTACCAATCCGGTTCTTTGAAAACCAAGAAATTCTGTGAATGTGATGCTTCGATAACATTTCCAACATGAGAAATACATTGGCATATAGAAGACAATAATTATTTGGAAGAAAAGATTGTTAAAACATGAGGTTTAATGATCAGGTAAAGCATTACGGGAAGGCACATGTAAAAGATTAATTTAACATATTATGTGGATCTGTGTGCAACACTCTCTGAACATATCATGGCAAAATTCTTAAGATGGATACTCTACCCTTGACACTCTCAAACAAGTTCTTCATTATATTAGAGTGTAGTCTGGAAAGTGTATTGTCCTGAGTCCTGAATACTCTAGGAATCTTCCATTATTCTTTATTTTTATCCTAAATATATTAGTAAGGACTACATGATTTTTCTTACCACAAATATAACTTTTAAACATGGTTTCCATATCTTTCATCCATTGCCTTATTATGGGAACTTGCAGTGTCCAGTGATAAATACCATATTATAATGTCAACTAAGACAAGTTAGGTACAGAAAATAACTCAGTAGCTGAAGCAGTTTTCTATTTTGTTATAAAGCTAGAGAGATAGTATGGCATCAGACAAAACTAACCAGTTTTGACTACAGTGTAATTGTACAGGACCATATAGGTGCTGCTTCAGAAACAGAAAATGGCTCAGAATGGTTTTCTTTATAATAGACATAAAATAAAAACTTACATAAATTACAGTGCTAGATGTTTGCCTTGCTCCTCTGACTAACACCTTTTCTCCTATTTTATTTATTGGATATTTATTATTTACATTTCAAATATTTTCCCCTTTAACAATTTCCTGTCCATAAAGCCCCTATCCGATTCCCCTCAGCCTGCTTCTATAAGATTGTTCTCCCACCCAAACGCCCACTCCTTTCTACCTCCCCACCCTGACATTCCCCTTCACTGGGAGGGGTCCAGCTTTGGCAGGACCAAAGGCTTCTCCTCCCAATGGTGCCCAACAAGGCCATTTTCTGCTATATATGCAGCTGGAGCCATGGGTCTGTCCATGTGTATTCTTTTGGTGGTGGATTAGTCTGTGGGCCTCTGGCTGGTTGGTATTGTTGCTCTTATGGGATTACTCTTATGCTCCATCCATGGTTGGTTGCTAACACCTTTTTTTTTTCCGGAGCTGGGGACCGAACCCAGGGCCTTGCGCTTGCTAGGCAAGCACTCTACCACTGAGCTAAATCCCCAACCCCGCTAACACCTTTTTTTAATGCTCTGGATTTCAATAATAAAATATCGTTTTTAGAGGGTACTTAGAAAATTTAGTCCGTGGTAAAAAATCGCGGTATCATAAAAGAGATGACATGAATGTATTTATTCACCTAATTCATCATTTATTATGTCATTAATGCTTATATTTCTATATACACTTCCATCTCTTTAGCAGTGCTTAAGTTCCCCAGTCCTACTGGAACTAAGACATTGAGTTGTAATTGGATTTTCTGAAACTCTATAGAAATACCTGAGATCATCTTACTATTTCAGAACAAATTATCCAATGTTAGTGATCATCAAGCATCTAGAGCTGTAACTAATATAGTTTTATTAAATACTCTGAATATACACCATGAGCAGCTTCACTATACAAATAACCCATAATGGCTTATATTCCTTCCAGTGAACATAGACCTTTAGTATCTCCTAGAATGGTTCCAGAAATATTATTTGCACTCCTCTATTACTTTTCAAGTATTTAAGTATTTAAATTAATATTTGTTACTTAGCACTTTTTGTTCATAGATACAGGTGAAAGAATACCCTACTTTTCTTATTTACAGTCTAACCTACCCACTTCACTTAAACTTCCTTCCATGTGATCATATTCAGCTTAAAGATAAACTTCATTAATCATGTATTGTTGCATAAAAAACTATAGATAAATCTAGTTCCTTGGAAAATGACTTAGTACTTGCTTAGCAGTTTGCAAGTGAAATATTTCACTTGGTCTTCTTCTAAGGCTCCTCCTGTCTAATATAGATTATTGATTCTTACTTGATAAGTTATTTTCTGTAAGAAGAAAAAACTAAATTATTCAAAGACCTTTTGATGAAATAAGAAAAATGGAAGTTCTGTGGAAGGAGAGGGGGGAGGGGAGGAGGAGGAGGAAGAGGAGGTGGAAGAGGAGGAGGAGGAGGAGGAGGAGGAGGAGGAGGAAGAGGAGGAGGAGGAGGAGGAGGAGGTGGAGGAGGAGGTGGAGGAGGAGGAGGCGGCAACAGCAGGCTGGAACAGGAATTAAGCTGCAGTGACTTACTTCCTCTAAAATGATAGTACCTTCATACAGTCTTAGAAATCTATTACTGGTTTATTCACTAATAAATTAATTACTTTTGTGACTTAATTTCAAAGGCCTACTCTCATTTAGAAAACATTGCACTCATGTAATATGGACAGAACCCACCAGCATGATGCTGCCATCACTATGTATGTGACGAAAGGTTGACATCCCTGTATATCCTGGAAATTGGAAAGTTGCAAAACCCTTATTTTTCATCAATATTTGCTTCATTCAGTCCAAAGGACAGAGTCAACAAAATTAAGAGATATGTATTTTACATCTTAAATTGCTGATCCTCTTACATATATTTTCTTACCTAATTCAAAATAGCCACATCATAATATTTTTCTCTAAAATGCAAATTTGGAGGCAAAATATTAAGAGGAAACTATTCATTTTATAGCAGTCCCTATTCTATGAAGCACTGCACTGCAGCAGACATATTAACTATGTCAGGTGCCAACAATTCTAACCCTTGGTTTTTTTACGGAAGAAGCTTGAATACAACCTTGGATAAAGATCTCACATGGCTTGACTTCCTCTTTGGTCCTAACTGTTAAATGTGAAATTTTTCTTGGCCCTCTTCTGTCCATTTGAAATATTGCTTTTCGGTATGAGTCAGCCTTGTTGAGAATATTCTGAAATATGTTTAACATCTACGAGTACCGTGAGAACATGTGATTTACCAAGGCAGAAGCCATGGTGTCTTGTGTGCCAGCTAAAGTTTCCGTTTGCAAGCCTCAGGTCCCTCATAAGATTTTGAAATAGTAGAGTTTTGATATACTCTACTGTTTAATAATGCTACCTCATTGAGACCTCAATGCTACCACTGAGAACGAAGGCAAAACCCTTATTACTCTTCAGGAAAACACATCCTGTCTTGCAGTCTATCATGATTATTACAGGTATTTTCTAAATACATATGTGTGTTACTGGTGAGTAAAGTTTCTAAAGAAACCTGTGGCAATGTTAGATTTTAATATTCATTTAAAATGACTATATAATAATTGTAAACAATTTATATTTTAATATGATTTCTAGATTCATAAATGAGCATACAAACTCTAATAAATATGTAAAATATATACAATAAACTATTTCCTATGATGGCAGTTCTGTAATAGGACACCAAAAGCATGCATTTTACTTTTATGGGAATAATTTTTCATAGTAATTTTGTCTCAAATTACCAATCCTGAATTAATCAAACCACTGGAAAATACGGAAGAGTAAAAAAACCTTAGTTTTCACTCCATGTCAAAGGTAGTCCATTTAATCATGATAAGGGTGTACTGCAGTAGCAGTGGGATTTCCTCCTGCAATTTCTTCCTCACCCTACCTACCCATCCTACCTGCAATTTCTTCCTCACCCTACCTACCCATCCTACCTACCTTCCTTTGAACTGATGAATGCACAGTTGTATCTGCTACTTATTCAACATGTGTTGAGTCTTTTTTATTTTCCTTCTACATTTATATTTACAGTCTTCAACTGACAGTTGAGAAAGTGATTTTTAAAAGAGGAAAAAAAGAAAGGAAATCTACCATGATCAAAATATATAGCACAGAATTGACCTTGTCTTTATTGTGATATAAATTCTGCAAATGTTCAAGAAAATTATTTTCCAAGGAAATGAAGCCAGATTTCACACAGTCTTAAATCCCTGGTTTTTTCAAAAAGCCTCTGGTTAATCCTTAGACTAAGGATTAATCAAGAAAATATAATGTCAGTTACAATATCAGTTCTGTTTACCTACAGTAACAGATTCCAAAAAGCTGAGGCAGAAAGTGGTTTTGAGACTGGTAGAACCCAACCCATTTAAAACAAACAAACAACAACAACAACAACAACAACATCAACAAAACCATGATGGATGGTAGTCAGGGATAAAGTCAAGGTTTAATGCAATGGAAATACTTAATCCCTTAGTAGCCCTTAATAGCCCTTAATCAACACCTTAGCAACACAGCTTTGGCATAGCACACCCTGATACACACATATAATTCTGTTTCTAAAGGGCAAAAGATTCTTCATGCATTTTCTCCTGTTTTTAAAATTCAAGACAGACCAATTGAATCATCTTTAAATTGTTTTATATCTAATTTTAGATCACTTATTTTTTTCCTTACTTTGTTCATCTGTGCTTAATAGTCAAGATTTACCTTGTACAAACTCTCTGGCTTGAATATGTTTCAAGCTCATGAAACTTAATGGAAAACATCTTAAGCATTGTTGCCAAATATTTCAGAGGAACTCTCAAATAAAAAGAAAGGAGTATACTTAGAACACAGGTTGTGAGTAGTTTTTCTAAGATGGTATGTATTTAAAATATACATTAGCTACAGAACAGAATCTGGAATCAAACATACCATGATAACAAAGCGAAATAATTTGGTCAACTATATATCACAATAAAATAAACATAATGCATGCTTTTATTAGATCTATGCTTATTTCTTCCCATTCTTTACTACTCACGGTGATGTTGCCATAAGGTAGGGCTGTTGGGATGTGATTTGTTAACAGTAATTTAAATAATTTAGATAAGAAGTTATTTCCAGGGCTCAGACTGACTGTGTGCATTAAAAGGCAGTGAAAGCTGATATATGAAGTGAATCTTCAGGAGGTTGTTAGTAGAGAGTAAAACAGAGGGGAGAAAGAGAAAGAAGAGTGGTTGATTTTCAGAAATGACAGGAATTCTACTATGAAGAGTTGATTTCACTGCACTATACATTTATTTTCCTGGTGAAATTTGACATCACCTCAAGTGGATAAGAAGTTCTATCAGTACATAGCAATGTAGGTAAATGACTCTTCTGGTGACTTTATCTTTGCAACTAATTTTTATTACCAATATGTTAGGATTACAAATATGTTTAAGTAGAAACATGACTACTCAGGTGGTCTTGAGAAGACCCCAGTTTGATTGCCAGAGTCACTGGCTGCATATGTCCACCTAAAACTCCCAGGTAAGCTGATGCCCTCTTCTGCTGTCTGTGGGCTCCAGATTCACAGAAAATAAAAAAGGTGAACATTTGTGGGAGGAGATGGGAAAGATGTACAGAGAGTAAGGAAATTGAACGGAGGTGTGTAGAAATTGGGGACGGGGAACTGGGGGTAGACACCAGAAATCACAGATATCAGGAAAGCAAGAGGCGCCTAGGACCTAAAGAGGATGAGATTAGCTGAAATACCCAAGGATGTGGAAAGAGAACCGGTAGAGACCATATCCCGAGATCATAGCCCCTAGATGAGCAATTTTAACCCAGAATTGCTCCTATCTAAAGGAATACAGGGACAAAGTGCAGTGCACTGAAGGAAAGGTTATCCGGAGACTGCTCCACCTGGAGATCCATCCCATATGCATCCACCAAACCCAGTCACTATTGCTGATGCCAGTAAGTGTTTGCGACAGGAGCCTGATATGGATGTCTCCTGAGAGACTCTGCCTGACATTTACAGAAGCAGATGCTTGCAGCCATCCAACAGACTGAGCACAGGGACCCCAATAGAGAAGTCAGGGGAAGGAATGGAGGAGCTGAAGGGGTTTGCAGACCCAAAGAAAGAACCCCCAGAGCTCCCAAGGATTAAACCACCAACCAAAGAGTACACATGGAACGACCCATAGCTCCAGCTACATATGTAGCAGAGAATTCTCTTATCTGGCATCAAAAGGAGGGGAGGCCCTAGGTCCTGTGAGGTCCCAATGCCCCAGCTTAGGGGAATGCTAGGGCGGTGAGGCTGGAGTGAGTGGGTAGGTGGAGGAGCACCCTCATGGAAGCAGGTGGGAGAGGGAATGGGTTATGGGGTTTGCAGAAGGGAAACCAGGAAGGGGGATAACATTTCAAATTTAAATAGATGAAATAACCAATAAAAAACATAAAATGTGTACAGCAATTAACACAGAGATATATTTAAGTAAACAATTATATGTATATATTCCTCGAGTGTTCAGGCAAGCACCAAGAGCAAATTTGGTAAACAATAAGCACAGTTAATTAAAGGTATATTTGTAAAAAGTGTATTTAGTTATAAGTGGGTTTTTTCAATTTTTAGTCATTAAAGTTTCTACTCCTTGATGTGAAATTAGGTACTCATTTCTCATTCTAAGTCAAGCTCGACTTCTTTTCTAACTTCTGTTTTTATTTCAAATCAGTATTTAGCTTTGTGTAAATACATCTTTGATATCTAAAACATTGGTATTTTCTATGATTGTGATTGAAAAAGTGAAATAAGCAAGAGTCCTTCACAGAAACCGAAAGTATGAAATAGATTTTTCTAAACAAAGCACTTAGTGGTCCCTGGTATGTATCACCCAGGACGTTCCTGGACTCTTCATTTGTCTGTTTGGCTTTAAAGGTGTGTGTGGGGGTGGGGGGAGTGTCTGTGCACGCTCACAAATGCCATGTGAAAGTTGGTGCTCAAGCAAGCCAGAAGACCTGGATACCCTGAGTTGTCAGATGTGGATGTTGGAATGTATACTCTGATCTTGTCTGTTAAAGGATGCTCTGTACCACAGACTGTCTCCGCAGCCTGAGATTACCCACGTATGTTGTGTTCTCCATGTTTTCATTCTGTAAAGTTTTAAAATAGTTTCAAACAGATCAATACGTGCCTAAAATCAGGCTTTTACAAGTATAGAACTTTTATTTTTGATTCCCAAACACTTTGTTTTCTGTAAGCAGACATCAAATAATTTTTGTTTTGAAAAAAAAAGAATATGGAAGATCTTTCTGACAGTTTTTATAATTCTCTTGAAATAAAGCTGAACTTATGATAGACATTTCAGGGCCATCTGGAACAAATTAATGCTAAAAAAATTATGGAACATCTTTATTATTTTCAAAGTTGAAAATAAATACTAACTGCATTTTCAATGTTGACCATTTGTTTTGTTAATTATTTCCTCCCAAAGAAGCATATTGTGTAAAAATTATACTATAACATATGTCTTTAGAAATATAAATGTCCATGCATCTATTAATGTACAATCATTTCTTCTAAATTAAACTCAAACGTTCCAAAAATACTTTACCTATCTATTTGTTTGCAGTATTTAATACATAAAAAGCATCATTGGACAGAAATATATACTGTTATCATGAAAACCATCCTTTAAGAATTATTGCACTTGTTAAAATATTATATGATTTTTATGATATTATTAACTTCCCATACTTTGGATAGAGACTGAGGCCTTGAACAAGGTAATCAGATAGTTTCTGACCTACAGCCACAATCCATTATATCTAACCCCATTTTGTAAAAATAGAAACAGTTTTCTTATACAAGGCCTTTGAGAATAGCTCCTTTTTGCCTCAGGTTGCCATTTTTGGGGATTACTGACACACACCACCACACAGCTTCACATTGGGTTTTAATAGATTCATTTATTTTCCAAAATGATGAAGAGGTTGAGAAGGTCTGAAGGCATAAATAGTACTGATGGTATTATGAAGAATTTGAATTTCAAAAAAGAAAGTCGAAGGAGATAAAAACACAGAAGGAATATTTAGGAAAAGAATTGTTTTGTTTTATTTGTTTGCTTGTTTGTTTGCTTGTTTGTTTGCTTGTTTGATTATTTAATGTAGTGAATGCACTGTTGCTTTCTTTAGACACACCATAAGAGGGCATCGGATCCCATTACACATGACTATGAGCCACCATGTGATTGCTGGGAATTGCAATCAGGACCTCTGGAAGAGGAGACGGTGCTCTTAACCACTGAGCTATCTCTCCAGGCCCTGGGACCATTTATTTGTGCATGCAGCAGCAGTACAAGTATTCTTTCTTCACACACCATTGTGTTGATATTAGTATTCAAACTGCATAACTAGCATACATTCAATTAGTCACAATAAGCATAGAACTCAAGAACTTTAGCATGTCTGTCTGCTAACACAATTTTCACTGCCACCAGAATTTTAGAACACACTCTACCTACTTGAGGGCACTAGAGCCCTTGGCTGGCACTTTTCTTTGCAATGAAACTCAGCAATGACTTAACTACTTCCCCTCTCCTTGAGTTTACCTGTTGGAGATACTTTATTTGGGGGAAGGGGGTTTAAACACAATGTTATCAATGTTTATTCATAGTGGACCATGCATATTTTCACATTGACTCAATCCTCAGTTGGAGAGCATTCTGTTGATTATCTACATTTTTCCTATTTTAAACAAAAATTGCAGTGAATGGTAGTATAAAGTTTTAAAGTGGCTGCCTTCTGCTTTAGGTTATAACTCAATGCCTCAATTTCAGACTACAGCCTGACTTTAAAAGTGGTCGTATCATTTTGCATTCTCATCTGCTGATCCTCTAGACTTCAGGCTTTCAAAGGCCTGCCTACATTTACCATTGTCCTTAAGACAAATTTTACCCTAATGGGAAAAAGGGAACTGAAAAAGGAAGGAAACACTGCACATTCTCAAACTGCTATGGAAAGAAAATATGAAATTGTTAGAAAAATAGTGCAGAATAATGCTTACCAGGGGCAGTGAAGATAGAAGGTTATAGTGCAAGGAAGAGAAGGGAAGTTAGGTGTCTCCTCTACCACTATATAACAGGATATGTGCTCCACTATGTTCATAGAAGCCTTATTTTTTTTCAAAGTAACAATAGTCTTTTATTGACAGCAGTGCTTTAAATCAATAGAAAGTGCAACATTATTAACTTTTTAATCGTTATTTAGGAAAGTAGGCATCTAGGAAATCAAATATACACTGATAACGTGAACACAAGGCAGAATTCACTGAATTTTAATTTTAAAATTAAAGATGTATTTTTTTAATCAAACAAAATGGCTTAATTTGTTGTTCAATACATTTTTGGATAGTTGCAATAACATAGTAAATATAAAATTTCACATCCGGTCTCTTTATTTTTGAATTATTTTATTTACTGGATTTTTTATTTTTTTATTTACATTTCAAAAGTTATTCCCTTTCCCGGTTTCCCATCCATAGGCCCCCTATGCCAACCCCCTCCCATTCTTCTATAAGGGTGTTCCCCTCTCCATCCATGCTCCCTTCCTGCCCCTCCCCATGGACATTCCCTTACACTGGGGTTCCAGCTTGGCAGCACCAAGGGCTTCTCCTTCTGTAAGTGGCCAACAAGGCCATCCTCTGTGACATATAGAGCTGGAGCCATGGGTAAGTCCACGTATAGTCTTTGGGTAGTGACTTAGTCCCTAGGAGGTCTGGCTGGTTGGTATTATCTTATGGGGTTGCAAGCCCCTTCAGCTCTTTCGATACTGTCTCTAATTCCTCCAATAGGGATCCCATTCTCAGTTCAATGATTTGCTGCTAGCATTTGCCTCAGTATTTGACATGCTCTGGCTGTGCCTCTCAGGAGACAGATTTATCCAGCTCCAATCAGCATACACTTCTTAGCTTCATCAATCTTATCTAGTTTTGGTATCTGTACATATATGGGCTGTATACCCATGTGGGGCAGGTTCTAAATGGCCATTCCTTCAGTCTCTGCTCAAAACATTGCCTCAAAATCCTCTCCTATGAATATTTTTGTTACCGCTTTTAAGAAGGAGTAAAGCATCTACACCTTGTCATCCTTCTTCTTGAGCTTCATGTGGTCTGCGGATTGTATCTTGGGTAATTCGAGCTTTTGAGCTATTATCCACTTATCAGTGACTGCAAACCATGTGTTCTTTTTGTGATTGGGTTACCTCACTCAGGATGATATTTTCCAATTCAATCCTTTTGCCTATGAATTTCGTGAAGTCATTGTTTTTCATATCAATGTAGTACTCTATTGTGTAGATATACCCCATTTTCGATATCCATTCCTCTTTTGAGGGACATCTGGAAT